>NW_021703779.1:23162757-23218100 GCF_005190385.1 Monodon monoceros | reverse complement strand
AGGAAGGTACGACCTTCCAAGACTGAAGCAGTAAAAAATCGAAAATATGAACAGTCCCAGTATGAGTAATGAACTTGAAACTCTGATTACAAATCGTCCAACAAACAAAAGTCCAGGACCAGATGGCTTCACAGGTTCTTTCTGTCCAACATGTAGAAGAGAACTTACACCCACCTTTGTCAAACTCTTCCAAACAATTGGCGTGGAAGGAACACTCTGAAACTTTTTCTGTGAGGCCACCGTCACCCTGTTAGGAAAACCAGACAAAGATAGTAGGAAGAAAAGTTACACCCCGATATCACTGATGAACTTACATGCAAAGCGGCTCAACAAAATAGCAGCCAACAGAATCCAACACCATATTAATAGTATCATACCTCACGATGAAGTTGGATTTATCCCAGGGATGCAAGGATTCTTCAATACACGCAAATCAATGTTATTCCCCCTATTGACAAATTGAAGAGTAAATGCCATGTGATCAAGTCAACCGATGCAGAAAAGCTTGTGACAAATGTCAACACACATTTATGATATAAAGCCTGCAGAATGTGGACTTAGAGGGAACCTTACTCATCTGAATTAAGGACGTATACAACAAACCCACAGCAATTATTTTCAATAGTGAAGAACTGAAAGCATGTCTTCTAAGTTCAGGATCACGACTAGGATTACCAGTCACACCACTATTATTCAACAAAATTTTGGAAGTTGTAGCCATGGCAATTAGGGCAGCGAAAGAAATAAAATAAACACAAATTGTAAAAGAAGAAGTAACACTGTCACTCTTTGCAGATTACATGATAATATACTTACAGAATCATAATGATGCCACCATAAAACTAGTAGAGCTAATCCATGGGTTTCCTAACGTTGCAAGACACAAAATTAATGCACAGATATCCCTTGCATTGTTATACATTAATGAAGAAAAAAAACAAAGAGAAATTAAGGAAGGTTTCCCATTTACCCCTGCAAGAAAAGGAATAAAATACCTAGGAATAAACCTACCTTGGGAGACTAAAGACCTGTATGCAGAAATCTGTAAGACAGTGACGAATGAAACTGAAGATGTTACAAACAGATGGAGAGATGTACCATATTCTTGGATTGGAAGAATCAATATTATGAAAATGACTGTACTTCCCAAGCAATCTACATACTCAATGCAATCCCTCTCAAATTACCAATGGCTATGGAACTAGAACAATAAATCTGAAAGTTTGTATGGAGACACAAAAATCCCCGAATAGCCAAAGCAGTTTGATGGAAAAAAACAGAGGTGGAGGAATCATACTTCAAGACTTCACACTATACTACAAATCTACAGTAGTAAAGACAGGATGGGACTGGCAGAGAAACAGAAATATAGATCAATGCAACAGGATAGAAAGCCCAGAGGTAATGCCAGGCACCTATGGTCACCTAATATGACAAAGCAGGCAATGATACACAGTGGAGAAAACACAGTCTCTTCAATAATTGGTGCTGGGAAAACTTTACAGCTACATGTAAAAGAACGAAATTAGAACACACCCAAACACCTTATACAAAAATAAACTCCAAATGGATTATAGATCTAAAAGTAAGACCAGACAGTATAAAACTCTTAGAGGAAAACGGAAGAACACTCTTTGACATAAATCACAGCAAGATCGTTTTCGATCCACCTCCTAGAGTAAAGGTAGTAAAAACAGAAGTGAACAAATGGCATCTAATGAAACTTAATAGCTTTTGTACAGCAAAGAAATCATAAAGATGACAAAAAGACGACCCTCAACATGGGAGAAAATATTTGCAAATGAATCAACGGACTAAGGATTAATCTCTAACATATATAAACAGGGCTTCCCTGGTGGCGCAGTGGTTGAGAGTCCGCCTGCCGATGCGGGGGACACGGGTTCGTGCGCCGGTCCGGGAGGATCCCACATGCTGTGGAGCGGCTGCGCCTGTGAGCCTTGGCCGCTGAGCCTGCGCATCCAGAGCCTGTGCTCCGCAACGGGAGAGGCCACAACAGTGAGAGGCCCGCGTACCGCAAAAAAGAAAAAAAAATATATATATATATATATAAACAGCTCATGCAGCTCAATATTAATAAAACAAACAACCCAATCCAAAAATGGGTAGCAGACCTAAATAGACATTTCTCTAAAGAAGACATACAGATGGCCAAGAAGCACCTGAAAATCTGCTCAACATCACTAATTATTAGAGAAATGCAAATCAAAACTACAATAAAGTGTCACCTCACACCGGTTAGAATGGGCATCATCAGAAAATCTACAAAAAACGAGTGCTGGAGTGGGTGTGGAGAGAAGGGAATCCTTTTGCACTCTCGGTGGGAATGTAAATTGATACAGCCACTATGGAGAACTGTATGGAGGTTCCTTAAAAAACGAAATATACGATTACCTTATTAGCCAGCAATCCCACTACTAGGCATATACCCAGAGGAAACCATAATTCAAAATGACACATGCACCCCAATGTTCACTGCAGCACTATTTACAATAGCCAGGTTATGGAAGCAACCTAAACGCCCATCGACAGACGAATGGAGAAAGAACATGTCATACATATATATGATGGAATATTACTCAGCCATAAAAAGGAATGAAATTGGGTCTTTTGTAGAGATATGGATGGATTTAGAGGCTGCCATACAGAGTGAAGTAAGTCAGAAGGAGAAAAACAAATATCTTATATTAATGCATATATGTGGAACCTAGAGCAATGGTACACATGAACCGGTTTGCAGCGCAGAAATTGAGACACAGATGTACAGAACAAATGTATGGACACCAAGGCGGGGAAGCAGTGGGTGGTGGGGGTGAGTGTGTGATGAATTGGGAGATTGGGATTGACATTTATACACTGATGTGTATAAAATGGATGACTAATAAGAACCTGCTGTATAAAAAATTAAAATAAAATTTAAAAATTTTTAAAAAGTAAGGTATTATTTGTAGGCTATTTGACTCATTTGTTCAACAAATGTTTAATAAGTCTAGGCCCTCTGAAGATAAAACTGTGGTCCAGATCCAAGGTACTACATAACCTTATTAGTTATCACCTGCCTTTGTAATATGTATCACAGTTTACAAAGAACTTTTGATTGTATGGCCACATTAGAACTGCTAGCAAAACTTATTTGGGGTACAGTCTGTTGAATAAATTTCTTCATGGTGGAGGTGGGAAGAGAGTGGCCTCCACCTGGGGCCCAAAAAATTAAAAAATAAAGAAAGAAAAACTGGGAAGAGGACCTAAATAGACATTTTTCCAAAGGCCTACAGATGGCCAAGAAGCACATGAAAAGCTGCTCAACATCACTATTTATTAGAGAAATGCAAATCAAAACTACAATGAGGTATCACCTCACACCAGTTAGAATAGACATCATCAGAAAATCTATAAACAACAAATACTGGAGAGGGTGTAGATAAAAGGGAACCCTCCTGCACTGTTGGTGTGAATGTGAACTGATACAGCCACTATGGGGAACAGTAAGGAGGTTCCTTAAAAAACTAAAACTAGAACTACCATACAACCCAGCAATCCCACTACTGGGCACACACCCGGAGAAAACCATAAACCAAAAGACACATGCCCCCAGTGTTCATTGCAGCACTATTTATGATAGCCAGGTCATGGAAGCAACCTAAATGCCCATCAACAGATGAATGGATAAAGAAGATGTGGTACATGTATACAATGGAATATTACTCGGCCATAAAAAGAAACGAAATTGAGATAACTGTAGAGACGTGGATGGATCTAGAGACTGTCATACAGAGTGAAGTAAGTCAGAAAGAGAAAAACAAATATCTTATATTAACGCATATATATGGAACCTGGAAAAATGGTACAGATGAACTGGTTTGCAGGGCAGAAATTGAGACACAGATGTAGAGAACAAACGTATGGACACCAAGGGGGGAAAGTGGTGGGGGGTGGGGGTGTGATGAATTGGGAGATTGGGATTGACATGGATATATTAATATGTATAAAATAGATAAGTAATAAGAACCCGCTGTATAAAAATAAATAAATTAAATTAAATTTTAAAAATATATATATATATTTAAAGTATATACACTTCTTTACCCCAGGGGGTATCTTCAAAAGTTTTTACAAAGAGATTACTTCCTGACATTAATGAATAAACCAAAAAGGCAATAAATAATGGAGATGAAGAAAAGAAACTTTGATGGGATTTAAACAAATGTGGTAACACAGCATTGCCAAAGGCTAGGTGCGCCAAGAAATCCCCGTTGGTACAGCATCATTACAAGAACCCTAACAAGTGCCATCTATTTACCCCAGTTTGAAGACATTTAAAAAGCAGAAGGCAGTGGGCTTCCCTGGTGGTGCAGTGGTTGAGAGTCCGCCTGCCGATGCAGGGGACGCGGGTTCGTGCCCCAGTCCGGGAGGATCCCACATGCCGCAGAGCGGCTGGGCCCGTGAGCCATGGCCGCTGAGGCTGCGCGTCCGGAGCCTGTGCTTCGCAACGCGAGAGGCCACAACAGTGAGAGGCCTGCGTACCGAAAAAGGAAAAAAAAAAGAAGCAGAAGGCAGAGATTACAATGGGAAATCTGACTAGCGATCACTTGGGGCAAACAACTAGTCAGTTTAAATATTCACAAAAGGGCTGGCTCACTGGGCCTGAGCCCTCTTTTCAGATCCAGAGCCTTTTGCACAAGAGTGAGCAAAATGGTCAGGGGAATAGAAAAGTCAAGTTTCCAGGACCCTTTCATATGGGAGTTTCATGAACTGTGGTACCAAAACCCAGTGGTGAAGCTATGACTCAGGCTACAAGTAAGATTGAAAGAATACAGAAATGCAAGGGTTAATAAGATTATGAAAACTGGAAAGCCTAAATAGGCTTTATGTAAAGAAGTTATATCGACTTTGCCTGAAAGTTTTATGGGAATAGATACGTCTCACTGCAACACGTCTCGTTCCCAATATTGTAAAACCAAAACATGTTCATTTAGTCCTAATGGAGACTACGATTTTAAATGTAAGTGTTGATGGAATTAAGATTAAGACATGTATAGGAGAACTGGTACATCGTAATAGGCTTTTTTATAGAAATGGTTGCATGTTTTACCTGATTGCATTATGGGGATGGTCACTGTATCTCACTGGGGAATGTTTCCCCTCACTGGTATTGTGAGACATAAGGCATGTAAGTCCACCCTTTAAGCAATATTAATGGGACATGTTAAAGGAAACCACCAAAATTGCTTGAGCCGAACACAACAATCTTTTGATTTCTATCCTAGTTAGAAATCTCCCTGATATAAAAAAAAAAAGCCGACTGACGATAATGTACGTGGATGGGTGGATCAACCTGGGATTTCACTTACGTTACATCTTACCAATCTCTGCAAAACAGGAAATGCACATCTAGCAGCAGTCCAAATTTCACCTATTCCTTTCCATCAATCCCAGAACCTCCCATCCTTACCTCAAAAGACATGTAAGCTCTCCAGGAACTCTTATCTAGACCATTTCCAGCTCCTAAAATCAATCAATCCATCAATCAATAAAGGGGAAATGTGAGTTTTAGGAAATAGAAAGTGCTATGGAAGCACTTTTGCCCAACAAGCTAGTTCAAGAAAAATTTACAACAAAAACTATAAGGTCTCTGTTTGCATTTGTCTCTATGGTTATGTATATCCATATATACCCATGTATTATTGATGTGTGTTTTTTTCTACCTCCTGATTGTATTGCTAAAATTAATTTGTAAAGTATCTCTTTTTAATTGGCTTAAAAATAATCGCTATAATTGAGTTTTCACTGAAAAATGTAGTTGAATCTAAATGATTTTCAAGTTTACATAATCTAGAATTAGTCTTTTGTAAATAAAAGATTATTTAAGTTTGTTGTTATAATACTGACATCTTTAGATTTAAACATTAAGTACAATACTTTTTCTACCTAGGTTTTCTAAAAGTCAAATAAGCTCATTTTTTCTCTTTTACAAAATCTGTCATCCAGAAAAACATATTAGGGTCTTGACTGATGCTGTCTAAAGTCTAATCACTTTTTTTTTTTTAAAGGTAATCTAAACATGGTTGTGACACGAATTAAATATTAATGAGAAAAGAGTTTAGGTAAATTTTTAGCTGTGATTTTTTTATGATTATGTCTGCTTAAAAGAGTTTCCCAAATTTCTTTGGCAACTTACACCCTTAGAGTTTTGTTAAATTAAGTTAAATAATGAGTTAATTTAAATTCATTTGAATATCTAGATCATTCTCAAATAAGAGAAGATACTGAAACATTACTCAACATAGGCTTTACAGACAAACCAAAGACATTTGGGACTATTAGTGAACATATTTGGTGCCATGCTGAGAAATTTTCTATGAGAAAACACATTTCTAGAAATTACAAAAATATTTATGTTTACCAATTTACAGTATGCTAATGTGAAAGATGGTTCATAATTGCTTTCTTTTTAGTTTTCACTAGAAATTAAAGGTTTTTAAGGTTTTTTTTAAAATTCTAATATATGTGATTGAAGCTAGTGAAAAAAATAAGGGAAACATCTTTCTATGCAAGAAAAGTAGGATGTGTGTTTTCAGTAAAATATTTATGAAAAAGGAATTTTGGGGAAGAATTTTATGTGTGGTCAGGGCTGAATAAGATTGGAATGAATTTAAGAAGTAAATGAGTTTTAGTATTGAAAGCAAACTGGTACAGAATTGGAATGTGGTGCTTTCTGTTAAAAGGACAAAGTTTTATTTTCCAATGATCTGCTAAGTTTTGCTCTTTTACGTTTGCTCTTTATAACCTTCTGTATTTGCCTATGAAATCTTTGTTATTTTGGTTAAATGGGTAACTAAGCATTGTCAAATAGGATCCCAGGTCACTGTGAAACAAAGTGTTTTAAAAGATTTTGGATATTTTTGACAAGCTTCACAATATCAGATTCTAAATGAAGTTGTTTTTTGGTTTTTTTTTGCGGTACACGGGCCTCTCACTGCTGTGGCCTCTCCCGTTGCGGAGCACAGGCTCTGGACGCGCAGGCTCAGCGGCCATGGCTCACGGGCCCAGCCGCTCCGCGGCATGTGGGATCCTCCGGGACCGGGACACGAACCCGTGTCCCCTGCATCGGCAGGCGGACTCCCAACCACTGCGCAACCAGGGAAGCCCTAAATGAAGTATTTTTCACTCAGAACTATGAGATACGATGTATTTGAGGGTCCCTGAAATATCTCAATTTGTTTTCTTTCTTTATAAAAATGGAGATTTTAATCTAATTAGGCTTATTTGATATGTAAAATTATACAGGAAGCATTATCAAGTGAGTAGTAACATTAAGCCTTATGTTTAGTCTGTATATTTATGTGTTATAAGTGTTCTAGAAATTGTATGAAATTCCTGGCATTTCTGATATGTGCTGGCGTAAAATGTTATGTCATCAAAACTGGGTCTCACACTAAAAGGATTGAACCTGAAAACTAGGAAAACGCCTTAGGTGACTTTAATTCAAAGACAGCAGCAACAGACTTACCATCCTGATGACCTTGTAACATGGCAGCAGGCTGCTCCTAAATCAGAGAAATTAAAATGGATAAACAATAGGTGTAAATTAAACCAACAGTCATGGCTATGGGGAAAACGAAGACAGCTGCTTGGTTCTTCCTGGCTCCCTGGAAAATCCTTTTTGGTTTTTGCATTTCTTCACCCACCATAGTGCACTTAAGATGACTCAAATTTTAAATAGACACTGGTGGAGAGATTTCTGTAAAGTTGTGCAAACAACCTACCAGCAGTGTCTGGCCTGTCAGGTCCACACCCTGGAAAAAATTTCTTCCCAGAGGCCTCAGCCCTGCTCCTTTTTGGACCCTTTGAATACCTGCAGCTGGACTTCAACTGCCACTTAGTATGGGTTATCAAAATGTTCCTGTTATTGTATGTTTGTTTTCTTGATGGGTTGAAGCCTTCCCTTGCTGCAAGGCTGATGATGTCAAAGTGGCTAAGAAACTGTAAGAAAATGTGTTTCCCACTTGGGGTATAACTTTTGCAGACTCCAGTGATCAAGGCACACACTTCACTGGGCAAATCATACAAACCTTAACAAAAATCTTGTAAACTTCTTGAAATTCACTGTCCCTGTCACTCTCAATCATCAGGCAATTTTAACAGAATAGAAAAACTGCACACAAGCAAAACAAGAATTACATAGGACTGAATGAACCAATGAATATGATTTTAATTTTTATGACTTTTTGTCTAAAATATTACATTTAATCTTTTGGTTTCCAGATACAAGGAAAAAAGAGCAATTTGGCAAATTATACCTTTGCAAGCAGAATTGAAACACTTATCTTTTTCTGTCTGCTTGATCCATCCAGAATTTAGAAACTCTCAATGAGTATTCTTATTTTCTTGGCAATATAGTTATTTGCAAAAGTTCAATAACAATCTGTTCTCCTTATAGCAGGACACAATTGGAAACACTGATAATATTGCCAAGGCTTTGACTGGAATGTCTTATTTGGCACAGACACATGTAGACTCATATATGATCAGACAGCTTGAAGCAACTAAGGTTGATTTTATGGAGTCCTAAAACCCTTAAACCCTTGGAAAAACAGCCTGGGACCTTGCTGACAAGAGTTCCCAGCAGACTTACCAGATGAGTAAGGAAGGTCACTTCCTGGCAGGTGCAGGAACCTCAAAATATTTTTGTTACCTCAAGAAGAGAGGAATTCACCCAAATCTATAGGTAATACAGGCAAAAACTGATGGCCAGTCTTTGGCTTGTTTTTCCTCACCTCAAGAGGCCTTTAAAAGTTTAGTCTGAGGGTTTCCCTGGTGGCGCAGTGGTTGAGAGTCCGCCTGCCGATGCAGGGGACACGGGTTCGCGCCCCGGTCCGGGAAGATCCCACATGCCGCGGAGCGGCTGGGCCCGTGAGTCATGGCCACTGAGCCTTTGCTCCGCAACAGGAGAGTTCACAACAGTGAGAGGTCCGCGTACAGAAAAAAAAGAAAAAAAAAAAAAAGTTTAGTCTGAGATTCCTTGTGAAAAGGAAAAAAATTCTTGTTACACTTATGTAAATAAGCGGGCCAACTTTATTGAAACCAGACTTATTTTTGTGAATAAACTATTTGACTATCTTGGGTAGAAATAGGGGTCATTTAGGAGAAAAAATATATGTTTCAGCAATATCTTTGTGGATATTAGATTCTAGCGCTATTAATTGTCTTTGAGGTTTTATTATTTACCTGAAAACCGGGTAGATCCTGAATTCTTCCAGTTTCCTCCAATATCTGGCTATGACTCTCCAAACTGACGTTTATAGTTTTTCTCCCATTCTTTTGACTTGGCCATTATTGAGATTAAAATTGCCCTTCTCCTGGAGCCTTGAAAGCTGAAGTTGGACAACTTGATGTAAGTTTCAGAGAAATCACCACAATGACTCACATACAGACAGTCTTTGTGTCTATTGCTGTGTGGATCACTCAGAAAGATAAGAGACATTCCAACTGCATCCCAGGAAAATCTGTCAGTTTGCCACTGCCTGCCTCACTCCATCTGAGGATGCTTCCAGCCTGACATCTTCTCTACTGACACCCCTCAGAACTCAGCCGTTGAAATTATAGCCTATTCTAATCATTAACCATTGTTTGTCTTTTGTTTCCATAGAAATGTCTTTTATTAAATACCTGATTGTTTGCAACAGAAGCCTAACTATGGGAGCCCACCTGCATCACCACCTCCTGAAATAAAAGGCAACTATTAAATTGAACTGACCTACTCTCAGGACTAGGAGACTGGTTCAGTGAGATGGAGCCATCTATCAACCCAACTTCTGGACTGTGAAACTTCCAGAGAAGTCAGAGGAGGGAACTATAGGAGATCAGAATAGGCCTCCCCAAAGTGTGTCACTTTTCCATGAGGATTATTCTGAGTTAAAGGCTATCAATATCCTGTAAGTTCAAGAAAAACTGCTGCTACTCCCTTAAACTAAAAGAATTTAAACTGGGAATTTTTCCCAGAAAAGATAGTTTTATATAAGCGGCCCCATGTATATAACAGGGCAGACATCTAATCAGCAAACATCTAATCTCATTGTCCTGTAAATGACCCTCCTGTCCTTGGAAGCCCCAGGCCCCTATCCCATTCCTTAACTCAGGTTGCCATATATACCTTACTTTACCTTTTTGTCTCTGAACCTCTCATGTATGTGGGGTTCCCTTATGTACAAAATTGGACTCTCCTGTTCATCTGTCTCAAGTCAATTTCTTAGACCAGCTAAAAAGAACCTAGATGGGTAGAGCAAACTTCTCTTCTTCTGTCATGATGTATCTCCAGCTGTCTTTACCGTATTCAAAGTCGAGCCCCATCACTCACCTACTGCCATAGTCTTCATATCTGTCACAATAGTCTTGAATAGTCATACTTAACATTTTAACAAAATCAGAATAATTGTTTCTTTAACAGTATTAAACCAATGGCCAGTATGTATAAAAACTTTAGACTGTTAATGTTTTCTAAAATCAAATCGAAATTATTTTGTGTACATTTTTCCCCCCAAGCACATGTCTTAATAATGGAATAGAGGTATGTATGGTGAAACCTATTCAATTTATCCTAATAATATTGCTAATAATGAACTTGCTCATGTTATTTCCCCGTCAGGGCTGTTCTTCACACTGTTTCTTCTGCCTTGAACATTCTTCCTCTCCCTTGCCACATGGCTGACTCCATCTGTTTCCAGACAAGCTTTTTAAAATAATGCCCACCCTTATTTCTTATCACTATACCTATATGGAATTTAGAATAAATGTATATCATCATTAAATAGTTTGTCTTTTTCCCATTTAAATAAGCCCTATGTTAGAATCACTAAATTATACTTAAAAAATTTGAAATTATTAACATTATTTAAGTGAATGACTTAAAAATTATGACATTATCACCTGAGTAGAAAATAGTGACTATTACCTGAGTAGAAAATAGTGACTATTACCATATTTATTACCATATTGTACAAATTACACACTAGCTCTAGGACACCGCCACAGAAGAAAAGGTACCTAAGTCTATGTCATTGTGCCCACTAAGCAGATTACAAAGCTCCAGAAAGTTTAAGAAACTTTCACAAAATCATTTGACCAGAAGTGGTAGAGTTGAGAATTAAGGGCAGGTCTTTTCATTTTTTCTCCTTAAATTTTTTTTTTAATTTGTACTGGAGTACAGTTGATGTACAATGTTGTATTAGTTTCAGGTGTACAGCAAAGTGCGGATCTTTTTGATTGCGGAGTCCATACACTTAGCCAATCCGTGAAAGAATCTCTCCAAGAGAAATACTGGGTCATTACTTTCTGATAAACTAGAGCTAGGCGAGTACCCATCTGTTTCTCTGCCATTCATCCTACTAGTATTTGCATGCTGCTACTGATTTGGGTGCAGAACAAACGTTTCCTGAAAAGGAATGACATACAACTTTTTTTCCTGAGAATATTTCCCCTAAGGCTGCTCGGGGAGATTACATAACTAACCTGCCCCTATGGCTGGTTCTCACTGATAACAGGAACAGCCTTGTAAAGGTCAGATGAGGTTAGAAGTTCACAAATATGCACAGTTTAGAATTAAAAAGATCATTTTCATTTTTGTCTTTTGATTCTAAATATTCTTATAAAGTAAACAGACTAGTCCAGAATAGCATGAAGGACTCAACATTCACAAGATGTAATACTCTTCTTATCTGACCACTCAAAAGTGTTGGAGGTGTTACTCAATCACTTGCAGGTAATTGTTCACATAACTGTGCCTGTATTATCTTTGATGTGCTGGATTTATTCAGTTTCTCCTTCATTAAAAGAGAAGTAGATTTAGGTACCTTCTTGGACTCCTGTGGAATCAGCTCATGAGATGAATTTGCACCCACTTTGACCTCTAACAGGCAGACTTTAGAAAAATAAAATGGAAAAAAGTTATTTCACTTTCTGCCATAACCAACATCTTCACTGGAGGGAAATTTAATATCTCACCCCAGAATATGTCTCTGGCATTAAGATTATTTTGAGCTAGTTATTTAAGAAACACCAGACATAGGAGAAGCTCTGAAAATCAAGTAGAAGTTAACATTTTGTAAGAGACATTTACATTTGAGGCAAATCTCCATTTTTAAGAAGAGGACGACTAAATCTCTAGAAACTCTTATAAATGGAGAAGGCAAAGACTTAAATCTGCATAACAACTACAACCTTGTTTAATGTGCTTTTCCTTGATTACCTGCCATAACTGAATCCTCCTCCACCCCAACATCTTTTGTCTTCAGCTGGAGGTGATATTTAAGGTGATGGCTTGGGCCATTTCAGGGTACTTAGTTTTCCTGAGTATCTCCCATATATATATATATATATATATATATATATATATATATATATGTGCACATACACACATACATATATATGTATATACATATATATATATAGTATACATGTTATTAAACATCATTTGTTTTTCTCCTGTTAATCCATCTTTTTATTTCAGGGAGGTCTTGACCAAGAACCTAGAAGGGTAGAGGGAAAATTGTTTTCTCCCCTATATCATCTAGCAAGTTAAGTCACAGCCACTTGAGATGTGAATTATCCTATCATAATGAAGTGTCAATCTCCAGTGTGCAATGTATACTTTATAGTCAATTTAAGGCCCTAAATGTTTCTCCATCTATAAAAATTTTATTGGTATATATCTCTAAAAAAGTCATTCACCAATAAAAACATATGAAATAAACAATTTTAGAATACTGCTGATAATCATTTTCCATAGTAAAAAAAAGTCTTTTCAGAGAACAATATAAAGAAACAAGCACACTCAGCCATAAAAAAGAATGAAATAATGCTATTTGCAGCAACATGGGTGGAAGTAGAGATTATCATAGTAAGTGAAGCAAGCCAGACAGAGAAAGACAAATATTGTATGATATCGCTTATATGTGGAATCTAAAAAAATGATACAGATAAACTTATTACAAAACAGAAATAGACCCAGAGACATAGAAAACAAACTCACAGTTATCAAACGGGAAAGGGGTGGGGGAGAGATAAATAAGGAGTTTGGGATTAGTAGACACAAACTTTACTACACGTAAAATAGATAAACAACCACCTTTCTGTCCATTGACAGAGGAATGAATAAAGAAGATAAGGTACATACGTACAGTGGAATACTACTCAGCCATAAAAAAGAATGAAATAATGCCATTTGCAGCAACATGGATGGACCTAGAGATTATCACACTGAGTGAAGTAAGTCAGAAAAAGAAAGACAAATACTGTAGGATATCCCTTACATGTGGAATCTAAAACATAACACAAATGAACCTATCTACAGAACAGAAATAGACTCACAGACATAGAGAACAGACTTGTGGTTGCCAAGGGGGAGGGGTATGGGGGAGGGATGGAGTGGGACGTTGGGGTTAGCAGATGCAAACTATTATATATAGAATGGATAAACAACAAGGTTCTACTGTTTAGCACAGGGAACTATATTCAATACCCTATGATAAACCATAATGAAAAAGAATATATGTATGGCTGAATCACTTTGCTGTACAGTGGAAATTAACACATTGTAAATCAACTATACTTCATTTAAAAATGAAATAAAGAAATAAGCACAGTGAATTTAAACATTGAATTGCAGGTTGAAGTTTCATTTGAGACAGTGCACTAGTGCCCATAAAATTCTACCTCAACTTATAATCTCTTTTAAAAATGACCTTTAGCAATGATTTTTTTAAACATCTTTATTGGAGTATAATTGCTTTACAATGGTGTGTTAGTTTCTGCTTTATAACAAAGTGAATCAGCTATATATATACATATATCCCCATATCTCCTCCCTCTTGTGTCTCCCTCCCACCCTCCCTATCCCACCCCTCTAGGTGGTCACAAAGCACCGAGCTGATCTCCCTACGCTATGCGGCTGCTTCCCACTAGCTATTTATTTTACATTTGGTAGTGTATATATCTCCATGCCACTCTCTCACTTCATCCCAGCTTATCCTTCCCCCTCCCCATGTCCTCAAGTCCATTCTCTACGTCTGCGTCTTTATTCGTGTCCTGCCCCTAGGTTCTTCATAACCTTTTCTTTTTTAGATTCCATATATATGGGTTAACATACAGTATTTTTCTCTTTCTGACTTACTTCACTCTGCATGACAGATTGGGCATATACCCTGAGAAAACCATAATACAAAAAGAGGCATGTACCACAATGTTCATTGCAGCTCTATTTACAATAGCCAGGACATGGAAGCAACCTAAGTGTCCATCAACAGATGAATGGATAAAGAAGATGTGACACACACATACAATGGAATATTACTCAGCCATAAAAAGAAACGAAATTGAGTTATTTGTAGTAAGGTGGATGGACCTTTAGCAATGATTTTTAATTTTATAGTTTTAAATATGTTAAGTATTCAATGTTTCATTTTATTAAAATATTTCATTTATTGAAATATGAACTAATGATATGGTATCATAGGTTTCAGTTTACCTCTTTTTTTTCTTTAAGTGGCAAAGTACTATTTACAAATAAGATTCGAATCCACACTTCATAAAATATTTTCTAATTTAACCAAGTAAGCTTGCCTATCTTCCACCTATCATTCCAGTAAAAATGTGGCTAAATAAGTGTAGAGTATTTTGGAGATAAAAAGACAAATGTGAAAAACAAAACAGAAAAAGCTGGATCGTCAGATAAGTGACAGAATAGTTTGTACTGAGAACTACTTCAGTTTATTATCTCATCTCGTGCTTCTCAAATTCCAGTCTCCAGACCAGCACTGTCACCATCATTGGAGCTTGTCAGAAATGCAAATTATTGACTCATATCTCAGACTTCCTGAATCAAAAACTCTAAGGTTGACAGCCCGGCAACCTGGGTTTTCAAAAGTCCTGTGGTTAATTCTGTTGTAAACCAAAATTTGAGAACTCTCCTCTAGTCCATTCATTCATTTATTTATTTATTCATTCATCTATCACATGTATTTCTAACTTCTTACCACATGCTAGGTACTAGGTGAGTAACTGGGCTACAAATAAGAACTAATGTATCAACAGTGATCATTTATTGACAGCTTACACTTTGACAAGACATTTTCATAACAGATCACTAGCCTTTATAACAACCTTATAAGTATTTCTATTGTTATGTCCCAAATACCCTTTTGGGAGGACAATGGGACCACAGGGCAGCAAACAGCATTGCTGGAAAACTGCCTCACTCTACCTGAGAGGATCCAAGGTGATTGCCCAGAGGAGGTGACACCTGAATTGCCTTGAAATTTGAATTGTATTTCCCAAGAAAAAACAAGTCGAAGGTAAGTAAAAGAAACTATGTATCAGATAACTTTCTAGGCAATTCATATTCTGTAATTTATCACAACAACTCTGTGAAAATTAGCAACTCTCTTTTAAAAATTAAACTACTACGATGACAACAACATGAACCTAAATGCGTAAGCAATTGTGTAAAGCCATAAACTTTCAAGTTCCAGAGAAGGTACTTGAGCCCTGGCCTGAACCCAGAGCACCTGCAAACCCTCTGAGGTGTGACAGTACATGCTCAGGAAACTTAGTATGTTAAGTGTGATTGGAGTGGGGGGGGGGGTCTGTGAAGATCGTGCTTAGGGCTGAATAGAGAACTGAATGACTGTTTGGAACCATATTGCGAAGAGTTCTGACTACTCGTGATGAGTTCAGATTTTTGTACTTCCAGGATAAGGTCTCAGTGGAAATACAGACAATAAAACAATACGACACGTGAGTTAATATGAACCTGCTAGCTCATGGGTCAGCAAACTTTTCACGTAAAGGTCCAGAAACTAAAATATTTTTGGCTTAGCAGGCATACAGTTTTCAGCACACCTACTCACCTCTGGTCGTAGCACCAAAGGATCCATAGACAAAATATAAATAAGTGGGCAGGGGTGTGTTATAGTAAAACTTTGTCTATGGACACTGAAATATGAACTTCATGTAATTGCCAGATATCATAAGACATTTAATTTTCCCAACCATTTAACAACGTAAAAACCTTTTTTAGCTTGCAGGCCATGCAAAAAAGATATGCGCTGAAGTTTGGCCCATGGGTCATTGTTTGCTGATTACCTCATTAGCCTCAGAAGCTCATAGGAAGTTAAAAGTCATGGAGATTTTTTAAAAGGAAGAGAAAAGGGAAAGGCAAAAGAAAGGAGGAAAACACCAATGTAAATAACTGAGGGGAGGGTTAAAAATGGTTTATTACATTCATTGCTCTGAACAAACAAACAAAATAATCTCTTGCATCTTCCCATACATAGAAAAGCGCTAAATTCCTTAATTTGACATATCTGGTTTTAATTAACAATAATCTTTTGATGTTAAGACTGCCTGCCTTTTGTTGCAAAACTTCTATATAACCTGGCTTCTATATAACCTCGCCCCTTCAGAGCAGTTCTCTCAGGGTGAGATGTTGCCTCCCGGGCTTGAAGTCCTAACAATTCCCGCCGAATAAAACATAACTCTCAAAAACAAACAACAATCTCACTCCTATCGCCCAGGACTTACCTTTTTCTTGCCCAACGCACAGCAAGCCAAAACGCTGACTCAAGGTTTGCAGCAGTGAGGGTTCACTCGCAAGGCAGCCAGGAAAGGAGACAAGCCACACTTTCAACTCCTGACGGCAAGAGGCTTGTAGTATTTATGGAGTATTTATAAAGCAGCAGGATGGTCTGAGGCATGGGGAGCATGGGGAGTAGTGATTGGAAAAAGGTGTGATAATCCTCGTTCTGCGCAGGCGTAACTAAGCTACAGGGATAGCAAATAAAGCAGCAGGATGGTCTGAGGCATGGGGAGCATGGGGAGTAGTGATTGGAAAAAGGTGTGATAATCCTCGTTCTGCGCAGGCGTAACTAAGCTACAGGCCCTTGCATATGCCAAAGGTCACCCAACGGACACTGGTGCATGCCCAGTTGGAGGGTTGGTTAACAGCCACTCTTAACAAGCTCAGCTGGAACTAGACTGGCTGACTCCAAGTTCCTAGAAAACAACTTGGTCAAATATCTTATTAGGCCAGGATCTGCTTGGAGGACACACAGGTTTTTTGTAGCAGCAATTAAAATGACCTTGATTAATGACAGCAGGTTACATGTGAAATGGTTTTAACTAATGCTTATCCACAGTTTCAGCATCTTCGTGAAATTTAGAAAAATGCCCATTTTCTCAGGTGGAAGCATAGGCTCTAAAGCTAAAGTCTAACTGGATTTCAGCCTCACTTGCCTCAATGCCAAATACTTTTGGTTGAGGCACATCTTGTACAAACTGTTCATGGCAGCCCTGGATTCTTCATTATACCATCACCTTTTATCTTCTTTTTTTCACCTCTTTATTTTTTGTTTGTAAATAAATTCTCATATAACAAGTCTCCCATGAGCAGAATATTAAATATTAAGTACATGATATTTTTATTTTCTGTCTAGTAACAACCATTAGCTTTAATTAGGAGAGGATTGGGCCAACAAAAGATGAATGCTACATCTTCCATCTTCAAGTTTGGTGACTATTGCATAGTTTTCTCAAGAGAAAACACATGCTCGGGTCCTTTTTGCTGAGCTGATATGGAGTCTTAATTGAGGTCAGATTGCAGTTAAAAGAGTGAATGCTAGAAGAGGAGTTATAACTAAGAATATTAACGTACCACCAAAAATCAAATACAGCAAACAATAAAGAAAGTGAAGAAAAAATGAATCTGACTGAGGAGAACTGAGCATCATCTTTTATAGGTTGGAATAAGTAGAGATAAAATGTAGATGGTTAACGGAGTTTCTGTGAGCTTAAACTCTCAGCCACAGATGAGTACTGATTATTAGATACCTTCTGAGTTTTTCCTCGGCACTTTGTTACACATAGGTTGTTCAATGAATTTATACATTCCTCATATTCTAATTTGAAACACTTGAGCCTAAGGAAATTAAATTATGTTATCTTTTACATAATTTGATCAATGTTTATTTCTTCAATGAAGCCAAAATTGTTTTGGAATTTCTTGCTTCTTCCATTCTTGAGGTTCCATGACTGTAAAACAAAAGTAGTAGTCTCATGTTAATTCAGAGAAGCATCACAAAATTTCAGATTCTAGTAGATCTGCTTTCAAATGTCTCTTCTGCTAGTTTGAACATGTAACTTTGGACAAGTTGCTTATTTCTGTTCAGTAGTAAATTCTTCATCTGTAAAGTCATCATCATAATTCCTACTTTAAAGCTGTTTGGGGGAGGACTGAAGGTAGATACAGTCACGATAAAGGTTAAATTATAGATATAATAAAACCTCACAAAAAGAAAGGGTGATTGTTGCACAAATCTGCTATGAGTTTTCAAATCATTATGAAAAGGGTAAGAATTCATTAGTTTGAGTGAATCTTATCCTTTGCTTGAATTATTGATAAAGTTTTTACTGCTCTGATATGTAGCATGCCTGACATTTCTGTGCTTTAGGAATTCAAACACTTCATATGCTTATGAAATTGAATGGCCTTCCCAAAAGACAAAATACCTTGTACAATATAATTATGTGATAAGGTGTGACAATAGAAATACTAACAAAATTTCCATTCACAAATTCCCAATTATTCTTTCTTAATCCATGTTAATAACATTACCTTAGGTATAGGTGAACCAGATATATTATAGTAAAATTTGATATACTACCTTGTAACATACCAAATCCAATGCCTTTTCTCTCCAGTAACTGAAATTCTATGGAAACTTATTTATTGGAATTAAGTTTCCTAATTCATATTGCTGAATCTCCAATAAACATAGCATAATAAGGCTCAAACTACTTAATAAGAGTGATTTTATCGGATTTTTCAGATAGAGGAGATGGTTAGATAGGGATGAAGAATCATGAAATTAGGGGAGTGAGACAGAACTAAAGGCAGTTTTGATCGCTAGTGCTAATGTGAATTAACATACTTGGTGTAGAATTTTGGACTAATTACTTGATCTCTCTTTGCTTCATCTGTAATATGGGGACAATGATATTTCCTACCACAAACATTTGTTGTGAGGATTAAATGAGTTAATACATGAATATGTAAAGAACTTAGAAGAGTACCTGCCATCTGTGATGAATGCCATCTGTGATGATGATGATGATATCCACATGGATATAACCATCTTAGAAAAAAAATATTTTATATATATATATAATCACTTTATATATGTAATATATAATCAACTTGGAACATAAAGTACCCCCTTTCTATCTTACTGAAGCTTGCTCATTCTCCTTTATCATGGTTTCTGACCCCATATCTTTCTTAATCACCCAAACATAAAACCTGACAGTCATCTGGGGCTCTTTCGTACCTTCCACATCCAGTCATGTTTATGAACTCTACTTTCTAAATATCTCTTAAATAGGCCCCTTCTCTTCATCCTCTCTGTTATGATTATAACTCAGATGGTCATTATTTGTTTTCATTCTCATAGTTATCTTATATCTGGTTTAGTTGCCTTGGTAGTTGGACCTTTTCTCTAGTAACTAGTGTCCAAGATAGCCTCTGATGATCATCATCTCTTTTACACATGCTCTTGTGGATTTTATTTTTTCTGACCAATAGAATATGGTGTAAGTGATAGTGTGTGACATTTAGAAAGCATTGCAGCTTTCTCCTTGGTCCCTTGGTCTGTAGCCATCATGCTGGGAGGACACTCACACAGCCCCATTGAGGCCTACCTAGAGAGAAACTGAGGCCCCCCAGTCAACAGCCAGAAAAAACCTGCCAGTCATGTGAGTCACCTTAAAAGTGTATCTCGGGGTTTCCCTGGTGGCGCAGTGGTTGGGAGTCCGCCTGCCGATGCAGGGGACACGGGTTCGTGCCCCGGTGCGGGAGGATTCCACGTGCCGTGGAGCGGCTGGGCCCGTGAGCCATGGCCGCTGGGCCTGCGTGTCCGGAGCCTGTGCTCCGCAGTGGGAGAGGCCACAATGGTGAGAGGCCCGTGTACCACAAAAAAAAAAAAAAAAAAGTATATCTCATAGCCCCAGTCAAGCCTTCAGATGAATTCAGCACCAACCAACATCCTGACCACAACTACATGAGGACCCTGAGTCAGAACCACTGTGTCAAGCTACTCTTCAATTCCTGAAGCCCAGAACCTGTGAGAGATAATAAATCACTATTGATTTTGTCAAGTTACTATTTGGGGGTGATTTGTTTTGCAGTATCTCTCTTGGGACCGCTAAACCAACAGAATAATCTTTTGAAAACACAAATTCAGTCATGTTGCTTCCATCTTAAAATGCTTCAATGAGCCCTGTTTGCCTACCAAATTAAAATCAAAACTCTTAGGCCTCATGAAGTTTTAATGATCTCCTCCTGCATATTTTTCCTGCCTTATCACCATACACGTTATGTTCCACACACACATACCTATGCATACACATGTAAGATACCACCTTCACTCTTTTGCTTATGCTCTCCTTTACTTCTGGAATATCCACATGAACTTATTCTACCTGGAGTACTTCTCAGCACAAGTATCATCTTCACTCCACAGCCTTTCTGGATTTCCTGAAGCAGTTATCATCTAAGCTACTGTTACATACTGACTATATTCCCTAGCACAGTAATTATCATATTTAAAAAAATTTTTGTGTGTCTGTCTACCCCTTACCTCCCCCATTAGACTGTGACGTTCTTTAGGGCCACACTGAACACTTAATAGGTATCAATTCATAGTTGCTAAATAATTCAATTTTTGAACAAATAGTTTATGGTGAAAAGTTGCACTGAAGGGATTCATATATACCCCTAATTTCCTCTTGAGACATGTTAACCTACATCTTTGAATTATTCTTCAGTTTCAAGATTATATGTGTCCACATGAAAGAGAATAATTGCCTATGTGTTTTGGACTTGCTGAGACCTTGATGTTGGCCTCATTAACCCCTGGGTTCTAATTTTCATTGGCCAAGATTATATTACAAATTTACAATCATATTACAATTTTATTTGTTTCCTTTATAATATTACTATGGTTTGGAAGTTCTCATTAGTTCACTACATTTGATCGTCCCCATGGAACACAGTTGATTTTGGCAGGGTTTTTTGTGAAGTTTCACAACCAATTCTTGGCAGTCAATTTGTAAGCTTGAAAAAAGGAATGTTAGCCAGAATGTGAATCTCTTTCATTTTATTGCATGTTATTGATACAAAATATTTAATCTTCTAATGTAGATGACATGAAAAGAGTATCACAACAATAGTGAACAATAAGACTTAATATGATAAAGAAAAGTCAACTTGTGAAAAGAAATTTTAAGAAGATGGACAAGTACACTAATGTGAAGAAAAGTTTTTGTAGGAAAAGTTGTTTCCAAATTCGATTAAGATGAACAAGTGAGATGCCAAACTATATCTCTTAGATTAACTGAAAAATGGCAGTTGTTTTCAGTCAAGATACTAAAACATACATAAATCTCTCATTTAAAGATACCAAACTACTTAAAACTTTGACTCAGTAGACCATTTATTAATATATTGCTTCTCTTAATTATGAGAACTAAATTGTTGTATGAATCAAAGTGTTTTTTCAAATAGGCAAATAATATTATACTGGTTTTCAGCAGATGTGAGCAATATAAGTTTATCTAGCTAGAAAAAAATCATTAGTAGACATTTCTTGTGAGCTCTCAGAACTCTAATTGAAATCCAGTCAATAAAGAATTGAAATATAAAAATATTATATTCTTCAAATGCCATTTAAAAAACTGTATTTCAGATGTCTTGTTATGTGTGTTTATGTGCTTATTTTTTCCTGCAAAATGTAGCCAGAGATCAATCCAGTACTCAGTGTTTCAAAAAATGTGGGTGAAAAGCCAGGATTAATGAAAGTTATTACCAGGAAGTTTGCATATATAAAAACAAGGTCATGTTTATAAGTCACAAGCATAGAAAATCATAGAAAAATATATTTGGAAATCATTAAATTGTACTAAATTAACTATTTTTCAGGGTTCAGGAAAAGTGACATAGCAGTACTTAGAGCACCCAAAAATAAAATTATTTTCATAGCACTTTCACATTGTAATACATTTAACAATTTAGTTCTCTTATTAAGTCAGACAGGACAATAAACATTGAGCAAATAAAGTATACTTATTAATCTGTATTCAGAACACTTATCAAATAGAAAGTAGAAATAAAATCAGTGTAACAACTCTGCTTCATTTAATAATTTTTCTCTACCTGGGGCAATTCAAAATGCTTTTAACTTGTCAAAAGTCAACCTCTGACTGTAAACTTTAGTGTATACTGCTGAATACAAATACATTATTTACTTATCCTATGGTTCTATTTTTATTATTGACATAGTAATATTCAAAGCAACTTAGCTATCATGAGGTACAGAATTTTACCCAGCTAAAACATGGTTAAAAATAGGATCAGTTATAAAAATGTGAATCAAAGCCATTTGCTGATGACCCATTTACTTTCAGACTATTTGAAAAATATGTAGAATATTGTTAGAGAAATGGATCTGCTTTATTCACTTATGTATTACAAATGCCCACAGTAGTGCCTAGTACATGGTTAGTACTTAATAAATATTTGATGAATTAATTTAACGAGTAGGTGAGCAGGCAATTACTTACATCTAACTTGGTCTCTTTATAGTCAGTGATTACGGATTATATGGCAAATGACTAAATATTAACCAAGAGGTACATTTTAAAAGGACAAATACATATTTGGATGTTAGGTGAATAGATTTTCATTTAAATGGGTTTATACAACAAATAATAGTTGTGTGCCTATTATGTACCACTCAAAACCAGTAGACCACAATTTCTAGAAAATAAGATCCACCCTCAGATTACCCTAAAATCTGCAGAACCTTCCACAACCAGAGATTGGATAGGCTTTATTGGATGGGATATCCAAGAATATAACTTCTAGGGGTTAGTCCCTCTTTATTCAAACCTAGTCATCTCTTCATTACAGCATATTTGCTTAAGAATCCTGAATTAACTGTTTTGGAAATCTGGTTGGCGTATGTGCTCTGAACTTTGCAAGGATATATATTATATAAATGAATGTGTGTTTGAGCCAAGCTCTCCTGCTAAGTTCAGACACTGTCAAGAGGAAATGCTGAAATCTAACTGCAGAATCCTTGAAGTGCTTGTTGGAAAAGCACCTTGGAAAGTTCACCCTGAGCCAAATAAAAGCCAAGAGGCCTGTCTTCTACCCCAATGTACAGCTAAAAGGAACTGAGCTGAGCCGGGGTTGTGGTGGGATTGATACCACAAAGAATTCCTCCAATCATTGGGTACTTTCTGGGTTAATCTGCAGTGAGCTGGTTCAGCCTGGCCATCTCTTGTGACTGTACTTTAAAGGTCCTGAGAAACATCCACCTGAAGTGTATGAAAAGGTAGGGACAAAAGAATAACAATGTAGGTTGGCCTGAGCCCTTACTCGGTTTTCCAGGAGCAGAGGTGAGCCCTATTTACAAAGTGTCAATTCCTCTCACCCCTCAGTCTTCCAGGATCAAGTCCAAAGAACTTACCCTGGCCACTCATCTGTCTTTATGGGAACTACTCTAATGCAGAATAGGATCAGATCAATCATTCTTGTTTGTTTATTTCTGCGGGAAGTGTTGAGTTATTTTCTGACAGCAACCCTCGGTAAAAACAATCATTACTGTATTAGGTAGATAATGGAGTCCCTGCAAATATTACTGATTGGTTGATGCACCGACAGTACCATCGAACTTTAACCCTTAGGCCAATGTAATGTTCCAAAAAAGAGATTGACATTTCACTGGTCCATATTGATCGATCACACAATCCTTACAACCTTCTAATTATCGGCTTCAGGTAGACTCACATACAGGTGCCACTCCGAAAGTGCTCTTTCCTCGTGGCTTTATTTGGCAATAATATTGGTGACACTTCACTCTCTCTGACATTGCATTACTCTAGGTGTTGTTGCCAAAGCCTCAATCTTCAGTCTAGACTCCATTCCTCACAAATCTATTCTGTCATCAACCTCATCAATATTTATTCTCTTTACTGGTCTTGCTCATTCCAGACTAAGATTATTCAATGCATTGTTTTCATAGCAGACTTAGTTGAAAATGCAACATTCATTGAGAGCATTTCAGATTAATATAAATATTCATAGAGCAATAAACCGGGTCAAGTATTTTCAGTTTTTTTTTCTCACCAACAGCAATGAGTTTGTTTCGTTAATTTATTTATTTTTGGCTGCGTTGGGTCTTCCTTGCTGCGTGCATGCTTTCTCTAGTTGCGAGCGGGGGCTACTCTTCGTTGCAGTGCATGGGCTTCTCATTGCGTTGGCTTTTCTGGTTGCGGAGCATGGGCTCTAGGCACGCGGGCTTCCGTAGTTGTGGCTCGTGGGCTCTACAGCACAGGCTCAGTAGTTGTGGCACATGGGCTTAGTTGCTCCTCGGCATGTGGGAGCTTCCCGGACCAGGGCTCGAACCCGTGTCCCCTGCATTGGCAGGCGGATTCTTAACCACTGTGCCACCAGGGAAGCCCAGCAATGAGTTTATATGCTTGTGCATTTTAGAGATATAACACAAAGGAAATGTTGGGATGAGCTGTTATTTAAAATGTATGTATATAAATATAAAATGTATAGAATTGTATGTATGCATGTATACCCACATGTATTTTACATATTTTGAGTTTTAAAATCTTTTGTATGACAAATTATACCGACGAGACTTTGGGAATTATTTCGTATTTACAGATGGATATCTGCTTGCTCTGGTTTAAAAAATGAAGGCATTAAAAGATTTGTGAAAACAGGCTTTAAAAATCTTCTCAATTATCAAAAACGCTATCAAAGTGTTGTTCCAAAGCCAAGTTGTCAGGGAATCATAAATATTTATTATGTTTCTTCTAACCTTCATAGACAAGTACCTAGGGCTTTATCAACACATCCAAAGAATGTGAGATATTGCATTCAAGACATAAATGGGCTCACCCACTGAAGATGATATTTTTCAGCATTTGCTTTAGGAATGGGAAATCTCACTTGGCAATATTTAGGGAACACACATTTAACAGGGTAATAATCACAAGCAATAGCGCTGCAAAGAAAATTCCAACCCAAACATTCATATTGTCCTTTAAAACAAAGATTTTGTACAAGATTTTCCACCCTCCCTTCCCACTCCAGCAAAGTGCTGAGTCCAAGGATATTTTGCTATGCTCATTCTTTGGAATCTTTACTGTCCTATTTTTGTTGACCAGTTTAGTTTAATTTAATTCACTTTAGCAGTTGGGTGGCTGATTTATCTCTAAAAAAAAAAAAAGCATTTTCCTTATGAATAATTCAAACCTTTGCTGGTTATAAAGTTGCATCTTTGGCTCTCTCCACAGCCAACTGCTTCTTTCAAATAGCAGATTCCAAGCCATGAGTTTGTATCATGGGTCTGACATTTGGGGGAAAAACAATAAAACCCAAGTTTGTTTTAAACAAACTTTCATTTTCTCTTCACAGGTGCCAGGATTTGCTTTTTATTGTTGTTCATCAAAAAAGAAAGTAGTTAATGTTTTCTCCAGAGTGTGTGTTCTGGGCTTCTCTCTGTGTGCTGAAGTTGAAAGAGGAGCAAAACAGGAACACAGTGCTATAAATAAATGACTCACGATAGAGAACATCTGCAAAATTTGGACAATAAGAATATATGTGTATTTTTGTCTCCTGTAGAGAAAACGACTGCTAATTTTCACAATCTAGGATTTTACCACCTTCTTAAACTGTATTTTGAAAATTAATTTTGCACAGATGAGATACGTTTCTTCTTGGTCTCAAGACACACTATTTTTATTTTTTTTTATTTTTTATTTTTTTCTGGTACGTGGGCCTCTCACTGTTGTGGCCTCTCCCATTGCAGAGCACAGGCTCCGGATGCGCAGGCTCAGTGGCCATGGCTCACGGGTCCAGCCACTCCACGGCATGTGGGATCCTCCCAGACCGGGGCACGAACCCGTGTCCCCTGCTTTGGCAGGCGGACTCTCAACCACTGTGCCACCAGGGAAGCCCACACTATTTTTAATCATTTTAAAGATATTATTCAGATGAGCATTAAAACTTAGGTAAAACTTTCAAAGTCACGTAGTGGCCCAAAACTTATTTTACTTTTTTTCCAATTAGAAAGAATATACACAGTTAACTTAAAAAAATTCTGTGTGTATATAGATTGTTTAATATTTGTTTAGTTTTCACTTGAATAAATAAATGAAGTCATTCCTTTCCTTTAACAATATATATTTGAGTTACAGTTTCATAGGACTCTTTGAATATTGTCCTACTGTCTCATCCAGTTTCCATTTACTTTAAAAAATAGATGAAAATTTTCTACTTGCATACATAATACATGCCACCGTTCTCCCCTTTTAATCCCTGTTTGTCAAGCAGACCAGGAGTTATCTCCATCCCGTGACTCAGGGTTCAAAGGAAGAATGGGACAGCATGCTATGTAATGGTTCTGTCACTGTTAAACCTGCTAGGGGTCACTGTGTGTGGCACAGTCTTAATTACCTTAACCTTGCCTTCAGCTGTTCCTCAAAAGGCCCTACATTTGCACATCACTGCGAATAGGATATGGTTAGTAATGAGTTTTGAGCTCTACTAATGTTTTATCCTGGAACCGATTTCTTCTATTATTATAACATATATCTTGTTCAGTTCTACCTTTAAAATACAATAGATTTCAATTTGGGACAGTGCAAGTAGATTCCAGGTAGATTTGTTAACTGTAAGGCAAATGAGGCCAAAAGATAGCTGAAATGACACTGCTTTCAGTCCTATTTGGGGCAACGGTGCTTTTTGTTTTATTTCAGACTTTTAAACAGTTGGGTGACTATTCTATTTTATCCGATTTTTAACTGCTCTGCGTAGAGCAAAACAGATTTACTTCCTCTGGACACAACCCAAATTCTCTTCTTTCAAGCCTTTCATGATGAAAGCAAAGCTTTTGTTGCCACGTGTGTGGAATGGAGCCAGGAAAATCATTCATGATACTAAGAGGTAATCATTATTGCTGGTCTTCTTTTGAGCCCCTCAAGATTAGTTCTTAATAGGATTCTACAATGAATGCCCCTTTATGGCCTACATTGTGCTATAATGGTATATAGGGGCTCCCAAATTGTGAATATGTATATATGTGTGTATCTGTGGTTCTTGTGTCACATACTGCAAGATCTATTTTCTCCTGTAGAAAACAAAACAAAAATGAAACAAACAAAAGAACTCAAAACAAAACAAGTCAGCCAAAACAAAACAAATAAAACCTTATTCATATTTTGGTTAGGGAGGGAGAAGCAGGTAAAGGAGAAATCTGCAAAGTGTTTTTACACACAATATTTTGACAACTAAATTCCATAACTTGAGGAAATAAACCACATTTTCAGGATATTAAATCAGCCACTTGAGACAGCATTTGAAGTTAGAAAAAAAATTCCAACAATTACACAGGTGTCACTTCTATCAGGCAATGAAGGAAGTGTGACACTTTAATTACCTTCATGCTTGAGTTTCAAAAAAAGGAGAAGTCTTTTTCCTTCTTATTTCAAATTAGTAGTATGGTGTTTTGCTTTCTCTCATCATCTCTTCTCGTGACAGTGTTTCCCTATTCACCAAGTGACCTTAGTGGTGAGATCAATAGTAAACAAAGTGGGTCCTAGAGTTAGATTGATTGGGCTTGTGTTGAAGTAGATGTTGTGTGACATTGGTCAAGTTTCATCACAGAGAAAGACAAATATCATATGACACCGGTTATATATGAAATTTTAAAAAATGATACAAATAAACTGATTTCAGAAAAGAAATAGACTCACAGACATAGAAAACAAACTTATGGTTACCAAAAGGTGGGGGGGGGGATAAATTAGGAGTTTGGAATGAAAAGATACACACTACTATATATAAAATAGATAACCAACAAGGACCCACTGTATAGCACAGGGAACTATATTCAATATTTTGTAATAACCTATAAAGGAAAAGAATCTGAAAAAGATTTTATATATATATATATATATCACATATATATGTGTGTGTGTATGTATAACTGAGTCACTTTGCTGTACACCTGAAACTAATACAACATTGTAAATCAAATATACTTCAATTAAAAAACAAAGGTTCATCAACTCACAAAGCCTCACATTTATTCACTATTATCTATAAAAGAGGAAAATCGTAGCACTTCATGTTTTGTTTCATTTTGTTCCTCCAAGATTTAACTTAGGTAATGTATGTACAACACTTCAAATGGCGCTTGACATAGGGAAAAATGGGCAATAGCTCTCAGCTATCATGGCCATCGCTTTATAACATTATTTCAGTGTTGCATTGATATGTCTAAAAGACTAGTTCTCCATAGGTACTTTTGTTACATGAACTCTGTTGCTGGAGGCAAAAAGAGACTAAAATTGTTAAACAGCCTCTACTAGCAGAATTTTTTAATGTGAGGTTTAGTAAATGACAGGAGAGCTTAGTTATCTGTTTGTTCCCTCTGGACACTAGGAATTAGAATTCTCAGTAACTTTTCTCGTTTGATTTGGGCTATTCATTAAAGTACTAGTTCATTTTGGAAGACAATTTTAAGCACCTGGAATGGTCAAATTAGGAAAACCTCATTCTTTTGAGCTGCTGCATTTTTTCTTAATTGTGGTGTTTATTTTACATCTAGAGAGACATTGCTAGGGGGAGGTTTTTAGTCCCTCCCCTGCCAATAATTAGATGATTGTAAACAAGATAATTAGTATTTGCTTTCTTTTCTACAGCATTGTAGAAAAGAACAAAATGAACATTAAAAATAGATTTTTCTACTTTTGTGTCCTTCACATGTTGTTACATTTGTGGGAAATTGGAGCAATTAATAGTGAATTCAAAAACCAATTCCAACAAAAGCATAATGGTGTGGTTTGATACAAAATGTAAGTCCACGTCTCTGGATAATTTAAATTTTGAATCCATCATACGATAAAGATATATTAACTCAATTCTAATTCTCTAAACCAACCTCTACCAACCTCTGCTTGGCAACCTCACTCGTTTATGATTATGTCAGTTAAGCAGAAAAGTCATGAAAGGGTTCTTTTCAGATAAGATAATAGTGAGCAGTGTGATACATCTGAAAAAGGATGCATGGGAGTGAGTAGGGCTAGTGGGGTGGGGTGGGGTGAAATAACCATTTTGCAGTCTGTTTTGTTACATGACAAATGTATTTCCAACATTGATTTATCCTCTGGTTTCCTTTTACAGCGAGGAAATAACAAATTGTTGCATTTCTTGTCCTAAACTTGTACCTGAAATGTAATTACTATGTATTTTATTCATTCTGCTCACTTTATCCACTCAAAATCTAAGTCAATATAAAAAAATGTATATTGAGGACTTACCATGTCACAGAAATAGGTACCTGGTATCAAAATGCAAAGGAAGAAGTCCTCATCTATCCAAGAGTCAGGTAGTCAGCATTCCACAGCCAGGACAGAGGAAAAGGAAGCTGAAATGATAACTCAGAAAAAAGCCTCAGTTCCTTCGCTCAGGTGGGAGAAGGGGCTAGAGAGAGGAAAATAATCCAGGTAAAACAAATTACACATGATGATTCAAAAATATGTACACAAAAATAGCTGGAAAAATGTTGATTGAAAGCTAGATTGCTACAGAATTATAAGGCCAAGATAAGGAGTTTGGGCTTCAGTCCAATTCCTCCATAATTAATAGTATCATTAACTTTATTTCAACATATATTTAATTAATGACCATTATATATGAGGCACGGGGTCAAGTACTGGGGATATTTGCAAAATGGGATAGATATGGTTCCAACCTCCACAAAGCTTATATTATTACTTATAAAAAATGTTCAAGTTATAATAGCTACCATTTACTGAGTAACTACTATGTTTCTGTGTAGCACAGTGTTAATTTAACCATAACAACAAATTGGAGGTTGCTTTTAGTTTTACTGTATGTGAGCAGAAAGTGCAGGACAGAGAAGGTTGATGCCATCTCTGAGACCACACTGCTAAGAATAAGTAACTCCAAGTGCCCTGCTACTCCCATTACACTACATTATCTGCAGCAGAATCACAATTTATAAGTTAGGATTTTGAGGCGTTTATCAGTTTAAGGTTACAGACGTTAGAGCTGAAGAAAACTTTAAAAAGTATCTAATCTCTCATTTTCTTCTCGTGTCTGAGGTCCAGTGATGTTAGGGCACCATTTAAGGTTTGGGCAATGGAGTATCTTGACTTTCCAGTAAGGGTCCTTTTTACCACACTTTACAATTCATACAAATCCAGTTATTGCAGCCCCCAGCTCTGGAAATACACTAGCAAGCAAAGCAGACGCACTTTGTTCTCACTAAAGCTTAGAGTCTAGTTGAAGAGATTGAGATAGTTCTTGGGGTAAAAGAGTGCTACATTTTCCTATGAAACTCACCAACTGTCATCTTACACTCTAATTATGGAGAGTAAGGCAACCCTGGAAGTAAAATATTGCCATAAATATTGTCCCCTGCAACCTACTAATTGCCTGTAATTCTGAGTAAGAATCCATATGAAATGACCGATTTTTTTGTTCTAGTCCTATCTCTTCTCCTTGCTATCATCAAAAAACTAGATGGATGTTAACTAGACTTCCTGTGGTGATCATTTCACAGTACAGACTCATATTGAATCATTGTGTTGTACACCTGAAATTAATGTAATATATCAATTACATTTCAATTTAAAAAACGGGTTTTAATTTCAAATGCCATAAAAAGGACTTGGTTTTAATCACTTTAATAGCGTTAATGGATGGACCTAGAGATTACCATACTAAGTGAACTAAGCCAGACAAAGACAAATATCATATGATATTGCTTATATGTGGAATCTAAAAAAATGATACAAATGAACTTACTTACAAAACAGAAAGAGACTCACAGACATAGAAAACAAACTTATGGTTACCAAAGGAGAAAAGGGGTGGGGGGAGGGATAAATTAGGTTGAGATTAACATATACACACTACTATACATAAAATAGATAACCAGGGCTTCCCTGGTGGTGCAGTGGTTGAGAGTCCGCCTGCCGAGGCAGGGGACACGGGTTTGTGCCCCGGTCCGGGAGGATCCCACATGCTGCGGAGTGGCTGGGCCCGTGAGCCACGGCTGCTGAGCCTGCGCGTCCGGAGCCTGTGCTCCGCGATGGGAGAGGCCACAACAGTGAGAGGCCTGTGTACCGCAAAAAAAAAAAAAAAAAAAAAAAAAAAAACCAACAAGGACCTACTGTATAGCACAGAGAACTATAATCAATATTTTGTAATAAACTATAAGGGAAAAGAATCTGAAAAGGAATATACACACACACATATATATATATACACATATATAACTGAATCACTGTGCTCTACACTGAAACTAACACAATATTTTAAATCAACTATACTTCAATAAAAAATAAATAAAATTTTAAAAATAAAAAATTTTTAAAAGATAACATATTTACTATCTGGCTCTTTAAAGACAAAAACAAAGTGTTAAAGTGCTCCTTGGGAAAATCCGACTCTTAGAGCTCTAAATATGAAATTGACAATATATATTAATTTTAAATTGTTCTCAGTCCTAATGCATGTGCTCTTTGTCAGGGTTGAACTTTGGATTTGAATACATTGGTGGAAAGATTAAGCCTTTTCAGCATCACTATATTTTTACTAAAAATGAATACAAGCCTGCTAAGTGATTTAAGTATTAAACTCAACAGAAATAATTTTTTCAGTTTAAATTATTTAAGCATCTATCAGAAGATGGGCATTCGACACAGGAAAAAGATAGAGCTAATTGGTGTTTTACTCTCTATTTTCATTTACAAGTATTCCTGAGAAAGTGATTTTAGGCCTGTAGAGAAATAGAGAATGAAAATACCTCACAGATTTTCTCTAGTCATTGCTGTACCCAGGGGTCTAAGAGGCTCAAGATTAGAAAGATTTACCATTGACATACTGAATGGTCTGTAGATAACACATGTGGAGAGTATTTGTACCTTAAAAAGAATGTACATGTACATGGACCAACAGACTTCTGAAACATCAGTCTTATGAGAAAACTTCACTGTCAAGGTAATGTCAAGTAGCATATTACCCTTTGCTATGGTCAACTTACCACAATGTTAAAGCTATAGCACTTAGCACAGTGAATATAAAAAGATGACACAATAAGTATTTGTTAGATGAATAGATGCACTGCCAATTTGTTTAATCAATATAATTTAACCAAAAAAGGGTGAAACTATAATACTGGAAAAATATATGAAACAACCATTTTGAGACACTGGCAACAGAAAACACAGAGTATACATTTTTGTAGAACACCATTAGTAGTTTTTACCAATCCACACATTCATAAGATCTATCTGATAAAAATCACCATAGATTAACATTCTCAACTTCGGCTTCAAAGCAAATATTAACAGGAGAGTTTTAAAAGTCCGAAGCCCAGGCCACACCCCAGACCAACTAAACCAAGAAATCTGGGGTAGGACCCGGGCATCAGTATTTTTTAGAGCTTCCCAGGGCTTCCAATGTTCCAGCCATGGTTGAGATCCATGATTTTAGAGAGCACCATAAAACTTGAACTTGGTCTGGATGAAGGGTATAATAAATACTTGTGCCTTTATCTAATAGCACTTTTAAATCTTCCCTTTTTATGCTGATCACATTGCATTGAAATTATTTTATCAGTCTCTACTCCAATAAACTGAGAGCTCCTTCAAGGCAGGGACGGTGTCTTATTAATCAGTGTGTACTACTGTCAGCATCTGCTGTTTATAAATAGCTGTTCAGGGAGATAATGGATTAATGAATTGACTTAAAAACTGAATGAAAAATAACAGATTTCTGCATCCGGTCATTGGTGGAATAACTGGTACTGGAATAGCCCTTCTAATGTAAAAAACTATAAAACTAGACAAAGCGTGTGAAACAACTATTTACAGACCTTGGATAACAAGCAGGGCAGGACTGATATACCTGAGAGAAGGCAAACAAAGCGACTGGATTTATGTCTGGAAACACTTTCTAGATTGTGGCACAGGGTTGGATCCCAAAAGGAGCATAAGGATCTCTTGCTGAGTTGGGGAGACCGAGATTGTCCAGAGCTTCCGAAGTAGCTGGAACTTGTGGGGCAGTGTATCAAAAAAGAAGACTTTACAAAGAGAATGAGCTCCAAAAATCTGCATTAGGGATCTGCTTGAATCTTTGACTGAATACCAAGCTGTACATGTATAACTTAGAATATTCTAGGTCAGGAAAAGAAGAAGAAATTTGTGACCTATATCTAGGCAAGAATTAGGCAATAGAAACATGCAGAAATGGGATTAGCAGTAAATGACATTTAAAAATCTGTTATAAATACATTTATTAATTTAAAGAAAAATATAAACATAATGAGAATCTTATAGAAAATGGAAATTATGAAAAGGAACAATTGAGGAATTCTATAACTGAAAGATATAATACCTGAAATGAATAACTAATGGTAAAGACTCAACAGCAGATTAGGAAAGAGCAGTATGGAAGAAAATATCTGTGAACTGAAGACAGGGCAGTGGAAACTATCCAAATTAGAGCACAGAGAGAAAAAAGATCTGACAGATGATAGTAGACAGATAGATATCAAGTATATATGTTTTTGTGTATACACACATACCATAAATAAATAAATAAAGTGTATATCAACAATAGCATAAAGGGCTGGAGAGAGACAAGTAGAAGTATACTGGTGTCATGTCCTTATATACAAAGTTATATAACATTGATATGTTGTATACTATAATTTAAAGATGCACATTATAAACTATAGTGGAATAGTTTTAAAAAGAAAAAAGTTATTTAAATAATAAGTGATATTAGAAATAAAATGAAACATAAGAAAATATGCAATACAAAAATAGTTAGGAAAGGAGCAAAAGTAACACAGAACGTATAGGTCAAATAGAAAATAAATTGCAAGATGATAGACTGAAACCCAAGCTTATCAACTATGAAGTTAAATGTACTTGGGCTAAAAATTCCAATTAAAAGACAGAAATTTTAAACAATAAGACAACTCTATGCTGTTTACAAAACATGCAGGTGAACCTTTAATATAAAGATATAGGTAGGATAAAAATAAAATGATGACAAAGACAAAACATACAAATCATAAAAATAAGAATGTTGGAAAATCTATGTTAATATCAAAGTAGGCTTCAGGATAAGGAATATTACTAGAGTTAACAACAGTTATAAAATGGTGAATTCATTTAAAATACATAGCAATCCTAAATGTACATAGCCTATTGATAAATCTAGGCATACGTGAAGTAAACACTAACAGAACTAAAAGGATAAATAGACAAATCAACAGTTAAAGTTGTAGTTTTCAACATTTTTTCTCAGTAATTTACAGAACAAGGAGACAGAAAGGTAGTACATATAAAATATTTGAACTATACTAATATTCAACTTTACCCAATTAACATTTTTTATAACCATAACACAAAACATCCACAGAATGCATATTCTTTTCAGGTACCCACGGCATGTTCACCAATAGAGACTAAATTCTGCGTCATAAGAAGCCTCAATACATTTTGAAAAGGATTAAAAGAGTACAGGGTCTGTTCTCTGACTACATGAATTAAATTGGAAATCAATAGCAAAAGATACCAGGAAAATTACCAGGTATTTAGAAATATTTAGGAATTACACACTTCTGTATAACGCATGGGTAAAACAGGAAATCACAAGTGAAATTAGAAAATATTTTGAACTAAATAAAAATAAACTGAACATATTAAAATTTGTAGAATGCCATAAAGCAATGCTTAAAATAAAATGTGAAGCTTTACATGCTTATATTAGAACAAATTTGCAAAATAAATTGTCTACCAAGTATTTGAGGAAGAAATACCAATTCTGAACAAATTATTCCAGAAAATAGAGGAGCAAACATTCCCCAACTCATTTTATGAAGCCAGCATAACCCTGATACCGAAACCAGACAAGAAAATCATGAGCAAAGATAATTATAGATAACTAGACCTCATGAACATCCACAAATATCTATAAATATTAGCAGAAATAATTCTGAAATACATAGGTCAATACCAAGTGAAAAAGTAAGCTTTATCCCAGGAAGCAAGGTTTACTTATCATTCCAAAATCAAGCAATGTAATTTACCATATTAATGCTAAAAAGATAACCAAAATATCATATAATTATCTCAATAGTTTCAGTAAAGCATTGGACAAAAATGTAAAAATAATTTATTATAAAAATTCTCAGCAATCTAAGAACAAAGTTGATCCTCCGCCCCATAAAGGGCATCTATGAATGACAGACAGCCAGCATACCCAATGCTGAAGGAGGGAAAGCTGTATCCCTAAGATCAGGAATGAAGCAAGGAGACTCCCACTTCTCTTCACCTTTACATTGGAGGCCGTAGACAGTTCATCAAATCAAGGTAAAGAAATAAAAATGCATGAGGACTGGAGAAGAAGAAGCAGAAGTGTCTTATTCAACATGATTACATATGCACAAAAACTAAAGCAATCTAAATCTATCTATCATCTACCTACCTATCTATCTACCTACCTACCTACCTACCTGTCCATCACCAGTCAGTCCATCAGAACAAATAAGTGAATTTAGCGAAGTCACAGAACGTACCAGGTCAATATACAAAAATGCACAATTAAATGAAAGTTAAAATATTACCACTTACAAGTGTGTCAAAAATAAAATATTAAGAGATAAATTTAAAAATTTATGCCTAAGGCTTCTACACTAAAATAACCAAAACACTGATAAGAGAAATTTTGAAAGACCTTTAATAATTGAGAGATAAAACATGTTCATGGAATGGAATACTCAATATTGTTAAAATGTGAGCTGTTTCTAAATTGCTCTATAATTTCAGTGCAATCCAAATCAAAATCCTAGCAGCCTCTTTAAAATAGGAATTCACAGGTTGATTCTAAAATGTATATGGAAAGTCAAAGGATCAATAATGGTCAAAATATTCTTGAAAAGGAAAACTATAAAACTTAATATAAAGCTATAGTAATCAAGACTATGGTATTGGCAAAAAGATAGATACATAGATCAATGGAATGCAATAGGGGCCAAAGAAATAAAGCCATGTTTAAACAGTAAACTGATTTTTGACAAAGGCACTAAAGCAATGTGATGGAGAAAAAACATTTTTTCATCAAATGATGCTGAAGCAACTATACAAAAGTAGGGATTAAAATGAATATAAACATCTACCAGTCACCACACACATAAATTAGTTCAAGATGGATGATAGATCTACATGTAATATTTTAAAATGTGTAACATTTCTATAAGAAAACAAGAATATATCCATAAACTTGAGGTCATCAATTTCTTAGATGGAACCCAGGAAGCACTAAAAATAATAGATAAATATTAAATTCTTAACATTTTAAAATTTCTGTTCATTGAAAGGCATCATTAAGAAAATAGGTAGGCCATTTACATAGTGGGAGGATATATTCACAATGCATATATGTGACAAAAGATTTGTATGCACAATAAATCCAAAGGATTCCTACAAGTCAAAGATAAAACAGCAAAGGGCCCAACAAAAGTAGGCAATAGACTTGAGCAGGAACTTCACTGAGAAAGGAATATTAAAGGTCAACCATCATTATCAAAAAGTGCTCAGCATCTTTAGGCATCAGGAAAATACTAACACGACGAGACCCACTACACATGCATTACAATAGCTAAAATGAATAAGATCGACAAAATCAAGTTTTGTAAATGATGTGGACCAACCAAAACTTGCACACCTTGCTGGGAGGAAAGTAGAATGATAGGTTAAACCTCTGATCAAATGTACTATTTTGCTTGGCCTGCTGTAACAAATACCACAGACTGGAAGCTTAAACGACAAATTTACTTCCTCACAGTTCTAGATGCTTGAAATCTGGGGTCAAGGTGTCCACTGAGTTGATTTCTTCTGAGGTCTCTCTCCTTGGCTTGTACATAGGCATCTTCTTCCTCTTTCTTCACACAATCTTTCGTCTGTGCATTGTCCTAATCTACTATTTTTATAAAGACACCAGTCATATTGGATTAGGGCCCACACATATGACCTCATTTTACCTTAATTACCTCTTTAAAAATCTGTTTCCAGAGGCAGTCACATTCCGTGATAATGGGCTTTAGGACCACAACATATGAATATTGGAGGGACACAATTCAGCCTGTACACCTCACAAAACCACAGTTCTGGTTAAATCTAACTCTCCCACAATTTTGCATTTATTTTCGAGTAGTTGAATATAATTTAAGAAAAAGACACCACCACAGTGACTGGTCAGGTGTGCCCTTAATATATCCCAGAAATCATACCATTTTCCCCTAGTCCATTTATTCTCACTCTCCTAACAATCATTTCATACCTTCCCTGAATCCAATACCTCGCCCCTCAACTCCATTCCCTCTCTTAGTTCACGGTCTTTTTTTTTACTTCACTGAGAAAATAAAGCCTATCTTGAAGAATATTCACAAGCTAACTCCACAACATCCACTCGCCTACCTATATCTTTGCACCTACCTTCAGTCTTCCTTCCTGTTATTTTGAATGGCATTTCCATGTTCCCAACATGGGACAACCTGTACACCCAGGGCAAGGTTCCTCATAGATGACTTACTCAAGGCCATTATTCCCGCAATTCTTGTCATTGTCTGCTGCATCATCATTTTCCCCTTTCAGCTGGTTTGTTCTATTGATCCCACAAATATGCTGATATTTATTTCGTCTTAAAAAATTGCTTTTGTTCCAGTTTATTCCTCTAGATGCCACTCCATTTCTCTCTTTCCCTTTATGTATCACAGTTCTTTAAAGAGTTGTGCATATGCTCATTACCTCCGTTGTTTTTCCTCCTGATGGCTCTTAAACCCAACTCTCAATCAGGTTTTTCAACCACCATGCTTCCAAAACTACTTTCACTGGGTCATTGATGACCTACACATTGCTAAATCTGGCATGCTGATCTTTCTTAATATATCAGCAGTATTTGACAAATGGTCACGCTCTCCTCATTGAAACACTTCCCCCCCCAGCTTTATCGAGATACGATTGACATATAACACTGCATAAGTTTAAGATGTACAACGTGATGACTTGATCCATGTATATATTGCGAAATTATTATCACAGTAAGTTTATTTAACACATCCATCATCTCACATGACTACTTTGTGTGTGTGTGTGATCAGAACATTTAGACCTACTCTCTTAGCAACTTTCAAGTATACAATACAGTACCATTAACTATGCTGTACTTTAGATCCTCAGAACTTATTCCTCTTGTAACTGAAAACTTGTACCATTTCACCAAACTCTCCCCATTTCCCCCATCCCCCAGCCCCTGGCAACCACCATTCTACTCTCTATTTCTATGAGTTTGGTTTTTAAAAACATGAGTGCAGGAAACCCTACCCACGCTCATTGGCTGTGTCATCACAGTCATTTTTGGTATTTCCTTCTCATGTCCATGACTTCTAATTTAGGGCTATCATTAGACCTCTTCCCTTTCTAACCGTTCAACTTTGGTATCAGGAAGCATTAAAAGCAATCTCTGAATCAACGATTTCATGATTTATAACGCCAGGTTTGTCCTCTTCTCTGAGTTACTCTCTTATATTCAACTGATTACTCAGCATCTCCACTTGGATGGTTAAGAGACATTTTGTACTTAAAATGAATAGAATTCAGCTCTTCACCTTGCCTCACAAACCTGTTCCTCAGTCTTCCTCAAGCCAATTATTGGCAATTCCATCTTTCTAGTTATTTAGGCTGAAAACCTTGGAGTCAGGTTCGACTCCTCTCTTTTTTCATGTCCTTCATGCAATCTGTTAACAAACTTTAAGGGATATAAGTGCAAAACATATACAGAATCTCATTAATTCTCTTCATTTTCATTGCTAAGTCCAAGGCATCAGCATTTCTGACCTGGACCACTGCAATAGTTTCCTAACTATCCTATGTCTAACTTTTCCTTACTCTAGTCTATTCTCAACACAACATCCAGAATGAACATGAAAAATAGATCAGATCAGATCACTTCTCTGTTCAAAACTCTCCAGCACCCTCTACCAGAGTAGAAACTAAAGCTATATTATAATGGCCAACAAATGTCATGAATTTTTCCCTCTTCAAGTCTCTGACCTCATCTTCTATTATCTCCACTCTGATCACTCTTCTTCAGGCACCTCTTCTCTTCGTGATTCCTTGACTCTAAACACCAGCTCAGTTCATGACCTTAGCATCTGCTGTTGCATCTGCCTGTATTGCTTTGTTCTGGATATGCACATGCCTCACTTTCTTCCTCACCTACTTCTCATTTTTATTCAAATATCACTCTCTAACTAAGGCCTTTCTTGGCCCCCCTTTTAAAAACAGCAAACCCTCCGTAATACTCCTTGTTCCTCTCCCTTGGCTTATGTTTCTCCATAATGCTAGCACCATCTAACAACAGATAATGTTTTACTTATTTATTTTCTTTACTGTCTCTTTTCCACAATAGAATTTAAGCTCTATGGAAGTAGGTAATTAATAAGTACTAAAGACTTATTGTGGGCTTCCCTGGTGGCGCAGTGGTTGAGAGTCCGCCTGCCGATGCAGGGGACACGGGTTCGTGCCCCGGTCTGGGAGGATCCCACATGCCGCGGAGCGGCTGGGCCCGTGAGCCATGGCCGCTGGGCCTGCGCGTCCGGAGCCTGTGCTCCGCAACGGGAGAGGCCACAACGGTGAGAGGCCCGTGAACCCAAAAAAAAAAAAAAAAGACTTATTGTTTCTTTTGATTATTGCTTCTGTTGTAGTATCCATAACAGTGTGTCTGTCACACAGTCCAGTTTTGCTATTTGAAGAAGTTTACTTAGGCTTTTTCTTCTGTAACAATCTCTCTAGATGGATTTAATCTACATTGAATCTTGATACAAAATCACAATGAAGTGAATTTAACTTATTGTATTATTTTTATACATTACTAGAATAAATTATGTAGTACTCTATAAGATACTGTAGAAAAAGAGGTTATTGGTTAGCTGAGTAAAAGTAATAACTTTCTCAATATTACGACAGACACGAGCAGCAATTTTACATCTCTTATTTAATCAAATTATTTAAAAATATGTTTGTAAACAGACAGCGTGATTCATCACAGGGCAAATCACTATATCCTATTGTGTAAACCTCAAGCAAACCAAGGTAAAACTATAAAAATTGAAAGTGATCCCGTACCTTAAGCAGCAGATTGAACCACTGTGATAATCACATTCACACTTAACTCAGCAAATAGATGGAGCAAGAATAATAATGGTGCATATTATTCATGACCTTTCAACAGAAGAAATTAAACTATGGCTTAAACTGTAAATAGACATGTAAAACATTATGTCTGCTTTTTCAACCATTAACATTCAGATCTTTGATGAATTCAGGCAAAATTACAACTGAATAACCTCTGTCATTCATTTAGTTGAACAATAAATATGATAGGATGATTATACATGTTCATAAATATATGTAAATTTATACTTTTAAAAAATGTTTAGAGTTGTCCAAATAATTTAAGACTATTACAAGAAGTGGAATCAATGACTACATCATATTTTCTAACTCTGCCGCTGTTTGAACTTGACCTATTAGAACTAGAGAACAGGGTAACACATCTTAGGTCCCCAGTCTTTTTATCAGTAAATATTAAAACTGTTGTTCTTTTAGAGCTCATCTAACTGTTATATGAGTGTTATTTTTACCATGTTTACAAAGTTTTAATCTCTGAAATCAAATTGCACATTTTCAGGTAATGATTTTATTTTATTTTTTTGCAATCTTAATGACAAATCTAAGAAACTAGAAGTCTCTAATGTTTTGTGAGAAAGAAAATACTTTCCATTTTTTCCAAAATTCCTTTTTACCTAGTTAATTCTTGCTCATCTTTCAGTTCTCAATTCAACTGTCACTTCCTAAAGGAAAGTTTCCCTGATCCTGTTTTATATATTATTCAGCACTGTCCAATAGAACTTTCTGCAATGATAGAAATGGTCTATATTTTGCTGTCCAATATGGAGGTCAATAGCCACTTGTAGCTACTGAGGATTTGGAATGTGGCTACTGTGATTGAGGAACTGAATTTAAAAATTTTATTTACATTTACTAAGTTCAAATTTAAATTTAAAAAATCATATATAGCTAGTGGCTACCATATTGGATAGCACAGTTCTAAGCCATGACCCTCTCCTTCACTGTATTTGTCATGATTATGATTTGCATTTCTTCATGAAATTACTTGACTAACATCTCAAGAAAGAAAAGGAATACAAATTGGAAAAGAAGGAGTAAAACTGTCACTGTTTGCAGATGACATGATACTATACATGGACAATCCTAGAGATGCCACCAGAAAACTACTAGAGCTAATCAATGAATTTGGTAAAGTTGCCAGATACAAAATTAATGCACAGAAGTCTCTTGCATTGCTATACACTAATGATGAAAAATCTGAAAGAGAAATTAAGGAAACACTCCCATTTATCACTGCAACAAGAAGAATAAAATAACTAGGAATAAACCTACCGAGGGAGACAAAAACCTGTATGTAGGAAACTATAAGACACTGATGAAACAAATTAAAGATGATACAAACAGATGGAGAGATATAGCATGTTCTTGGATTGGAAGAATCAATATTGTGAAAATGACTATACTACCCAAAGTAATCTACAGATTCAATGCAATCCCTATCAAATTACCAATGGCATTTTTTACAGAACTAGAACAAAAAAATCTTAAAATTTGTATGGAGACACAGAAGACCCCAAATAGGCAAAGCAGTCTTGAGGGAAACAAAACCGAGCTGGAGGAATCACACTCCCTGACTTCAGAGTATACTACAAAGCTACAGTTATCAAGGCAATATGGTACTGGCACAAAAACAGAAATATAGATCAATGGAGCAGGATAGAAAGCCTAGAGATAAACCCACGCACCTATGGTCAACTAATCTATGACAAAGGGGGCAAGCATACACAATGGAGAAAAGACAGTCTCTTCAATAAGTGGTGCTGGGAAAACTGGACAGTAACATGTAAAAGAATGAAATTAGAACACTCCCAAACACCGTACACAAAAATAAACTCAAAATGGAACAGAGACCTAAACTTAAGTCTGGACACTATAAAACTCTTAGAGGAAAACATAGGAAGAACATACTTTGACATAAATCACAGCAAGATCTTTTGTAATCCACCTCCTAATGTCATGGAAAAAAAAAAAATATACAAGCGGGACCTAAGGAAACTTAAAAGCTTTGGCTAAGCACAGGAAACTACGAACAAGACGAAAACACAACCCTCAGAATGGGAAAAATATTTGCATATGAATCAGCATACTCAGGATCAATCTCCAAAATATATAAACAGCTCATGCTGCTCAGTATTAAAAAAACCAACAACCCAATCTAAAAATGGGCAGAAGACCTAAATAGACAATTCTCCAAAGAAGACATACAGATGGCCAACAAGCACATGAAAAGATGCTCAACATCACTAATTATTATTAGAGAAAAGCAAATCAAAACTACAATGAGGTATCACCTCACACTGGTTAGAATGAGCATCATCAGAAAATCTACAAACGATAAGTGCTGGAGAGAGTGTGGAGAAAAGGGAACCCTCTTGCACTGTTGGTGGGAATGTAAATTGATACAGCCACGATGGAGAACAGTATGGAGCTTCCTTAAAAAACTAAAAATAGAATTATATGACCCAGCAATTCCACTACTGGTCACATACTCAGAGAAAACCATAATTCAAAAAGGCACGTGCACCCCAATGTTCAATGCAGCACTATTTATAGTAGCCATGTCATGGAAACAACCTAAATGCCCATTGACAGATGAATGGATAAAGAAGATGTGGTACATATATACAATGGAATATTACTCAGCTATAAAAAGGAACGAAATTGGGTCATTTGTTGAGACGTGGATGGATCTAGAGACTGTCATACAGAGTGAAGTCAGTCAGAAAGAGAAAAACAAATATCATATATTAACACATATATGTGGAACGTTGAAAAATGGTAGAGATGAACCGGTTTGGAGGGCAGAAATTGAGACACAGATGTAGAGAACAAACGTATGGACACCAAGGAGGGAAAGCCAGAGGGGGGGGTGGTGATTGTGTGATGAATTGGGAGATTAGGATCGACATATATACACTAATATGTATGAAATGTATAACTAATAAGAACCTGCTGTATAATAAAATAAATAAAATAAAATTCAAAAAAAAAAACTACAAGGGAATTTCCACTTAGTTAAACAAATGCTACTGAACGGTCAGAACCTATTTTACTCGAGTCTTAAATACATATATGTCTACATATGAAATCCAGCATTTTTTTTTCTGTTCTTAATATAATCCCTTTAATTCAAAAGATACCACTTTTTCATTTAGAATAAAAATTAAGTCACTGTGTAGAGGCCCTCTTTGGTGACTGTCAATTTTCCAAGAGGTAAGCATCTTTTAAGTTTTTTTCTTTAGGCTACTTGTAGTAAATCTATTGGTTCCAACTTCCTTCTTTTTGACCTTCCTCTCTGACTTGTTGTTCTACCATCACCCACCATATCTGTCAAGGAAAGGAAAGTTAATAACCAGGTTCCAAGCCAGGAATGAGATTAGATTCGCACTCAAGCGAGGGAAGGTGAGGTTTGAATTTTGAAAAAAAGCCCTTCAAGGGTCATGTAATTACTAGGGTGTTATCAAAAAACTATTAGTGTTGCATATTCCTCATTTGGGTGGCAGGTGCCACAATGCCTCAGGGCAGTGGAAAGTTATAAATGGTGACATGCAAAATGAGCCAGGCAAGCACATACATTGGTGTTCCACTGCCCCATTTGCTAATGGAAAATGCAACATCAGAAAGCATGCCTTTCATGGAGAACGACATATCTAGGACATTGGCTGGGATTTATAGTCAACCATCTTTTTGCTGCTTCATTGGCTTTTACAATTCATTTCAATTTTCACTTATAGGAAAAAATCATGGTGCATAGATTAGCATATATCCCCCGTCATGCTTCTTTTGGCTGCTTCTTTTACTTGTGATTAATTTTTTAAATTCAGCTAATTTGTTTATGTGACAGTTTCTGAGAGTCATGACTTGGAAAATACTTTTGCCTTCATCAAGACTTGTCTCCATAACAATATTCTTATATTCTTGTACTGAGCAATTGCTCTGCTCTTTAAATTCTACCTTGACATAAATACCCATTCTCTTTTTTTAAAACTAGAGTCCAGTTTCAGATTTTTTGTTGCTTAAAGAAAGGTAAAAAGGATAAATTTTAAAACGACATGCTTCCGGACTAATGTGTAAAAGGTCTGGAGATCACAAATCATTTAGTGCTTCGTGTATTAGAACATTAGTTCTTAGGAAAATGTTTTATTCAGATTTAATCAGGACCTCAGAGATATCATCTGAATCTTTTGAGATTTTTGCAGCCCTTATTTCTGACCCAGTTTTTAAATTGTTCAGGTATTAACGAACTACTACTTTCTGCATGCAAATAGGAAATCCAAACCGTTTGGAATAGGTTATCTCCTGTTATCTACTTGACTGGTAGACTTAAGCATTTTATTTTACTTTTACCTGAAGGAATGATGATATCACAAATTATATACCCTGAGACCAAATAATTAAAATGTGAAGAGATTAATTTCATTTACAGGGGCTTTTTATAAAGCTCTAAGAACATGTACCATGTGAATATAAATTGAATTGTTGTCTGTGTTATTATTACATTATATCTCTGAACATAGTATCACAGTACAGTTTTAATAACTATTTAAATCTTTTTAAATATTTTGCTTCCATGTAAACAAAATGAAACACATGTAAAAAGAATGAAATCATCCTTGTTTGAACCTTTCATCTACAATCATGTACATCAGCTAAGAAAGAATATTAAAATAATAACAGAAATCATAGCTGTAATATATTGCTTCTTGGAAGCCAGTTTCCATGGTAATATTTTTCTGTTAGAGCCCTATGAGTTTGAAATTTCTCCAAGTTATACATTATAACTATAAACTGACATTTAGTTTAAGTAATACTTTCAAGATCCATGTCTAGTAAGTAGCAGGAGTAGAAGCCATGCTAATATCTTAACCACTCTATTATTTCAAGGTCTCCATTTTTTCATTGGCTCAAGAAGTCAGCCTGATTCAATATTTCCAGAGGCTGACAGTTGTATCATAGCATTTTGTATTACTGAAACCAGATTATCATGGTAGAACTAAAAATAAAATACTAATCAAAGGATTTTCTAATAGTGATTCCCTTTTATAGATATTAGATGAGTGGTATAACTTTTTTTTTTTTTTTTTTTGCGGTACGCGGGCCTCTCACTGTTGTGGCCTCTCCCGTTGCGGAGCACAGGCTCCGGACGCACAAGCTCAGCGGCGATGGCTCACGGGCCCAGCCGTTCCGCGGCATATGGGATCTTCCCGGACCGGGGCACGAACCCGTGTCCCCTGCATCGGCAGGCGGACTCTCAACCACTGCGCCACCAGGGAAGCCCGTGGTATAACTTTTATAAAGACAAATATTTCAAGAAAAACCCAAGCCTTAAGTAATAGAATGGGACTTAAGATCAGTGACTAATGGCAGATAGAAGAGACCATTCCCAGACTTCTAGAAGGAACCTCCTTTCTTAGTGTCAGTTTGGTCCAACAAATACCTGGCCCCCTATTTCTGACAGCTTCTTACAAGACTTGGTTCATCAGTAATCCTTCCTCCTTAGTGCCTTTAATTGTTCTTATGTCACAGACATCTTCCCATAACCACAATATGCTCAAATATCCCTAGAACAGAAATTTATTTTCCAGCCAGTTTTTCCTTTAATCGTTTTTCGTTTAATATTAGGTTCTTAAACACAGAAATCTATTCTTGCCATTCATTCCTCAATCTTCCGCAATTATGGGTCAACTCCCAGCACTTTAAATATGCTGTAAAATCTATCCAGATGAAATCTAACTCCCAATCCAATTATATGCTGAAGTTCTACTCTACCATCTCATTTATTAGTTTTGTTCATAAGAAATTTCATATCATCAAGCATTGTTTTATAAAAATTATTTAATGGAAAAAGGAAGCAGAGTGCTGAAAAGAGTTTTAAGAGCATCAAATAAAATTTATTCTCTTCTATAAGGATTTTAAAGAACAAATGTTTTGCTTAATATATGTATATAGCTATAAAATCTAAAAATCACTATGGAAATCCAAAATTTTTATAACTTAGAAGTAGCTTATTAAAATAAAAACAAAACAAACAAAAAATCTAACAAAGGTAAACTATTTTAGCCAACATCACTCAGTGGTGGACCTAAGAATTAAACTAACGGTATAACTCTAGTTTGATCTAGATTTTCAAGATGTCTTTTATTTTCCTAATAACACTATGACATCACTTATTATTTCTTGGACATCTTAATAATGCTGACCACCCACTGTATTTATAAAACACAACATCTCTTAGACAGTGTTCTTGGTTTGTTCATCCACTTACTTCCAAGCCATAATTTAGACCTTGATGTCAACTCACTATGGTCAACTAATTTCAAATTTTATTGTTTCATTAATTGATTATGTTTTTGTCCAGTTCTTGTTGTGAATTTCAACATAAATTCGCATATGATACTTCTGTAATACATTACTATTTATCTTTTTTTCTACATGGATCATTTTCCTCCCTTGCTCTCCTAACATTACTCTTCACTGATGACCCTTCTAAATGTCAGACTCCTCTCGGCCATTGTCCTCTAACGCCTTATTTTCCTATGCTAGTGTTTAAACTCAAAGAGATCTTCAAAAATACGCCCTGTGTCCTCTTAGGCAAGCTTGCTGTGGTGAAATGAATGAAATTTGTAGTAAAAGTATTTGGAGATGAAACCTATCTGTGCTAATAAATACCTGGGCTTCCTTGAACTAGTAAATTAGACTTCTCAATATCAGTTTCTTAATCAAATAATTTGATTATTAGCTTACCTTATAGGATGGCTGTGAATTGTGACTCTCAAAAGAGATAATGCATATCAGAGTTCTTTGCAAACACTGAACATTTATAAAAGCTCTGTTATTACTTTGAATCTACAATATCTTTGGATAACCTATGGCTTCACCTGCTTAACTATCTGTATACTATCTATCACCTGAGATACTCATAAGTCATCTCCATCACAGGCACTCTAAATAAGGATAAACAAAACAAAATAAAAAACTAAAGCATGGCCATGATGGAGATCATGGTGAAAAGACAGTGTGCAAGTTTGGAAGCTACTGGTGAGAGGAAGTATAATTGGAGCCATTAATTTTTTGAACAGAACTGTTACATGATTAGGAAGATTTCTGCAAAAAGTGTAGAGAAAGAGAATGGAATTTGTCTCCAGCAAGAAAAAAAAAACCAGTGAGACTAAATCTATACCAGTGACAGAACATGTAGGAAGGGAATTTGAAGGGAGAAATCTTATACTATACTGACATGATATACCAAAGAAGTATAAGAAGGAGCTATAAATACTGAATAACTTTTAAGTTCCAGTACCAAGTGACAAGATGCTAGTGCTTCTGTTAAGCTGAATTGTGGGTTAATGTTATAAGTTGAATTGTGATCACCAAAAATATGTTGAAATCCTAACCCCTGGTACCTGTGAAAGTGACCTTATTTGGAAATAGTCTTGCAGATATAATCAAATTATGATGAGGTCATTAGGGTGAGCCCTACTCCGATATGACTCGTGTCCTTATAAAAAGAGGAAAGCACCATGTAAAGACAGAGATACACAGGGAGAAGACCATGTGATGACAGAGGCAGAGATTGGAATGATGCAGCTGCAAGCTAAGGAGTGCCAAGGTTAACAGCCACCACTAGAAGATAAAAACAGGCAAGAAGGATTCTTTCTTACCAGTAAATTTCCATTGTTTTAAACCACCCAGTTTGTGGTGCTTTATTACAGCTGTCCTAGGAAACTAACAGAGTTGATAATCTTAGTTTCTATTTGGTAAATGCTATGTTTGAGAGGTCTGTGGGACACCCATGGGAAGATGTACAGTAGACAGTAAGAAATACAAATCTAATGCTCAGGGCAAAGGTCAAGGCTAGAAACATGGCTCTGGGAAACTTTGATATAGCAACCATAGCTAAGTCATCCTATAAGGAGGGCATAACATATTGCATTAATCAAGATCATTAGTGCTAGCTGTCGTTAACAACAATATTCCCAAAATCTATCATAATACAATCAAGTTTTCCTATTCACTTCACAGTTGAAATAGGTTTTCAGCAGGAAGCCTTCCATACGGTGGCCCAGGGATCCCAGTCCTCACATCTTATGGCTCTATTACTTTTAAGGGACTCCTCAGATTCTTCATTGGATTCTGTATTCAGGAGTCCAAAGAGCAAAGAGAGAGGGAGTAGGATCATGTGAGATACTTTATGAACCAAGCCTGTCCACCTTCCCCTAGCTAGAACACAGTCATCTGCCCCAAACCTAACTGCAAAGGAGAATGGGAAATGTAGTCTCCCTGTTTGATCAGATGACCAACCCTGAAGATTCTATCATAGATGGACATAGAAACAGATGTATGCAAGACGGAAAATGACCTTCATGCCTTAGCAAGTGCAGACAAAATTCTATTACGTTCAGAGGCGAGAGAGAGAAAGAATGTTTTTGGCTATGTAAAATTAAAGTACAGCAATATTTGTGTAGAACTTTGAAGAAATAGGATTTGGACAAACAATGACAGAAGGAAAATGCCTTCAGGAAGAAGAGAATTGACTGTGCAGAGCCACAGAGGCAGAGGATCCCAGGATTTCTTCTGAAAATAGCATTTGACCGGTTTGGTTAGGACATGTAAATCAGAATCCAGTTAAAATTGAAACAGGGTATTTATGTATCCCTAGGTCATGCCCAAATCAGTAGTAGACTTACCCTTTCACTTTACCTTTGCCAAGTGCATTTAAAATTCTGCAGACTCTAATTTATTAAAATTTACTGCTGAAGTGAGAATGACGGCTATTTCTTTCCACTTCTTAGTATGGGACCAGAGTTTTATTAGAATGCTTTGCACTCTGAGCTCAGCAAGGAGCATGTTATAATTAGATGAGTATTACAATAGAGACTCTGTTAATGGGATTTTTGAGACGTAGTAAAAAAGAAAACCTACAAGAGTGTCTCCATTACACTCTATATAAGTAAGGGAAACCTGTCTTAGGAGACCACTAAAGCAATCAGCAGGAGTTAGTTAACTGAAGGTCAAACAATATGACATGATAAGCCTTGAGGGATACTGTTAAAGTAATCATTGCAGATAAGGGACTGGCTGACTGTCGAGGTGCCTATGCATATTTCTAACATGAAAATGAAGATGGGAATTAAAACAGCAGAATGGCCTCTTTGTTTTTGTATAAACTTGAATACCTCCTATCAGTAAACAATACTAAAATATATTTTTTCTATACATGGAAAGTGTGAAATCATGGGGTCTCCTATAATGGAAATGTTCCATATATAGTATCTGAAATGATTCTCCCTTGAGGCTGAGTAGCTCCCTGACTACTTTTTTAAGTGTAAATTTTTTTCTGAATGTGTTAAAACATATGCTCATTGTTAGAAAACAGAGACAACATAAGAAGATAAAGCACTTAAAATGCCACAGTTCAGGAAAACTCACTTTTTTATGTTTTTCTATTTACTATTTGTAAATATCATATTAATGTACCCATTATAATAATGTATATCTACTTTTCTATCCAGTACTTTTCATTGAATATTTTGGATTGATTGGTCCTTTTTCTTCCTTTGACTTAATTTTTTTCATCATCTTGGAAAGATCATGTAAAACAGCCTTAAAAATAATTACAGAGACTTTCATCTAATCAGTCTGAAATTCCTCTAAGGGAAGTTAAAAAAAATGAAGTCAATTATTTTTTACTTATTCAGTACAACTCTGTACCGTCCTTGTTCGGGTAAAGAAAATAATATTCCCAAAAAAGAGGAGGCACAAGTAGGACAAGGGGGTGTGTCACATGGGTTGAACCCTTTCTTCTCAGTGGGCCTGCATGTTGGCATTGTGGTTCGCTATGACTGGGGGTTTCTCTAAATACCCTGCAGTCATAAGAGGGCAAGCGAGAAAGAGCAGGGAATAAATAGGGACTTGATCACTTTTTCACTCTGTAGATTTCTGCCTCAGAAACTAGACTAACTGGAATGAGACTCTCTGCTCAGAATTGCCGACCTTTCCAAATATTCAAGTCCTGTCCGCAAGATAAAAAGGGTCCCATATGAGTTTGCTCTTTCCCTAGCATATACCTTTGAGAAACCACAGGCATTTGGTCCTGGTATTCAAAATGACATGACTTTAGGATTTCATTCTGTACAATGTTTGTTATAATTTAGAGTACCAGGAGAAATTAAATAACAGGATTGCTGCAATTAAATGTTGTCTTTTGACCTGGCAAGAAACTAGCAACTCAACTAGGAGAAAGGACAGCTAGGTGTTATGAAGGTGAAGAAATACTGTTCTAGTGCAGGCGTTCACCCCAATAATAGGATGATTGTAGGCTGTTAGTCACATTAGACTATCGTCTGTGTCCAATAAGATGCCTTCCTCTACCCATTTGAGACAGATGTTATTTGCATAATGTATTTTAATACATTAAAAAGTAACTAGACTAAAAATATATTTTTCTTATGTCTTAATGCCTTTCTAGATATAAAATAAAAGATGTACGAAACACTCAAATATTTCCATATATGCTGTCTTGAACCATAAGCATATATGAAAACTAGAGTCTTACTTTCAATAATCAATTGTTAACATGGACCCAGGAGATTTCACTTCCACTTTTAGAAATGAAGGTTTGAACAATGGATTGAGAAATCCTGCTGACCTACTTTTGAATGGATAAATTCATATGTGCTTATATATTCTGATTGGAAGGTAAAAAAAATTACTGTGCTTGCATCAAATCAGGTGAGAAATTTCTTGTTGTAAAAAGTGACTGATAATAACACTTGGATATGAACAGAATTAACAATTGAAAATTATATAGGTATGTGATCTCCATCTATGATTCTTGGCACATAATTATGCCAAAGAATTGCATTAGAGTTGATCAGGGTTTAAAATATGATTCCTGTCAGACTGTAAATGGTCTTTGATACCAAATTACTTCAGTTGGCGAGTGTTAGAATCTATTTTTCTTTTCTGCTTTACTTACATTTTTTTACTAAAATGTTTTTTGTTTGTTTTGGTGTTGTTTTACTTATTTGTTTTTTAGTAAACAAATAAGCAAGTTCTTTGCTGGTCAAATCAATTGCTTCCACAAAAAGCACATAAGGAAGGAGAAGAAGTGTGAGAAGGAAGAAGGATGGAGACAATTAAAGAGGAGACTAGAAAGCAATGAACACAATCCTCATTTGACCTTATTTTTTCTTTTGGTGCCCTGACATCCTCCATAACTAATGGCACTACATGCCATTCTTCACAATTTTTAGGGTTGTACCTTATAAAATATTTAAAAGAAATTTCAAATATGTCCTTTGAACTAATAATCATGACCATTTCTCCTCTGATAAATGATAAATTTCCCGTTCCAGAAGACAGAATAAAATCAATTAGATTTAAATGGGTGTAAAGAAAAAAAATACATGTCAAAAAAAAAGAAATGGCCCAATATCCAGTGAAATAAGTGATCGTGGAATGTTGGAGCTACACAGAATGTGAATGAGTGAATTTGCCAATTAAAGCATATTTCTCTGGCCCATTGATCTCATAATGAAATTACATACTGTTCTTACTGATTAGACTCTTTTTGAATTTAATCACTTTAACACCTGGGCTTCTTGTACCCCTACATCCTCTTAGACTCTCTTCCTTTTAAGAGTTTAGTCCTAAATAACGAGAAGTCCCACATATTCTGAAAACTTCACTGTTCCGCCTCATCACCCTCCCTCAGTCTGTTTCCAAGTCCACATCTTTAAATACCTGCCTCTAAAGTATATATTCAAAATTTTTTACCAGAACCACATTATTTTGAAAATAGCAGGTACTTCTGTCTCACCCAAAGCTTTGCCTATTACACATTGTATGTCCATTATGGCCAAGGTTGGAGATTTTATTAATTCTGCCAATGCCTGATTTTATAGATGATATCAGGTTTTCCATTTTTTAATTTTTGTTTTCTAATTTATTACATGATTTTTTGTTTGGTAGTACTAATTGTTTCTGGTAGTACTAACTTTACAACGTGAACTATTTGAGGAAATGTTTTCAGTTTTAAAAAGTCAAAAAAGCAGTTATGTGGAAGATGCAGGGGTGAAAACCTTTCCCCTTCATTCCTTCTAGGTTCTTTGCCTGGTCTAAGAATTAAACTGACATAAGACAGATTAACAGGAGAAAAACAAAGTTTGTACTTATGGGAGCCCCATACACACATATGAGACTTTCTGGCAGCGAGGCAGTTGAGGCTTATATACCCTTCTGAGCTAAGGAGAAGCGGGTAAGGGGCTGGAGTCCCAAAGGGGAGGAAGACAATTCACAGGAAGATGCGAAGAACAAATGTTTGGTAAACAAATGTTTGCCATGTTATGCAGACAAGTCCTTCTGATATAAAAAGTTATTTTTGGTAATAGCTCTCTCCCTGTTACAGGGCCCTATCTAAATTTTTTTAGGCAGTTAAGGGAGAGGTAAAAAGCTCTTCCTGAATCGACTGGGACTTGATTGTCTTCAGCTTGAAATAATCCACGTGCCAAAGTGGCACAATCTGGGATGGCATATTCTGCTCCTTCTTAAAGGCTAAGCTGAATATTACAAAGCAAAGAATATATGTTTAACACACACTGTAAGAGACTTATTAAAGACCATCTTTATACTAATGTGGAAATCTTGATAAATTGCATGAGATCAGAGTTACTACCTAGTCTCTCATGGCAGTCATCTGCCCACAGGAAGCAGCAACTCATAAGACAGTTTCTTGTCTTACAAAAATGAAAGTGTTTTTATAGCTGATTTTGTGTTCAGTGATAGAACAAGCGATGCTACCAGAGGCAGGTCACTTTTGCTATTTAAGACAAAATGCTTTGTTTATTTTTCTTCCATGGACTCGTCTTCTCCTGGCCTGCAAAGAACCTCAAAGTATCTCCCATCCTTCTATTGTGTTCATGAATATAACCCTAGTGATTAGAATAGTGCTAGAAAAATAGTAAGTGATCAATAAGTATTTTGGTATTAAGTAATTAAAAGAAAATCCGAATCTACCTTCCTATGTACCATTTGATTTATTTTCTTCTATTTCTTTTTTTCTTATACATCTTTATTGTACTATAATTGCTTCACAGTTCTGTGTTAGTTTCTGTTGTACAACAAAGTGAATCAGCTATACATATACATATATCCCCATATCCCCTCCCTCTTGAGCCTTTCCCCCGACCCTCCCTATCTCACCCCTCTAGGTCATGGCAAAGCACCGAGCCGATCTCCCTGTGCTATGCAGCTGCTTCCCACTAGCTATCTATTTTACATTTGGTAGTGTATGTATGTCGTTGCTTCTCTCACTTCTCCCCAGCTTCCCCCTCCCCCGCACCGTGTCCTCAAGTCCATTCTCTATATCTGCATCTCCATTCCTGCCCTGCCACTAGGTTCATCAGTACCATTTTTTTTAGATTCCATATATATGTGTTAACATACGGTATTTGTTTTTCTCTTTCTGACTTATTTCACTCTGCATGACAGACTCTAGGTCCATCCACCTCACTACAAATAACTCAATCCTTCTATTTCAAAACTAAACATAAGAAAGTACTTGATATTTACTATCCCTTCTTCCTCATATCCAAACACATGTAAGCCCACCTAAAGCAATTTATGTGCACCATTAAAATAAAACTTCTCTAGATGTCACTGTGTAACAGCCAATTCCAGAGCTGCCTTTTCTCTGATCTTCCAAACTGACCTCCTCATGGCAGATGACTCTTTGAAGTTCCCTTTGTTCTTGAAACTCATCTCAGAATTTTATAATGAGATATGACCTCTATTTCTCTCCTTCCCCTCCCTGGTTATAACCCCAGATTCTTCTGAGAATCTATTTAATAACTAGTTTAGGGAGTAGTTAAAAGTATGGATTCTGGGGCTTCCCTGGTGGCAGAGTGGTTAAGAATACGCCTGCCAGGGCTTCCCTGGTGGCGCGGTGGTTGGGAGTCCACCTGCCGATGCAGGGGACACGGGTTCGTGCCCCGGTCCGGGAAGATCCCACATGCCGCGGAGCGGCTGGGCCCGTGCGCCATGGCTGCTGAGCCTGCGCGTCCGGAGCCTGTGCTCCGCAACGGGAGAGGCCACAACAGTGAGAGGCCCACGTACCGCAAAAACAAAACAAAACAAAACAAACAAACAAACAAAAAGTATGGATTCTGGAATCTGATTGCCTGGTTCAAAGTCTGGCTCCCTTAATTACAAGATCTTCTGAGCATGCTCCTAAACGTCTCTAGCCACTACAAACCATTACAGCCTCTGTAAAATGAGGGAAATAATTTTACCTACTTCATATAAAATAAGGTAAACCATACAGAGTCCTTAAAAACTCAATATGTATTGATTATTATGAGATACTAAAGATTCACAGCTAAATGTATTTCATTTCTAGATCCCACAGCTGGACAATTAGTCATGTTCCATTCCACTCTCTCTCTCTCTCATCTTCTCATCCAGTTGGTTACAAAATACTACCTAAATCTGCTCAAAATGCTGTTCTCCAAATCTAGCTCTCCACATCTAGTCCTTGTCTAGAGTTTTGCAGATGTGGTCACGGTTTTGGGGCACTGGGTTAGACGTTGGTAAAGGATAGAAGCTAATTTAACACTGTGTCAAATTACAGTGGTTGTTCTAAACTTATTTCATTTTGTTTTCAAGCGGTCATGTAAAGTAGGTATTATTTTTTTCCCCCACTCAATAGACGAAGCAGCTAGAGTTCAGACGAGCCAGCTACCTTTACCCAGGTAACACAGTTAACAAGTACCATAAGCGCCAGAGGTGGAATTTCCCATTAACATCAAGTTATGCCTTCTTTGTTTCTTTTTTTTTTTTTTTGCCTTCTTTGTTTCTTAAGCACTCCAGCAATTGAAACTCCTAAGGAAGGAAAAAGGTGG
>NW_021703779.1:23145999-23162657 GCF_005190385.1 Monodon monoceros | reverse complement strand
GGTATGGGGGGGGGGGGGACTCTTCAAGGATATTTCTTTGGGAAAACTGAAGTTACAAATATGCCTTTTCAGATACAGGTACTGGCATCTATCAAACTTGATGATGTCTCAAGAAGACTCTGGAGCTGTATCAGATAATGAGATTGTAAACGTCTCTGAGTTAAAATAGGCTTTCTCTAAAAATAGTTCATTGCACACTAGCTCTTAAAAGCTTCTGGTCCTTATAAATTATAATACGCAGTGACTTCAACGGATGCTTTTACTAAGTTTAATCAAGAAAATTCTTCAAAGAAAATAGGCTATCCTTTATGCAGTAGTAGGCACTAATGACTGGATTTAACCTGGTATAGACAATGAGGTATTGGCATCTATCTGCTGTATTTCTAGAGCTATCAAGCAAGCAAACAAGAAGCAATTGGAAAAGTTTATTCCCCATATAACTGAGTAAAGTAAGATCAAATCCTAAAACGTAGACCTTGCCCGCTCTAAGATGATATAACCCAATCTAAGAATTGACCACAAAGCCCTTATATGTGCTTTTAATATAAATTGTGGCCCTACTTCATAAAATAACTTTTCATGTTATTACTTCATGATTAGACTACTGAAGTTTATTTCTCAAGTAATTTTTTTAATAGTTAAAATGAGCTATTTTCAGGCTCTTCACCATGCAAAGCAGGAGCAATATAAAGACTCCTTTTGGGCTTCCCTGGTGGTGCAGTGGTTGAGAGTCCGCCTGCCGATGCAGGGGACGCGGGTTCGTGCCCCGGTCCGGGAAGATCCCACATGCCGCGGAGCGGCTGGGCCCGTGAGCCATGGCCTCTGAGCCTGCGCGTCCGGAGCCTGTGCTCCGCAACGGGAGAGGCCACAGCAGTGAGAGGCCCGCGTACCACAAAAAAAAAAAAAAAAAAAAAGACTCCTTTTGATCTAGTGTCTGGTATTAATTTAAATTGAATATTCACTATTTGAATTTACTGCAGCAGATGTCCTCAGCTACCCAATTATTTTAGCACAATTTGGCACATATATAATCTTAAAAGATCTTGTATCTAGGCAAAGCATTTAATTTCCTAGCAAATTAATCCCTTTGGAACATTACATTGGATGCCATGGTGATTAAAAAAACACTCTTTCATAACAGCAAGTTGCTCCAGTAAATACCCAGTACTCTCCACAAATGGAAGATCTGCATTTATTTCCTCTGTTATATATGGCACAGGTTTCCTTATTACTAACTACGTGCTCTTTCTCAGCTCAGACATTTTTAATAACAACGTGCACTATGCCCTCTCCTCTCTAATTCTGGGGTTTTCTGTTCCCCTGTTTAAAGGAGAAGACATGATTTTCTTGACCCCAAAAGGACAATGGATGTGGACTGACCCAGAATTTTTTAGCAATGTGGTCTGGAATAGGAACGATAAAAGAACTTTCTCTTTAAAATTTTGCTTAGCTAAATGGCATATACCACAATATGCATTTTCAATGATTATTTAATATAAGTTAATGTTTCTCAGTTACTGTTGTTGTGTAACAAATCATCCTAAAGCTTTTTGGAGTAAGGCAACCATTTTATTATGTGCACAGATTCTGTGGATTAGATATTTAAATAGAGCAGAGCAGGGGTGGTTTGACTCTGGTCCATGATGTCTGGGCCCTCAGCTGGCAAGGCTCAAAGACTAGGGATGACTTAATGGCTGCGAACTATAATCATCTGGAAGCTCCTTCACATGCATGTCTGGCACATAGGCTGGTATTACTAAAAGTCTGGGGGCTCAGCTGGTGATGTTGACTGAAACATTTATATACAGTCTTTCTTAATGGTTTCGGTTTCTCATAGTGTGGTGGCTACTTTCTGAGAGGAAGCATCCCAGAAGAGGGCATACAGAGAACAAGCATTCCAAGAGAACCAGGCGAAAGAGAACCAGGTGACAGCTAATCTAACCTCAGAATTCACACGGCATCATTCCTTCTGAATAATAAGTAAATCACTAAGGTCAATCTAGATTCAAGGAGGAAAGACACAGACCCAACCAGTTAATAAGAAAAGTTTGGAACTTCCCTGGTGGCTCAGTGGTTAAGAATCCACCTCCCAATGCAGGGTATGCGGGTTCAATCCCTGGTCAGAGAACTAGATCCCACATGCATGCCACAACTAAGAGTTTGCATGCCACACCTAAGGAGCACACATGCCGCAACTAAAGGAGCCATTGAGCTGCAACTAAGGAGCTCAGGAGCTGCAACTACGGAGCTCAGGAGCTACAACTAAGGAGCCCACCGGCCACAACTAAGGAGCACATGTGCCACAACTAAAGGAGCTAGTGAGCTGCAACTAAGGAGACCGCCTGCCGCAACTAAGGAGCCCACCTGCCGCAACTAAGACCCGGCATAACAAGAAAGAAAGAAAGAAAGAAAGAAAGAAGGAAAGAAAGAAGGAAAGAAGGAAAGAAAGAGAAAGGGAGAATGAAAGAAAGAAGGAAGGAAAACTTCAATCCATGGACATATTTTAAAACCACCGCAAACAGATAAGCATAGAAAGGAAGGAAGGAAGGAAGGAAGGAAGGAAGGAAGGAAGGAAGGAAGCTATTTTGTAAATGCTCAAGATTGTTGTAGGCTATATATACCATTATGCATCTCTCAGCTGTTAGGAGATGCATTGAAGTTTAAGTAGAGTGGGTGACAAAACATTCGCCATATATGTTGAAGCTCAACTTTGAATTCTGGTTGTGAATTCTTGATTACATGTCATAAATTTCTTTATGATATGTACGGTTGTAGTGACCTTAGTTTTCTAATGGTTAGTTACAGAAGTAGAGATCTTTAATTGCTACAAGGCAGTAGCAAGATTAAAATAAATAATAACAAAAAAAATAAAAGAGAGGCATATAAATAGGTATTATCGATAAACATCTCCTAGTCATCTATTTTAGTTTGGGTTCCCCCAAAATTAGGTATCAAGGAAAGGCCTTGGGTGCATGTAGTTTATTTGGGAGGTGATCTGAGAAAGCATATGTAAGAAAGGGAGGAAAGTGAGAAAAACCACCAGAATATGTTAATGGGTAGGTAATTACTGTGGGCAATCAGGGCTCAATTTGCTGAGGACCACTTTAGAAACCACAAGAAACATGCCTCAGAATCACCTCTCTCTAGGTGATAAAAGGCTGGAACATTTAACCATGCACTACGGTACCCATTGTTTGAGGGCTGGGACCAGACGTATTAGGGACTGCACACTTGCCCATTGCTCTTGTTTGCAGAAAGCATTATCTCCTGCCACCAAGAAAGCCCTTAGAGAAGAAGGGACACTCAAGCCCTTGAGGTAGGGAGCTGTCAGAGTGTGTGGGAATCATACACCACAGCTGCCAGTGGACTCATGTGTGGGTCAAGGGAACATGGGATGGGGTATCAACATCCCCTCCATCTTATTTTTTTCTTTGATAATTATTATTTTATAAACGTGTTGTATGCACATAGTTCAAGGAGCAGCTGCTTGTTCTACCTTCTTCCTGTCCTCACACCTCATGCCTCTAGGGGCAATCCTTTCCAATTCTTAGCATTCTCTTCATCTATTTACCGCCATTTATCTAAATAATATGCATTGTGATTTATCTTGATTTATCAGTTTAATAACTTGTATCTTGCTTTCTTATTCTGGGAATTGAGAATTTAATATTTTATACCATCCTACCTCCCTCCAATTTTCTTCCCTTCATGTTTCCAAATAATCATATCACAATTCAGGGGTAACTCAATATTCATATTACTTTGACATTACAAAGGTTTTCCAATACTAAGACAAATAGTGGTTAATGATAATAGACCCTTGCTTGTAAAACTTGATTTTCCTGAAGAAAAAGTATTTTCATTTTTATTTGCTTTGTTTTTTTATGTACCTATTGTTAATTCTTCCCAAATATTCTACAAGCTCTGTAAAATGTATTTCAGCAATATTGTTTACACAGTTTAATGCAACATTTCTATTTTCTTTTTGGATTTTTCTTTATTGGTGAACCCCACCCACTTTGATCTTGACTAGTATACTGCACAACAATCATTTTGAGATTTCCCTTTGCCTTCATTCTAGAACTTCTCTTTGCTTTCCATCTGAGTTAGATCTCTTGTTTCCTGCCTTCTGGAACTTGTTTTTTCCCTCTTTCTTAGTGTGTTGTCTTCCTTTAGTAGATTACATCCCTCAGTATTTTCCTGAGAGTTTCCATAGGTGGTACATTTTTTTGAGGGTAATTTGTTTCTAGAAGTGGGAAAATGTCTTTATTTTTCTAACACATTTCTTTGCCAGTTTAAAACATTATAACGTTCTAGCTTGGATATCAATTTTTTTCAGAATTTTGAAGTCATGCCCAAAGTTGTCTTCTAGCTTCCAGATGTTAGTGTTGGGAATTTCTGTGTCATGATAATCTCTAACACTTGTAAGCAACCAGTTCTGTGTTGTTGCCCTCTGCTTATTTTTGTTTTTCTTCCCGAAAGCTTTTATGGTTTTTCGTTTATCCTTTGCATTAAATTATTTTGTAATGGTGGTACTAGTGTGACCTTTAGTATTCTCTCTTCTAGGCTCAATGGGTCCATTAATATTGATATTTATGCCTGTAATTTCTGAGAAATATGGTATTTGTCTCTGCCATTTGTTTCTTATATTTGCTGGTGGTTTTCTCCTCTGCACTTTCTTTCTGTAACTTTTACAAATCAGATATGACCAGTCTAGTTTGATCCTTTGATATTCTTACCTGTTCTCTCCAACTTTCCACCTCTTTGACTTCTTTCCTGCTTAGGGGAGAGTTTACTGACTTTATTTTATTGAATTTCTATTTGGGTGCTGATATTTTTAATATCTAAGACAACTTTTTTCTTCATATGCTTCTTCATATGTGTTATTTTCCAGTTCCATATACAATACACAGTATCTCCAATGAGTGTTATTTAATCAATATTTTCCCTTACTTCTCTGAATATATATATATATATTTTTTAATTATTTCTTGTCCAGTTTTGTTGATATATGACACACAACCCTGTATACATTTAAGGTGTACAGCATAATGATTTGACTTACATCTATCATGAAGTGATTATCACAGTAAGTTTAGTGAAGATCCATCATCTCATATAGATACGAAATAAAAGAAAAAGTAAAAATTTTTTTCCTTGTGATGAGAGCTCTTAGGATTTACTCTCTTAACTTTTATATATAACATGCAGCAGTGTTAATTATATTAATCATGTTGTACACTACATCCCTAATACTTATTTATCTTACCTGGAAGTTTGTACCTTTTAACTGCCTTCATCCAATTCTCCCCCTCCCTACCCCTCCTCTGATAACCACAACTCTAATCTCTTTTTCTATGAGTTTGTTTGTTTGTTTATTTTTGAAGTATAATTGACCTACATCACTATGTTAGTTCTTCGTGCACAGCATAGTGATTTGACATTTTTTAATTTGAGGTGTAGTTGATTTACTTGATAATTCTATATATCACAAAATAGTCACCTCCCTCTGAATATATTAACTCTATTTTTGAAGTTTCTTATCTTGCCTGCATGTTCTTGTTTCCTACAACATCATTTTTATCTACTTTCAGTTTATTTTTGTCTCTCGTGTTTGAAGCTTTCCTCAAATATTTGTTATCTTTGACTGTCTATTCATATTAAGAAAGAGGCATTTTTTAAAGCTGAAAGTTAATGAGCTAAACATCCATTTTTAGAAGTTAATGAGCTAAACATCTATTTTTAGAAGTTAAATAAATGAGAACAAAACAAACCCAAAGAAAAGTGCAAGAAGGAAATTTTTTAAAGATAATTAATGGTAGAGAAAGCACACATAAAACAGATGAACAAAGTCAAAAGTTGGTTCTTAGCAAAGACTCAGGAAATTTACAAACTGACCAACTGAGAGAGAGAGAGCACGCACATTGACTGGTGCCAGGAATGCAAAAGAGTGTGTAACTACAGCCGATGAAAACACTAAAAATGATAACAAAATGATATTTGATCAACTCAGTGACTTTTAATTTGAAAACTGATGAAAAAATCTGAAAAAATATAAATTAAGAAGTTGAATGATTTAAATTTCCCATGCTCCAAATAATTTCCAACTTCTAATTAATGCAAGATTTTAGATTTAGATCCAATTAGATGCATAAAAAAGAAGGAAAAAAGGTTCTTTTAATTAAAAGTATTTTTAAAATTGTAATCACAAATGGCCTGCAAACATTTCACCAGGAAGTAAAGCATCTTTGAGATCACGGAAAAAATGGTGCGGTAGGTGACTTCTAAAATGGCCCCTACCTCCTGGTATCCACTCCCTGTGTAATCCTTTCCCCTTGTGTGGGCTGTACCTAGCGACTTGTTTCTAACAATAAAATATGGCACAAGTGATGGGATGTCACTTCCAAGATTAGGTTACAAAAGACTGGCTTCTGTCTTGCTTCACTCTCTCTTGCTCTGATGTAGCCAGCTACCATGCTGTGAGCTGCCTGATGGAGAGGTCCACAGGCAAGGAACTGAGGGAGGTCAGTGACCAACAGCCAGAGAGGAAGTGATCCCTAACAGCCTTGTGAGCAAGCTTGGAAACAGATCCTTCCCTGTTTGAGCCTTGAGATGATTACAGCCCTAGCTGACAATTCGCAGCCTGCGAGAACCCCTGAGCTGACTCATCCAGCTAAGCTGTGCCTAGATTCCTGATGCACAGGAACTGTGAGATCATAAATGTTCTAAGACACTAAGTGTTGGGGTAATTTTTTATGCACTAATAGATAACAAATTTAGAAAGAGAGACCTAAAACTTGTTGGAGGTGACATCTCTGAGTGGAATAAGGCACCTAAATACCACAGAGGGAAGACATTGGTGAAATTAGGAGGCAACGTGGAGAGCTTTCCACTAAGGCTTCAAAGATTTCTGAGAGCTCCCATTCCGTTAGTTGTGGGCATCTGCCATAAACTGTTGTCACTAGGTTCCTATGCATTATAAAATACCAATGTCAAAACCAATTTTCTCAAGTCCTGCTATAAAACCACTCTATGGAAACCAGTAACAGAAGCAGCAGCTGACATGGCAATCTGGCATGTAGCAATCAGAAATTGTTGTCTCGTTTTCAGCAAGTTCCACCATGTAGCACAAGAGACAACAGGTAGTGTCCTATCCTTCCAAAAACGCTTATGGCTGTTAATGAAAACAAAATCATCCCTGTTTTCTGGTTGAAAAGACAGAATCTCCAAATTTATACATGTAGAGGTAAAGTCATCTAACACACACACACACACTTATTTGATACCTATATGTATGGTGTGTTGCTTGGATGTGTGTGTATATTCATTTGTTTGTATAAATGTGGAGAAATAAGTGAAGGACATTTACCAGACTGCAAGTATTGATTCCACAGTAAAGAGGAAGGGAGAGAGAGACTCTTAAATCTTCCCATTTATAATCTCCTCATATAATGAATACCAGTGTTTTTATTATGCAAAATAATAAAGATATGTTTAAGTGTAAATAAAGATAAAATTACTGTGACTGCATTTTTTTGAAGCTTTTGCTCATACTCGATTTTGACATGTCCTGTAAATAATCTAACTCTTTAGACACTCAATATAGATAGGTAGTAGGAAAGAAATGCAGCAGACTTAGGGAGAGCCCACACTCAGGGTAGGTATCCAAAGGAGAGTAGTCCCCTTCTGCAGCATCGTGGACCAGCTTTATTTTATTTGAAATATCTAAAGTCACCTTCGTGTAAACCATGTCTTCCCAAAAATTTACTAGAGGAATCAATGAACAGAATGGTAATGAAGCTGATGCAGCGTATTCTCATTTTATTTAAATTTCTTCACTGATGTAAGAGGCTAATTCAACTTTTTGTTTCTAGTTCCTGGTTTTTTGTTAGGGGTGTGTCCTGTGGCATTAAATAAAAAGCCACACAACTGAAGAATTAGAAGTTGCAGGGACTCCCCTGACGGTCCAGTGGTTAAGACTCAGCACTTCCAAAGCAGGGGGCGTGGGTTTGATCCCTGGTCAGGGAACTAAGATCCCACATGCTTGCGTGAGGGGCTAAAAAAAAAAAGAAAAAAAAGGTTGCACTGGGCATTGAGTTCTAATAATAGCATAAAACAGCCTGAAAGGAGATATAGGCAATGGACACCAGAGTGCTAATTATGGTGTTTTACTCAATTTTAAGTAACTTTAATGTAATATAATGAAACCCAAGTAAGAGCTCTAAAATCCTGCATGTTTTTCTTAAGCATTTTGATCCTAGAGGTGGGTTTCTTTTTCTTTAATGTTTTCATTTTATTACTACTAAGCAACTTAAATGGTTGTTTTATTCAGAAACAGACTCACAGACATAGAAAACAAATTTATGGTTACCAAAGGGGAAAGGGGTGGGGAGGGATAAATTAGGAGTTTGGGATTAACAGATACACACTGCTATAAATAAAATAGATAAACAAGTACCTACTGTAGAGCACAGGGAACTATATTCAATATCTTATAATAACCTATAACAGAAAAGAATGTGAAAAAGAATATATGTGTATATATATATATATATATATATATAACTGAATCACTTTGCTGTATACCAGAAACTAATACAACATTGTAAATCAGCTATACTTCAATAAAAAAATTAAAATTTAAATGGTTGTTTTTAAATAAACTTTATCATTTAGTATTGGGCTGGCCAAAAAGTTCATTCGGGTGTTTCCTTATGATGTTACAAGCTTTTTGGCCAACCCAATAATTATTTTCCAAAAACTATGATTTATTTACTAAGAAAACATATCTTATGGTGTCTTACGTGTCCAGAGTGTCTTAAGAATTTTCTTAATGATCATCTAGAGGGAAGGTCTATTTTTATATCATCTCATGATATTTCTGAGAGCTCTTTCAGTAAACAAGTAATTTGTTTAAAAGCCTGACAAGATTTCTGTGGTTTTAGAAATATTTGGATTTTTCACTTAAACTTTGGTCTCAATAACTACAATTCAATAGTGTAACTATTATCTATTGCTACATAAGACATCCCCCAAACTTAGTGGTTTAAAACAACAAACATTTACTAGGTCACAGGTTCTGAAATTCAAGAATTTAGGAGTGAGTTAGCTGTGTGTTTACGGCTCAGGTTGCAATCAAGATGTTGACTAAAGCTTCAGTTACCTAAGCCTTGACTGGGGCTGGAAGATCTGCTTCCAACTCACTCACATGGCTGTTGTCAGGAGGCCTCAGTTTCTCAAAATGTGAGCCTCTCCATAGGATTGCTCATGATATGGCACCTACTTTCCTTCTAGAGCAAGTAATTCCAGAAAGAGAGAGAGACAGAACAAGCAAGCAGGCAGCCACAGGGCCTTCTAGGACCTGTAGATTCCAAAGGCACACAATGTCACTTCCATTTTATTCTGCTACAGACCAACCCTGAAACAATGTGGAAGGGAACTACACAAGAGGTGAAAATCAGGAGGTGGGGGCCATGGGGACCATCTTAGAGGCCAGTGACCACAGATAGCACATGAGTCGAGGCTTGATCAGACACACAGAACTGTGAGGAGTGACATAGAATAAGGGATCTATTCTGGTCTTACATATCATGCTATTGTGGAAGCTGGTTGAACACTCTATACAAGGCTCATGCTCCTGCACCTGGTTTTGTGGCTGAAGTCAGCAGGGCCAACAGTCAAGAAGGAAAGATGGACTTGAAGTGAGAGACAACAAAGGTAAACTGAAATTCACAAGGACACTTGGGCAAACTGACACCTGTGAGGACAAACCAGAGAAAATGAAGACAAACCAGAATCCTGCTCCTGTCTTTTATTAGCTCCATCTTTAACAATGTGGGTGACTGCAGGATCAGCTGTGACCCTTCACCATAGAACTGTTCCAAACCCTAGCTCAGAATTCAGAGAAGAGGGACGTGGAAGTTCAAAGAGGCGCATGCCTGGCTGCCCACCCACACCACCACGGTAAGCTGGTACAACAGTGACAACCTCTACAGGAGGCCCTGTCTTTTATCCGCGCTTACAGCATAGAAATGTCTACACCTTCACTTCTGCCTTCTAAATAGGGCACACATTTTCACCGAAGCCAACGGCAGCCTGGAAATAAATGGCAAAGGGAATTCACAGAACACATTTCCAATTAACCTCTGTTGATACACAGCCATTATAGATGGGAAAAAAATAGAATAAATCATAAAGGGACCAGAACAAGAACATAGATATTTTTCTTGAGCATATTTTTAAAAGAGCCTTCTCAATAAGTGTTTACGAAAATATCTAGAGTTTATAACACTGTACTTACAGAATAATTGAAATTTCGCCCGACCTCCCCCCAAGGGGGACAGCACCCCCTGCCAGGTGTCCCCCTGGGGGTACACGAATGCACTCCCATTGATTCAGTCTGTCTTCTTAAATGTGGGGACCCTAATTAAAACAGTCATCCTTAATGCATGTCAGGAGACTGAAGAAGGCAGATTGATTTAATGGGGGTCAGGAAACCTAAGGTGTTTGGTTGGTTTAATGAATGTCAGGAGATTTAAGAAGGATGACTGATTTATCGGGGGTCACGATATTTAAGGGAGCTGATTTAATCAATGGGAGTCACGTGATTTAGGGGTCTGACTGAATCAATGGGAGTCACGTGGTACAAGGGGTCTGACTGAATCATTGGTAGTCCCATAATTTAAGGGGTCTGTTTGTATCAAAGGCAATCACGTGATTTAAGGGTGTTTATTGTTTTAATGGTGGTCAGGAGATTAAGAAAGCCAATTTATAGAACGGGGTTCAGGAGAATTAAGAAGGCAGATCGATTTAATGGGGGTCAGGATATTTAACGGGGCTGATTTAATCAGTGGGAGTCAGGTGGTACAAAGGTGCTGATCGAATAAATGGGAGTCACCTGATTTATGGGAACTGATTTAACAGTAGGAGTAACGTGATCCAAGCGGCTGATTGAATCAGCCCGAGCAACCCCCAAGGCGGACAGCACCTACGTACGTAACTGTGTACATAATATGTGTACACAAAGGAACTTTGTGTACACGATGCATAAAGACATAGCAAAGTTATGTGTTTTATTCTCTAGAAATATTAAAACATAATCATTTAAAATCCATATTAACGTTTCAATTAATCCAAGTACTTCAGAAATATTTCCTGACATACCCAGTCATAACAGTAGCTAAATAAAAGACTAATCCATCTCACCCACTATTTGTTAAAATTTTTAAAAACATATAATAACCACTGTTGGTGTATGTATGTATGTATTTATTTATTTTTTATTTTTGGCTGTGTTGGGTCTTCATTTCTGCGTGAGGGCTTTCTCCAGTTGCAGCAACCGGGGGCCACTCTTCATCGCGGTGCGCGGGCCTCTCACTGTCGCGGCCTCTCTTGTTGCAGAGCACAGGCTCCAGATGCACAGGCTCAGTAGTTGTGGCTCACAGGCCCAGTTGCTCCGTGGCATGCGGGATCCTCCCAGACCAGGGCTCGAACTCGTGTCCCCTGCATTAGCAGGCAGATTCTCAACCACTGCACCACCAAGGAAGCCCAGTGTATGTATTTAAATATAGAAAATAAATCTTATTGACACAAACTGAATTATAATACTGACCATCTATTTGAGGAAGTAGAGCAGGGCGCGTTTTCTTTTCAACTTCAATTACTTTAAAAATATTCCATGGTGTTCTGTGTCATTTTAAACTTTATTTTTTAAATAATGAAAAAGGAATATTGGAATTCATTTGTGAAGAAGACTTTAAAGTCTCATTCTATAAAGTCTTCTACTATACTGTACAAAATCTAGTAGCAAAACAAGTACATGAATTATAATTTTAAAGTGAAAAAATTTTAGAACTAGGATTAAATAGGCCTTATTTAATTAGACCTTTCATTCCTCTGCAATATCTACCCAGGAGGTAAGTGCTGTCCCATGTACTAGCCAAAGAAGTACATGATCCTGACTTTTGTCCATTCTAGATCTCCTTCTGACTGGATCATTTCAATACTTTTATATATTAAGTTGGGTCAGTTTATAAATACTCTTCTCATTGAGAGGTGGGGTCAGTTTCCCTTCCTCTTTCATCTGGACAAGCTTGTAAATGCTTTGACAGAGTGCAGAAGATCTGATGCTGTGTGACTTCCAACACTAGATCATTAAGAAGCCAGCACCTTATAAAAAGTATGACTGGGCCTCGCTGGTGGCGCAGTGGTTGAGAGTCTGCCTGCCGATGCAGGGGACACGGGTTCGTGCCCCGGTCCGGGAAGATCCCACATGCCGTGGAGCGGCTGGGCCTGTGAGCCGTGGCCGCTGGGCCTGCACGTCCGGAGCCTGTGCTCCGCAATGGGAGAGGCCACAACAGTGAGAGGCCTGCGTACCGCAAAAAAAATAAATTAATTAATTAAATTAAATTTAAAAAGTATGACTACCTTGAGGCCACCATGCTAGAGAGGTCACTTTAGGTGCTCTAGTCAACTAGCTCAAAGATCTCAGCCGAAAAACAACAACAACTACAAACCTTGTGAATGAGCCCTTTTGGATGTCCAGCCCAGTTGAGACTTCAGTTGACAGCAGCCCCAGCTGACAGATGAGAATTCCCAAGTAAGACCCACTCAGGAAGTACTTCCACAATTCCTGACGCAGATTCCTGAGCAAAATAGAACAGTTGTTTTATTCCACTGCACTTTGAGGTAATTTATTACACAGCAATAAATAACCAGAACATAAACTCATTTAAAAGTCTAAGACAAACACTTGGTAAAAATTTTCTCGTTTGGGACCTGCCTCTTTACGATCAATTGGAATGAAAAACCCCAATCTTTTCAAAGAGGTAAAACTGTCACTATTTGCAGATGGCATGATACTCTATATAGAAAACCCTAAAGACTCCACACAAAACCACTAGAACTAATAAATGAATTCAACAAGGTAGCAAGATACAAGATTAACATACAGAAATCTGTTGCATTTCTATACACTATCAGTGAAATGTCAGAAAGAGAAAGTAACGACAAGGGATTAATCTCCAAAGTATACAAACAGCTCATGCAGCTCTATATCAAAAAACAAAAAATCCAATCAAAAAATGGGCAGAGGGCTTCCCTGGTGACGCAGTGGTTGAGAGTCTGCCTGCTGATGCAGGGGACACGGGTCCGTGCCCCGGTCTGGGAAGATACCACATTCTGCGGAGCGGCTGGGCCCGTGAGCCATGGCCGCTGAGCCTGCGAGTCCAGACCCTGTGCTCCGCAATGGGAGAGGCCACAACAAGTGAGAGGCCCACGTACCGCAAAAAAAAAAAAAAAAAAAGTCTACAAACAATTAATGCTGAACAGGATGTGGAGAAAAGGGAACCCTCCTACATTGTTGGTGGGAATATAAATTGGTACAGCCACTAGGGAGAACAGTATGGAGGTTCCTTAAAAAACTAAAAATAGAACGATCACATGATCCAGCAATCCCACTCCTGGGCATATATCCAGAGAGAACCATACTTCAAAAAGATACATGCACCTCAATGTTCATTGAAGCACTATTTACAATAGCCAAGATATGGAAGCAACGTAAATGTCCATCGACAGAGGAATGGATAAAGAAGATGTAGAAAACAAACTTAAGGTTACCAGTGGGGAAAGGGGGTGGGAGGGATAAATTGGGAGATTGGGATTGACATATACACACTACTATATAAAAAATAGATAACTAATAAGGACCTATTGTATAGCACAGGGAACTCTACTCAATACTCTGTAATGACCTATATGGGAAAAGAATCTAAAAAAGAGTGAATATATGTATATGGATAACTGAATCACTTTGCTGTACACCTGAAACTAACACAACATTGTAAATCAACCATACTCCAATATAAAATAAAAATTAAAACTAGAGGGGAATAAAAGGACTGTCTTGGTCATGGCTGAATGGACCAAAAGTAGGCACTTGAACTCTGAAAAGACAATCTCTTTTCTTCTCAAACCTATGGTATTTTCTTCCTTTGAGAGATGGGTTAGACCAATTTATCTTCATCTGTCTCCTTCTTTCTGTAACTTATACTAGGGAACATGATGAAAATATAGTTAACAGTAAGAACTGAAGCTGACGGGAGACTTCAAGAAAATAAATTCATTAGTAAAGAGTATAGTTTGCCTCAAGAATATGAAAATAACATAAGGACATGTCCTCAGAAAGTACAGACTTGAACCCTCATATGGACTGCACTGTGTCACCTCAAGATTTAGTTAAGAAGTCCTAAACCCCAATGTAACTATCTTTGGAGATAGGGACTTTAAAGGGGCAATTAAGGTTAAATGAGGTCATGTGCATGAGGATCTAATCCAATACAACTAATTTCCTTATAAGAAGAGGAAGAGACACTAAGGATGCATGCACACAGAGAAAAAGGCCATGTGAACATACAACAGGAAGGTGGCCATCTGCAAGCCAAAGAGAGAGACTTAAGGAGAAAATGAACCTGTGACAGACACCTTGATCTTGGGCTTCCAGCCTCCAGAACAATAAGAAATCAATTTTTGTTGTTTAAATCATCCAGTCTGTGCTATTTTGTTATGGCAGCACTAAACAGAATCCCGACTCATACAAATCCTAAAGTGGACATTGGTTAATTAAGATTTGCTCATGGATTACCTGATAGTTTGTGTTCTGCTATTAACTAACAGGATAATTTATGGGAAGTTATTTAATCTCTATAGGTCACAGCTTCCTCATCTAGATGATGGGAGAACTCTAAGATATTCACCAATTTAAATTTAATGGGAATGATGACATTCCTAATTATGCCAACCCACTGAGGTTTCCCATTCTCTTGACAAATGCATTTAATAAATTACATTATTCACTGTAAAGCAAAAAAAAAAAAAGAGAAAAAGAAAAAAAAATCCCATTTAAAATTGCATAAAAAAAAAATACCTAGGAATAAACTTAACCAGGGAGGTGAAAGATTTATATGCTGAGAACTATAAAACATTGATAAAGGAAACTGAATGTGATTCAAAGAAATGGAATGATATCCCATGCTCTTAGATTGGAAGAATTAATATTGTTAAAACGGCCATATTACCCAAAGCAATCCACAGATTTAATGTGATCCCTATCAAAATATGCATAATATTTTTCACAAATAATACTATAAACAAATGACACTAAGATTTATATTGAACCACAAAAGACCCAGAATTGACAAGGCAATCCTGAGGAAAAAGAACAAAGCTGGAGGCATAACCCTTCCAGACTTCAGACAATACTACAAAGCTACGGTAATCAAAGCACCATGGTATTGGCACAAGAACAGATATACAGATCAATGGAGCAGGATAAAGAGCCCAGAAATAAACTCCCACACCTACAGTCAATTAATCTATGACAAAGGAGGCAAGAATATATAATAGAGAAAAGGCAGTCTCTTCAACAAGTGGTGTTAGGAAAGCTGGACAGCTACATGTAAATCGGTGAAATTAGAACACTCCTTTGCACCATATACAAAAATAAACTCAAAATGGTTTAAAGATATAAACATAAACTTGACACCATAAAACCCTTAGAAGAGAACATAGGCTAAACATTCTTTGACATAGATCATAGCAATGTTTTCTTAGATCAGTGTCCCAAGGCAAAAGAAATAAAAGCAAAAATAAACAAATGGAACCTAATCCAACTTATAAGCTTTTGCACAGCAAAGGAAACCATCAACAAAATGAAAAGACTACCTACAGAATGGGAGAAAATATTTGCAAACAATGCAATTGACAAGGGGTTAATAGCCAAAATAAACAAACAGCTCATACAATTCAATATCGAAAAAACAACCCAATCAAAAAATGGGCAGATGACTTAAATAGACATTTCTCCAAAGAAGGCATACAGATGGCCAACAAGCACGTGAAAAGATGCTCAACATTGCTAATTATTAGAGAAATGGAAATCAAAACTACAATGAGGTATCACCTCACACCAGTCAGAATGGCCATCATCAAAAAATCTACAAACAATAAATGCTGGAGAGGGTGTGGAGAAAAGGGAAGCCTCCTATACTTTTGGTGGGAATGTAAATTGTTACAGCCACTATGGAAAACAGTCTGAAGATTCTTTGAAAAACAAAAAATTGAGCTACCACATGATCTAGCAATCTCACTCCTGGGCATATATCCGGAAAAGATGAAAACTCTAATTCGAAAAGATACATACACCCCAATATTCATAGCAGCACTATTTACAATATCCAAGACATGGAAACAACCTGAGTGCCCATCAATAAATGATTAGATTAAGAAGATGTGCTATATACATAACAATGGAATATTAATCAGCCATGTAAAAGAATGAAATTTGACATTTGCCGCAATTTGGATGGACCTAGAGAATGTCATACTAAGTAAAGCAAGTCAGACAGAGAAAGACAAATATATGATATCAGTCATATGTGGAATCTAAAAAATAATACAAATGAATGTATATACAATACAGACATAGAAAACAAACTTATGGTTACCAAAGGGGAAAGGGAGTGGAGGAGGGATAAACTAGGAGTATGGGATTAACAGATACAAACTACTACACATAAAATAGGTAAAGCAACAAGGATTTACTGTATAGCACAGGGAACTATATTCAGTATCTTGTAATAACCTATAATGGAAAATAATCT
>NW_021703779.1:23004984-23145899 GCF_005190385.1 Monodon monoceros | reverse complement strand
TATATATATATATATATATATATATATATATATATAAAACGGAATCAATTTGCGGTACACCTGAAACTAACACAATATTATAAATTGACTACACTTCAATAAAAAAAGAAAAATCCCAATCTTTTCCAATTTCTCAATTTTTGTTTTTTATATGAGAGAGTACTCAGTTTAGTCCAATCAAATTTTATATGGGACAGTCCACGTTGGATTCTTTGGTTAATATTCTACATGAGGATGAGTTTGGCTTAGGCAAAGTTATTTCAGTACTCATCTTTATTTTATTCTTTACCACCCCATGGAGAAATCTATTAGACAGTGAATATGGTCATGTTTCACTTTTTTTTCTTGACCTTTCACTTTCTATAAAGGATACAGTGTACCAATTCAATATTGGCCCCCAGCAACTTATGCTTATATCAATTTCTGCCAAAGTCAAAATGATTGAGAAGTAGTCTCTTGTCAGACTTAGTAATGATTCATAGTGGAATAAAACAGTGGCACATCCTGCCTCCCTCTCTTCTTTTTCACGTTTATGTTACTGATTGAAAACAATTCTGAATGTACTAGTTGTATTTCCTATCCATTGAGGTGAACAGCAAAATGGATATTTTCCTATAGAATAATGCATGTTTTTTTGCTTTGCTTGCCATATAATTATCATGAGAAAGAATGACTTATACCCAGCTATTCTAAAACAAAAATCACTTTTGACACAGTCTCAAGCATTGTTTTTATCTAGCAATTTTCCATGGTAGGTCAAATCATTTTATTTAGGCATATAATTTACAAGCAGATTGTCCTGGGACATCCATTAGATGTTACAATACTTAAAACTAGATAGACGATGGATGGATATTTTCATATTTTGTAGTCATAGAAGTTGACTGGTTTGTATGCATTAAATATTTTCCAAGCTAAAATCATTTTGATTATGCTTTATGCATTAGAACTTTTGTATCCTAAATTTCCATTTATTTCTGTGCGAGCAAAAGACTCAGTGTGTTGTGTCAAGGAAAATGTTGACCTTACTGACAATTATTGCTGCATAGGTGGAGTTGCTATATACATAGGCAGGTGTCCAGTTTACTCAGTTCTTGTATAAGGTGTCACAAATGCATTTTACTCATTTACGAAGTAGAGAGATTTGTTTAAATTCACTTGCAAAGGATATCTTCATCCTGTGTTCTTACAAAAGAATATAACCTTAAATATCTCTATTAGTCATATTCTATTAAAAGTACAAATGAAAAAAATACAATTTATAAAAGAGTACCTGAAGGCCTGTGCATATTATTTTTCTCATTAGATTCTAAAACCTATAAAGCTGCACTGTCCAGTCCTATAGCCACTAGCCACATGTGGCAATTGAGCATTTGAAATGTGGCCAGTCTGAATTGAGATGTGTCATATGTGTCATCTGACACATTTGAAATCCACTGGATTTCAAGGACTTAGTACCAAAAAATGTAAAATATCGCATCATTAATATTTTACATTGATTATATGGTAAAATGATAATATTTCCTATATATTGGACTAAAGAAAAGTTATTAAAATTAATTTTACATGTTACTCATATTTGTAGCTTTAATTATGCATATACTATATAGCACTGCTTTAAATGTAATTCTTGGATTAAATTATAATACAATTAAGGGCAGTGACCACAAGAGTTTTGATCCTCCAGGGAATCATCATTGTATTGTTCTTGGTTTTATTCATGTCACTAACCTTTTTTTTTTAATTATTGCACTTTTTAGGGTAGTTGTTGAGGATAAGTAACTACATTACATAGGGTATCCTTGTAAGGACTGGACTAGTTAGCATAGGGCTGGGTTATACTGTAGTAAGAAACAACTTCCAAAATCTCAGTGGCTTAAAATAACAGAGGTGCATTTCTCCCTAATGTTTCATGTCCATAAATGGTTGAAGGGAGGGTGCCTTCCTCACTGTAGTCACTCAAAGACTAAGACAGATGGGACATCCACCATCTCAAACGCTGCTGATCTCTGAGCCAAAGAGACAGAGATCTCTATAGGATTTCTCACCAACAATTAAATACTATAGCCCAGAAATAACCCATGTCACCTACACTAAAAACTCATTGATAACAGCTACCTCTATTGTCCCCTTCAAAGTTAAGCAGTCAAGGAACTTCAGGCTCCCATGTACCCAGAAGGAGAGGAGAAACAGATAGCAAAGAGCAGCAGTAGTGATTATCACAATGGCCTATCAAAGACATTTCTCTCATGAATCAATACTGAAAAAATAAAGTACTTAAGTTTTCTCTCTTGTTTTTAGATATCTATTTGTTTAAAAATAAACTAGACTATTTTATCTTATAATACTTATTGCTAATTATGTTTTCCTATTGTTTTGGCTGACATTAACTTGATCTTTAAGAAAATGTTCGGGGGAGGGAGAGGGTTGGAGTGGGAGTTTGGGATTGATAGATGCAAACTATTACATTTAAAATGGATAAACAAAAAAACAAAACAAAAAAAAAATGGATAAACAGCGAGGTCCTACACTATAGCACAGGGAACTATGTTTAATATCCTGTGATAAACCATAATGGAAAAGAATATAAAAAAAAGAATGTCTATATGAATATAACTGAGTCACTTTGCTGTACAGCAGAGATTGGCAGAGCATTGTAAACCAACTATACTTCAATAAAAAGAAATTTTTAAAAAAAGAAAGAAAATGTTCAGAATGCTTGGACTTTTCATTGTTCTGCCTTTAGCTTCCCTTCTTCCATAGTTTCTCATTGATTTATTTTAATCTCGTTTTACATACATCTCTGTAAAATTTTGAAATCATTTTCAAAATAAAATAACTGTGTGTACACTTACTCATACATGAGAGAAAAAGATTTTAAGATTATTAGTGAATAATTGCTACATTATGGTTTGTAAAATTACACTAAATGCTCATACCATCATAAGTTTAATAAGTAAACCTCCAATTCCTAGCACTCAGTGTTTTAAATGTATATTGATAGTGAATTTACCTATATGTTGTAAGAAGAAAAGTGTTTTCCTTCTCAATAGTTAGCTTTTCATTATTCCCTTTCATATTCTATCCCAAGGGAATGACTGAATTATTCACTTTTCTGTTTAAAGAGAGAGATTTCATTTTTTGTTTCACTCAATGTATATATACATTACTTGAGAATAAAAATTCAATTATTTTATGAGTGAATAGAAATAAATTGAATGTTAAGGAATTAGAATAAAATGTATTCAAGTGGTTCATGCAAATACAGTTAAATCTGACTTCATTGCTGGTTTTGAGGTCAAACCCCATGCCTACTTGTGACATATACAAAGATGTGACATATTATTTTGACCTGCTGTACATTTAAATCATGATGATATATTTTATTCAAGTTTTAGTGTTAACTTCTCTAAGTAATATTAATAACATCTACCAAATAGGGTTAATGTTCATAAAAATAGTTTAAAAATATCCCTCTATGAGCAAGGACCAATGGCAGTTGAAAATATCAACACATACTTCTAAATGACTAATTTTTGTTTAGAAAATTACTTTATTGAAATTAGTAAATGTATTAGGCCTTCTAAAAGAAAACCTGTGGAGAGACTGTCATGTTTTCCAGAATTCAAAGGATGCTGGCCACACCTGCAAATATTTAGTTCCTTAAATGTGTGCTAATGAATATGCATGAGAGCTCCCAGAGAGTAGCTCCCCTGTGATCATAAAAAATCATGACCAATTATCAAGTAATACTTTCATTTTTTGCTCTTACTTAATAGCTCATTTTCTGTATCTAACATTGATCTCATTTTTACTATATAAGTGGAAACATCACTAAGGAGTTACTTGCATGAGACTACAGCTCAGTCAACAGTTTAGAGCTGGAGAAATGAATTTTCAGTGATGAGCTGGTTCTTGTAGCACTCAGTTTCTATTACATTATGCTGCAGTCACAAACAATCCCAACATTTCAATGGCTTAACACAACCACATCATCTATTTCCTGCAGATGTTATTTGTGGAAAGAGAAATAGTTGTGCCTCTGCTGGGCTTTGTCCAGCCCTACTCTATATGCTTTCTTGATTCTCGGAATTAGGCTGAAGAACAGCTAATAAAGGGAAATCCCAGATTCACAGCAGAGAGAAAATGAAGAAGAAATTTGTGGAAACACACAATCACTCTTTAAGTGTCTACTCTTAATTGACATTCATCACTCCTTTTCACATTTCCTTAGTCAATGCAAGTCATATGGAATAAAAAAAAAGCATACTCTGCCCACAGAGGCAGCACTACATGTCACACATCAATGGTCAGCAATAAATAAACTTCTTAGCAGCAAAGGAGAAGTGAACATTTGGGAACAATTATTCAGTCCACATCATATAAGGATGTAATAAAGTTGGGGAATAGAGAAGGGCAGAGTACCAACACTGGCGCACTCCAACATGAAGTTCAAGCATAAACAAAGGAGATGGCAAAAGAAGGAATAACAGATTAGGAAAATCAAGCACATCTTATAATCAAAGCCACAGGGTTGTTTAAATAGGAGAATGGGGTCAAATCCATTTGGTGCCCCCAAATAGTCTAATAAGAGGGTGATATATATAATTCTCCCCTGCATTTTTCAATATGAACAAGACTGGTTGTCCTTGAAAAGTGAATTTTAAGTAACATTTTGAAACTAAGAGTAGAGTAAGTTCAGAAGTGAATGGGGATTTCTTGCTCTGACATAAGACCACCTGAATTAACATAAAACTCCTCCCGTGCCATAACCTCCTAGAAATCCTGGATAAAGTATAACAATAGCAAAAAGATATTGCTGAACTCGTAGGAAGAAAGGAAAATCCCCAAGTGCCAGAAACAAAGAGGAAATGAAAAGATAGGGCCATAGCACTGGGCTGGTTGTTATGGAGGTGATAAGGGGCAGAGAAAGAGCTTTACAGAATCTATAAACTCGTTTTAAGGCTAAGGCTAGAATTTTCAAAGCTTACCAAGTTATGGGGAAAAATGCCTTGCACCAACATGAGGTTGGAAGTTAGGAAAGATGCCCCTAAATCAGCGTGCACCCCAATGTTCACTTGCAGCACTGAATATGATAGCCAGGACACAGAAGCAACCTAAATGTCCATCGACAGATGAATGGATAAAGAAGATGTAGTATATATATACAATGGAATATTACTCAGCCATAAAAAAGAACGAAATAATGCCATTTGCAGCAACATGGATGCAACTAGAGATTATCATACTAAGTGAAGTAAGCCAGACAAAGACAAATATCATATGATATTGCTTACCTGTGGAATCTAAAAGAAAAAAAAGACACAAATGAACTTACTTCCAAAAAGAAAGAGACTCACAGACACAGAAAACAAACTTATGGTTACCAAAGGGGAAAGGGGTGGGGAGGGATAAATTAGGAGGCCGGGATTAACATATGCACACTACTGTATATAAAATAGATAACCAGCAAGGACCTAGTGTATAGCGCAGGGAACAATACTCAATATTATGTAATAATCTATATGTAATAATCTATAAGGGAAAAGAATCTGAAAAAGAATATCTGTGTGTATATGTGTGTGTATATATACATACACATATATAACTGAATCGCTGTGCTGTACACCTGAAACTTACATGATATTGTAAATCAACTACACTTCAGTTTAAAAATATTAAAATAAAATTGTTCTGGATCTGTTTCTTAAAGACGATAATGGAGTTTGAACAAAATAATTGTTTGCATAAGAATGTCAGAATAAATGACTAGGAAGGACAAGAGGTTGTGGTTAGAGGGTGTGATGCTTGGAATTGATACTGTGAAGCTGGATTTACTGGTGATACCAAAGTTTAGGGTGTGCACATGAGATTGGGTCACTAAGGTAAGATTTCGGTAAAGATCACTAAGTGACAGGTAAAAGAAAAGAAAGGCTGGGAGCTTGGATTGAACCTCCACTGAGTCGAAAGTGTAGGTCCTTTGCCAAGAACACACTGATATAGTTAGGAGTCCAAGTGGGTTACTGGGGAGGACAGTTCCTGTAAAAGAGAAAAGAGAAAATAGGGTTGCGCAGGGAAAGCCTTCAGACTGTGAAGCATATCTAATGCCTCTGAAAGGAAAGAGGGAAGGGAGCATACAGCACAGAGAACCGACTGTGATGCGGATCTGAAACTGTTTTGGCTAACCTAATGTTAGCTCTGGAACAAAGATCGATCATTAGAGGAGCTTGGCAACGGTCAGAAAGGGCAAGGACCTGGTACCCTCCCCATGCTTAGTAATTGTCTGAGGACTTCCCTGGAAGCATATGGCCTTAAGTTACATACTACAGCAGATTCTAGAGGTGCTGCAGTGGGAGGTTGTCAGCTACCCTCATTCCTCACAGTTGAACTGTATGTTATTTCTTAAAAGGGAATGTGAGTGGCACATCTCCATGGCTATCACATCCACTTGCATATTGAAATCATCCACAGTAGTGACATCAGTGGAGAAACAGAGAGAACCAGGAGCTAAATCTTCACTGTATGGGGGCAAGGAGTGGGGGCAGGGGGCCGGGGTTGGGGGTTGACTGCTAGTGAAGTAGATGAAAGCAAGGAAGGCAGGTGTAACCTAATAGTGTGGGCTGCATTATTAGATCTGTGGTTACAAAGGAAGAAAAAAAAATGATCGCAAACAGTAATTTGGAGCAAGGGGGAATGTTTACTTCATTTCTTAGGTGTGAGATAACTCAGCTGAGAGAGAAACAAATAACACAGACTAAAACCAGTTTTATTTTGATATACTTATGGAAGAAGTAGTGTTGGAAAGACAGCCAGATTTCAGTTGAAGTCAGAGTTGAAGGTTGAGGATATAATGGAGTTTGCTCATTAGAGATCTAGGGACCCAGAGTAACCGTAATAGTTTTGGGGCAGAAATGATATGGGGGAACTGGATCAGATTAGAAAAAGTGTGAGACTCTGGGTGATAACAGTGAGAATTAGTAACCTATTGAGAGTAGCAAAAGATGACAAACCAAGTTCAGGTTTAGCCTTTTGTTCTTAACCCAATGTGTTGGGAATCTTGGGGATGCTTTGTTAGTTCTTGCAGCTTCCCAGGAGGACCATAAAACTAGATAATAAACTCTGTTTGGATGCCAGATAAATTGTTGACCCACCGAAGATTAGACATTATAGGCACAAATATCCTGGTGCAAAACTGAATTTCATAGGTGATTGGAATAATAACATAGAAATAAAATTGAAAGCTGTTAATGAGGTTGATAAAAACAAGCCTGATCTCATAAGGTTACACTTTAGTATGGCGGCTATCATAAAGTCAAAGTCATGCTTATTTTTTAAGGCATCCAAAGATGATTATTTATATTTATCTGAAATGATTATGTAATAAAGTACCAAAAGGGGCAACATTAAAATGATTCTTAAAACACGCACATTTTGAAAGACATATAAAGTATATATCCATACAATGGAATTAATATTCCAGGCTTAAAAAGGAATGAAGTACTAATACATAATACTATGTGGATGAACCTAGAAAACACGATTCTAAGTGAAAGAAGCCAGACAGAAAAAGTCACATATTGTATTTCCACTGGTAGGAAATATCCAGAATAGGTAAATCTATAGAGACAGAAAGCAAACTGATGGTTGCCAGGGGCTGTAGGGAATGGGGAATGGGGAGCAACTGCTTAATGGGTATGGGGTTCCTTTTGGAATGATGAAAATATTTTGAAATTAGATAGAGAAGGTAGTAGTGCAACATTGCAAATGCACTAAAATGCCACTGAATTGTTCACTTTAAAATGATCAAATTTATGTTGTGTGAATTTCACCTCAATTTAAAAAATAGTAAGGATCACTTTAAATGGTTTAAAATGTAATAATGCTTAGTGTTGGAAAACTGTGTGGAAATAAGGACTCATACACTACAGGGATATGAATTAGTGTGAGCCTTTAAAAGCAATATATCAATATGTTTCAAAAATAAATTATCCCATGCCCCTTACACAAGGCAACTACAATTTTAGATATTAACGCTACCGGTATATCCCATCATTTTAGTCCAGATAGTTCATACCCCATAGATAGCTTGAAAGCTCCCTTCCCACCCTCCAGCCCATCACAGACAAGTGGAAACTGGTCAAAAGAAACTGGTTGAAAGTAATGGCTGGCTCATATTTTGGGGGACAATATCTTTTAATATTGCGAATATTCTTTATGCTCCACAGAAATATGAAGCATGGTTTAAATTCTTAGAATCTCAAACTTTGAGGAAATCTCACTTACCGCCAATGTCTTCTTCCCAATATCTCTGGGAAGAGATCTTTTAGACCATTCTAATAAAACAATTAAGGACACAGAACTCACTACTTACTAAGGTAAACCCCTCTGGACAAATTTACTTATAAGAATATTTTCCCTCTTCTGTTTTAACTGTGTTCGCCTGGCTTTAAATCACACATCCCAGCTGTGTCCGTACAGAGCAAGTCCACTGCCTGATGAATCTGAAATTCCTTGGAAAACAGTTGTCCTTTAGATTAAACATCTCTGGTCCTTTGGCCCATGCATATTTGATGCATAGATTTTTTTTGAAGTAATAAATAATTTTACACTGCAGTTTTAAAAAATTGCAATTCATGAAAATATATACACAAATTATTGCAATTTAAAAGGCCAAGATGCTTAGTTAATTACATATACTAAAGAAAAAGGAATCCACTGTAATAGCTACTAGGCTGAAAAATAATATCAAAAGCTTCTTTTTTTTTTTTTCTTGGCAAAAACATGTCAAAGTAAGAGAGCTACATTGTGGCAGTTTCTCTAAAAATTCAAATTTGCTTTATTTTAAGATTAAAATAAAACCCTTGGATCCTGTGAATTTGTGAGCCAAGTTTTATACAGGGAATGATTATTATGTTGAATTCTGAACCCCTGAAAATAAAGCTTGACAAAAGAAATGCTGGAACAATCTTAATTGCAGTTCAAAATGTTGACATTTTAATCTATATAAATACTCTAATAATATCATCTTTTCTGCGTATGTAAGCTGGTGGAGCTATTTAAAAGCATTGGTATTTATATATTCTAGGTTTGTAGGACCCTTGTGAGAAAAACGCTTGTCAGAACAAAATCATTCATTTGGGCTGACTAGATGAAAAGCAGAAGCAGACACGTACTCTGATCCAGCTGGGGATTCCCTCAGCATCATGATTATATGAGTTTTATAAAGTCCAGTACCAAGGGAGCTAGAAAAGCACTTTCTAGAACTGCTGCTGTTTAGATATATTCCCTAGTTCCACTTCTATGCCTAAAAACACCTTTATTTGCATTTTCTGATGAAACTTTTACTTAATTCTGTGCATATACATACCACACATATTCTCATTGAATCCTGCTTTTATGTCTGCTCTTAATTAAAGCAGCGGTTTTGTTTAATCTCTTCCTTCAAAAGGAAATCCAAGGAATAGTATAACCCAGTGGATTAGCTAACACTTTGAGCTTTCAGGCAAACACCCATGAAGCCCACTACTACTGTGTCTTGCCCTTGGCATCAGACATTTGGAAATGGGGAAAAAAAAAAATAGATATAGGTTTCTAATTCCCCTTGCAATTGAGGGTTATACAAACAAAGTTTCAGGAAACAACAAATAAAATTTAAGAAGATTGTCCTAAAAGTATACCATCTATAAATTTACAGAGTTTAGCTGAAGTGGGCATTTCTGATGTTACATGATGACACTGAATAGTCTGGCAATATTTGGTACATGTCTTTCTTGAATAACAATCCTAAATAATAATTATAAAAAGGGATATCACAATATGCACATACTAAACCTTCTGGTTCAGTACCTGGGGCTTTCCAGCCCTTGCTTTATTGTCCAATGATAATTCTATATTTTAGAATTCCCAACTTTTTACAATATTGGGTTCAAGCAATTTTTTTCTTTTACTAAAGGAGTTTCAATCAAGATGTTTTGATTGTGTTTTGGTGTTTTTAAATTTTTTGTGTATTTTTAAATAATTTTACATTAGCTTGAAGTACAAATTACAGAGTAAAACACACAAATGTAAGTGTAAATTTACAGCTCACTGACTTCTTGATTTTTAAATTAACATACTTATTCTTAGAACTGTTTTAAAGTTATAAAAAAACTGAGTGACAGTACAGAGAGTTTCCCCCATGACACTATCAACTATTATCAATATCTTGCATTAGTGTGGTATATTTTTAACAATTAATGAACCAATATTCATATGTTATTAGTAACTACAGTCCTTAGTTTACACTGAGATTCACTCTTTGTTTTGTGCCGGTCTATGGGTTTCTGACAAATGCATGTCATGTATCCACCATTACAGCATCATATGGAATAAAATGCCCTGTGCTTTACCTATTCCTATTCATCTTTTCTTCCCTCTCCCTGCCTAGCAACCACTGATTTTTTTTTTACTGTCTCTATAGTTTTGCCTTTTCCACAATGGCATATAGTTGGAATCATACAGTATATAGCCTTTTGGATTGGCTTCTTTCACTTAGCAATCTTTCATGGCTTGACAGTTTTTCTTTTAAGCACTGAATAATATTCCACAGTATGGATGTACCACAGTTTGTTCATTCATTCACCTACTGAAGGACATCTTAGTTGCTTCCAGTGTTTTGCAATTATGAATAAAGTCACTATAAACATTTATATGCAGGTTTTTGTGTGCACATGAGTTTTCATCTCAGGTCGGTAAATACCTAGGAACATGACTGCTGGATCATATTGTTGCATGTTTCACCTTGTAAGAAATTGCCCAAATGTTTTCCAAAGCAGCTGTACCATTTTGCATTCCCACCAGCACTGAATGAGAATTCCTGTAGCTCAACATCCTTGCCAGCATTTGGTATTGTCGGTTGTTTAGATCTAAGCCATTTTAATAGACGTACTGGCATCCCATTGGTGTTTTATTTTGCAATTCTCTAGTGACAAATGACATTGAGCTTCCTTTCATATGCTTATTTGCCATCTGTATATCTTGCTTGGTGAGATGTCTGTTAAGATCTTTTGCCCATGTTTTAAATTGGGCTACTTGTTTTCTTGTTAAGTTTTAAGAGTTCTTTGAATGTTTTGGATACAAATTAGTTATCTGGTATAAGCTTTACATATATTTCCCCCCAGCCTATGGCTTGTCTTTTCATTGTCTTAACAGTATCTTTCACAGAGATGTTTTTAACTTCAATAAATTCCAATTTATCAATTTTATTTATTTAATGGGTCATGCTTTTGATGTTATTTCTAAAGAATTATAGCCAAACACAAGGTCACCTAGATGTTTTCCTATATTTTTTTATAGAAGTTTTTTAGTTTGCATTTAACATTTAGGTCTATGATCCACTTAGAGTTAATTTTTGTGAAAGGCGTAAGGTTTGTGTATAGATCCTTTTTTTCTAATATAGATATCCAATTGTTCCAGCACCATTTGTTGAAAGACTATCCTCTGTCCATTGAATTGCCTTTGCTCTTTTGCTAACAATCAGCACACTATTTTTGTGGGGATCTGTTTCAGGGTTCTCTGCTCTGTTCCACTGATTTATTTGTGTATTCTTTTGCCAGTACCACACTGTCATAATTATTGTAGCTTTATAGTAAGTCTTGAAGTCAGGTAGTGTCAGTCTTCCAACTGTTCTTGAGTATCATGTTAGCTATTCTGGGTCTTTTGCATTTCTGTATAAACATTAGAATCAATTTGTTGATACCTACAAAATAACTTGGTGGGATTTTGACTGAGACTGAATTAAATCTACAGATCAAGTTGGGAAGGACTGATCATTTTAACAACATTGAGTCTTCATATCCATAAACATGGAATATCTCTGCATTTATTTAGATCTTTAATTTTTCTATCAAAGTTTGGTAGTTTTCCTCAGGTCTTATACATATTTTGATAAATGTATACTTAAGCATTTAAGAGGGTTTTGGTGCAAATATAATGGCATTATGTTTTTAATTTCCAATTCAATTGTTAATTGCTGGTACATAGGAAAGTAATTGAATTTTGTATATTAAACTTGTATCTGCAACCTTGCTATAGTCACTTATTAGTTCTAAGAATTTTTGGTCAATTCTTCGGGATTTTCTCTACAGACAATCATGCTATGTGCAAACAAAGCCAAGTTTATTTCTTCCTTCCCTATCTGCATAGATTTTGTTTCCATTTATTGTCTTATTACATTAGCTAAGACTTCCAATACAATGTTGAGTAGGAGTGACAAGAAAGGATATACTTGCCTTGTTCCTGATCTTAGGGGAAAGTGTCTAGTTTCTCACTATTATGTCTGATATTAGCTGTAGGTTTTTGTCGATGTTCTTTATCAAGTTGAGGAAGTTATCACCTATTGCTTAGTTTGCTATTCTTATATAATTACATTTTTCTTCCTTAGCCTGTTAAGGCAATGAATTTCAGTAATTGATTTTCTAATGTTGAAACAGGCTTGCCAACCTGAAATAAATACCCTTGGTCATGATATATGATTCATTTTACACACTGTTGGATTCAATTTGCTAATATTTTTTGAGGATTTTTGCATCTAATATCATGAGCAATGTTGGTCTGTTATTTTCCTTTTTTGTTTTGTCTCTATTTGGTTTTAGTATTAGCGTGAGGCTGGCCTCATAGAATAAGTTAGGATTTGCTATTTTTCCTTGCAGTTTGAGCAGTTTTTCTCACATATTTGATATTCTATTGTTATGTGAATACAAGTTAAGGATTTGTATATCATCTTGGAAAACTGACCCCTTTATCATTATGTAATGCCCCTCTTTATGAGTAATAATTTTTCTTGCTCTGAAGTCTGCTTTGTCTGAAATTAATGCAGACACTCCAACTTATTTTGATTAGTATTAGCATGATATCTCTTCATGCTTTTAATTTTTATCTGTCTTTATATTTAAAGTAGGTCTCTTATAGACAACGTAAATTTAAGCCTTATTTTCTTTTATCCACTCTGACACTCTATTTTATTTATTTTATTTTTTTAAAATTTAATTTTATTTATTATTATTTAAAAAAATTTTTGGCTGCATTGTGTCTTCATTGCTGCTCGCAGGCTTTCTCTAGTTGCAGCGAGTAGGGGCCACTCTTTGTTGCGGTGCGCGGGCTTCTCATTGCTGTGGCTTCTCTTTGTTGTGGAGCACGGGCTCTAGGTGCATGGGCTTCAGTAGTTGTGGCGCACGGGCTTAATTGCTCCACAGCATGTGGGATCTTCCTGGACCACGGATCAAACCCGTGTCCCCTGCAATGGCAGGCGGATTCTTAACCTCTGCGACAGCAGGGAGGCCCCTGACACTCTATTTTAATTGCTGGACTTAGGGCATTTACTTCTAAAGTTATTATTTATGTAGTTTGATTAATACCATATTTGTAAATGTTTTCTATTCACAGCACTTTTATTTTGCTTCTCTTTTATCATCGCCTCTTTTTCTGCTTTCTCTGGTTAACTGAGCATTTTATCTGATTCCATTTTCTCTTTTCTCCCAGCATATCAATTATACTTTTTTCTTATTTGTTTAGTTGTTTTCCTAAAATTTGCAATATATATTTAAAACTAATCTAAGTCCACTTTCAAATAACACTATATCACTCCTTGGGTAGTGCAGATACCATATAAGACAGTATTCCCAATTCCTCCCTCTCATTTCTTAGAGCACCACTGTCATTCATTTTATTTATCCATTTGTTATAATTACCCAATACACTGTTGATATTATTACTTTAAACAAATGGTTATCTATTAAATCAATTGAGAAAAACAAAACAATACATTTTACTTTGCCTTCATTTATTCCTTACCTAACATTCTTTCTTTCTTTATGTAGATCTGACTTTCTGACATATATCATTTATGGTCTCTTTGAAAAACGTCTTTTAACATTCCTTGCAAAGCTGGTCCACTGGCAACAAATTTCCCCAGTTTTTGTCAAAGTATACACTTTTCCTTTGCTTCTGTTTATAATGTGGTAAAGAAGATAACATAAGACCTACTATCTAAACCCATAACAGTACAGTATTGTTAACTACAAGCCCAATGTTGTACAGCAGATCTCTAGAATTTTTTCTCTTGCATGACTGCAACTCTGTACCCATTGAACACCAACTCCCCCTTACTCCCTCCTTGAGTCCCTGACAACCACCATTCTAACTTTCTGTTTCTATGAGTTTGACTACTTTAGATACTTTGTAAAAGTGGAATCATGTAGTATTTGTCCTTCTGTGGTAAGCTTATTTCAATTAACATACTGTCCTCAAGGTTCATCCATTTTATAGCATCTGAAAGGATTTCCTTCTTTTTTATAGCTGAATAATATTACTTTGTATGTATATACCACCTTTTGTTTATCCATTTATCCATCAATGGAAATGTAACTAGTTTCCACTTCTTGGCTATTGTGAATAATGGTGCAATGGATATGGAAACACAAATATATCTCTGAGAACCAGATTTCAATTATTTTGGATATATACCCAGATGTGTGATTGCTGAATCATATGGTAGTTATATTTTTAATTTTTTGAGGAAACTCCATACTTTTTTCTATAATAGCTGTACCAACTTACATTCCTACCAACAGTGTACAAGAGTTCGTTTTTCTCCACATCCTCTCTGACACTTATCTCTTCTCCTTTTGACTGTAGCCATTGTAACAGATGTGAGAGATATCTCATTGCTTTGATCTTCGTTTCCCTGATGCTGAGCATCTTTTCATGCACCTGTTGACCAATTGTATGTCTATTTTGGGAAGTGTCAATTCAGTTTTTATGCCAATTTGTTTTAAAATTGGATTGTTTATTTATTTTGCTATTGAGTACTATGAATTTTTTTTATATTTTGCATATTAACCCTTTGTCAGATAGATGGTTGCAAATATTTTCTCCTATTCTGCTGGTTGACTTTTCATTTTGTTGATTATTTCTTTAGCTGTGCAGAAACTTTTTAGTTTGAAATAATCTCACTTATTTATTTTTGCCTTTGTTGCTTATGCTTTTGATGTCATATCCAAAAAAATCATTGTCAAGGCATTTATAAAAGTATAAATGCAAATTACCAATAAATATATGAAGAGTCTACATTACTAACAAAAGCAATGAAAGCAAAAACAGTAAGAATCCTTTCTCCCCTGATGAAACTGTTAAGAATGAAATAAAAATGATATTGTCCTTTAGTGATACCAAAGTTAATGGTGAAGAGGCCCTTTTAGGTACTGCTGCCTGATGTATGCCTTGATGCCACTTCTGGAGAGCAGTGTAGAAATACATATCAGAAGCCAAAGCAATAGCTACCATTCCACTGGTCATTTTACTTGTATGGATTTATCTGAGAAAATAGTTAGAGATATGGGCAAAGATTTAAGACAGAGATGTTTATTTATACTTGTAGAAATTAAAGATAATTCAAATGTGAAATTGGGGAATAAAGAATCTATTATGGATTTCCATACATTTGGATTGTATAACACTAGGATATTTAATGACATGGGCAAATGTAAATAGTATAATTTTAAGTAGGTTTATGGGATGAATGGTGTTCCCTCCAAATTCATGTGCTTAAGTCTTTATCCCCAGAACTCCAGATCGTGACTATATTTTGAGATAGGATCTTTAAAGAGGTAAAGTTAAAAGGCAGCCTTTAGGGTGAGTCCTAATCCAATATGACTGATGTCTTTATAAGAAGAGCAAATTTGGACACAGACACATACAGAGGGAAGAGCATGTAAAGAAGCAAGGAGAGGGCAGCTATCTACAAGGCCAACCCTGCTGACACCTTGATCTTGGACTCATAGCCTCCAGAATTGTGGGAAAATAAATTTCTGTTGTTTAAGCCACCTAATCTATGGTGTTTAGTTATGGCAGCCCTAGCAAACTAATACGAGTAGGAAAATAAATGTTTAAAAAACTCTCTGTGTATGTATGTGTGCCTATAGTTTCCTTGTGAATATCTGGAACATGACATCAATTTTGTGAATATAAATCTATATTAGCACTAAAATACTAGCAGTAGGTACACCAAAATGTTAACAGAAATTGTGTCTGGGTAGTGATAAGGGATAATTTATATTTTCTTCTCTAAATTTTATAATTGTTTTCCTATTTTTCCAGCAAATTGTGGCTTCTGAGTAATTTGTTAAATATAATAAAATATCATGGGTGGCACCCCCCACAAATTTAGAATCTATAAATATTTTGGCTAAGAATAAATTAAAACCTACTTTTCATCATATAGAAAAGCATTATACTAATAAAGTTAATTATCTGAGCACAATTTTAAGGAAGATGTGTATTTATCTAAAATAATAATATGTTTAAAAATTGGAAGCCTATAGTTGATTTGAGATAACTTAGTCTTAATAGCAAACTCATTTTCATATATTAAATACATCAAAGTTTTTTCATCTCAGCATTACGTTATCCTTTACAGTACCATGCCATTAGCAAAATTTTAAATGGAGATTTATTGCTATGTAAACATAGATTTGATTACATTAGACGGGATATTTCCTGTCATCCAGACGACTAAAGTTTACTAAGGAGCATTTAAGTGTCCTAACCAACTGAAAAGATAAAGCTGAAATCTTCAAAACATCTTAAAATTAATTTTTAAAAGGGTAAATTCTACTAAAGGCAATAAATCACCTTCTGCAAGTTCAACGTAATTAACACTGCACTTGAAGATACATATATCCCAAATAAAATAAATTGTCTGCTCTTCCTTTAAAGGTTTCAAATTTTGTGTCATATGATTTAGGCTTGTGGATTTCAAATGAAAGTGGCATTCCAGAAAGGTTCCAGGATAGTACTAATTTGCAGCTCTTTTCAGCCTAAATAAAAGTCATCTCCTATGCCTTGTAGTGAATAATCTAAGCTAAACTACCTGACATTTCCACTCAGTCCAAAGAACAGACTGAAAATGCTGAATTGTCAGCAAAGCTTTGATGTAAATCAGTAGTCACAGGAGACTGCAAAGAAGGTCATAAAGTAACCAGTCAGTCAGCTCTTCAAAGGGAAGCTTTCTTCTTTTAAAGAAAAAAAAAATTCTGACATGCTTCTTCCAGATTAAAGAATCGTTTGGCCTCATTATTTTAAGATACAGTTTCCTTCCCATAAATAGCAAGATAATTAACACTGAAAAGCAATTGTTTTTTCCAAATGATCCAAAAGAATTGTAAAAATACAAATCAGAAACAAACTGTTATTTGGCATGTGAGACTTTCTTCTTAAATTTTTTAAACAGTATTTAAGCTCATGATTATCTCCCATGGATAAAAGAAAAGTAAGGAAAAAAAACAAACTTCAGCATACTTTTGAGGTCATTTTCTTAGAAAAACTCAAAGCTCATTTTTTTCTCTTTTGAATAAAACCACTTCCAATAGACTGTATGTCGACATCTTTTCTACACAAAGTGTGGTCTTCGCACAAAACAACACTGACATCATTTTGAGGTGTGCTAGAAAATGCAGATTCTTAGGCCTTACCTCGGACTAACGGAATCAGAATCTGATTCTTATGTGATTTGTATGCATGTGAAAGATTGAGACACACTACTGTACGTGATAACAACTCAAAATTTCCAGAAGCAATGTCTTACTGTATTTTAGTATTTTGTTCAAACCATTTCCAACCAAAGCCTGGGCACATAGCGATTTGTGAACTAGGTTTACTTTGCATATGATCTTTTATTTTTTTTTAAGATCTTTATTGGAGTATAATTGCTTTACATTGTTGTGTTAGTTTCTGCTGTATAACAAAGTGAATCAGCTATACCTATACATATATCCCCATATCTCCTCCCTCTTGCGTCTCCCTCCCTCCCACCCTCCCTATCCCACCACTCTAGGTGGTCACAAAGCACCGAGCTGATCTCCCTGTGCTATGCAGCTGATTTCCATTAGCTATCTATTTTACATTTGGTAGTGTATATATGTCCATGCCACTTTCTCACTTCATCCCAGCTTACCCTTCCCCCTCCCTGTGTCCTCAAGTCAATTCTCTACGTCTGCGTCTTTATCTGTCCTGCCCCTAGGTTCTTCAGAACCATTTTTTTTTAATTCCATATATATGCGTTAGCATACGGTATTTGTTTTTCTCTTTCTGCCTTACTTCACTCTGTATGACAGACTCTAGGCCCATTCACCTCACTACAAATAACTTAATTTCATTTCTTTTTATGGCTGAGTAATATTCCATTGTATATATGTACCACATCTTCTTTATTCATTCATCTGTGGATGGACACTTAGGTTGCTTCCATGTCCTGGCTATTGTAAATAGTGCTGCAATGAACACTGTAGTACATGACTGTTTTTGAATTATGGTTTTCTCAGGGTATATGCCCAGTAGTGGGATTGCTGGGTCACATGGTAGTTCTATTTTTAGTTTTTTTATTTTTTAAGGAACCTCCATACTGTTCTCCATAGTGGCTGCATCAATTTACATTCCCACCAACAGTGCAAGAGGGTTCCCTTTTGTCCACACCCTCTCCAGCATTTACTGTTTGTAGATTTTTTGATGATGGCCATTCTGACCAGTGTGAGGTGATACCTCATTGTAGTTTTGATTTGCATTTCTCTAGTGATTAGTGATGTTGAGCATCTTTTCACATGTTTGTTGGCAATCTGTATATCTTCTTTAGAGAAATGTCTATTTAGGTCTTCTGCCCATTTTTGGATTGGGTTGTTTGCTTTTTGATATTGAGCTGCATGAGCTGCTTGTATATTTTGGAGATTAATCCTTTGTCAGTTACTTCATTTGCGAATATTTTCTCCCATCTGAGGGTTGTCTTTCTGTCTTGTTTATGGCTTCCTTTGCTGTGCAAAAGCTTTTAAGTTTCATTAGGTCCCATTTGTTTATAAAATAATGAAAAAAATGCATATGATCTTTTATACTCAGTAGAGCTGCATACCAGGTATCTTAGAATCCAAGAATTATATACATATTATTTTTAGTTAGAAGGAAAAGAATATAAGATGATCCAGTCTAACTCTTCACACAAGGCAAGATACTTTTTGTATGTTATAGATACTGTGTCAGTTAAGATACATTCAGTTACAAATGATGGAAGAACTGAAGAAGGGCTTAAACAAGAGAACATTTTTTTATACTAAGCAAGCAATGTCTTGCATTAGGAAGATCACATTTGGCAAATTCTGGGGCTCAACATTACCATTAAGAACTTAATCTCTTCTGCTGTACTCAAAGCATGACTTTGTCTCTAAGCTTGCTCCCTCGATGGTCACAAAATGGCCTCCAGAGTCCTAAATGGGACTGAACCATGATAAAAAGTGATATTCCAGAGCCCTCCATGCTGGCTTCTCCTTATATCTCATTGGCAGATTAGAGTTACATGTGGCAAGGAAAAGGAATTAACATGATTGGTCTTAAACTAATCAGGATTTATGCCTGAATCATATTGGGAGAGAGGAGTATGGGGATAAGCTTCTAAGATGTTTTCCAAAGATTCCAACTCCTGGTATTCACACCCTTGTGTAATCCCCACCCACCTTGAGTGTTAGCTAGAGCTAGTGATTTGCTTCTAACAAATAGAATATGGTGCAAGTAATGGAACATCACTTCCAAGACTGGATAACAAAAAGAATTTGGTTTCCGTCTTGCTTGTTTCTCTCATTCTCTTTCCCTTGCTCACTCTAATGCACACCAGCTGTCATATTGAGAGGATGCTCACTAGCAGGATCTGGGAGCTGAGAGTGACCTCCAGCCAACAACCAGCAAGAATCCAGGATGCTTTACTCTTACAACCACAAGGAAATGAGTTCTGCCCCAAATCTGAGGCTACAAGTGGATCCTTCCCTAATCAAACCTCCAGAGGAGAACACAGTCTGGCCTACACTTTGCTAATATCCTGTGAGACTCTTAGCAGAGGACCCAATTAGCCATACCTAGACCCATGAGAACTATGAGATAATAAATGTGTGCTGTTGTAAGCTGCTATGTTTGTCTTAATCTGTTACATTGCAATCAAAAGTTAATATAGGTGGGTAGTCAGAATGGCCATCATTAAAAAGCCTACAAATAACAAATGCTGGAGAGCATGTGGAGAAAAGAGAACCCTCTTACACTGTTGGTGGAAACAAATTGGTGCAGCCACTATGGAGAACAGTATGGAGGTTCCTCAAAAAACTAAAAATAGAGCTACCATATGATCCAGCAATCCAACTCCTGGGCATATACCCAGACAAAACTGTAATTCGAAAAGGTACATGCACCCCTATGTTCACAGTAGCACTATTTACAATAGCCAAGACATGGAAGCAACCTAAATGTCCATCGACAGATGAATGGATAAAGATGTATATATACACAATAGAATATTACTCAGCCATAAAAGAGAATGAAATAATGCCATTTGCAACAATATGGATGGACGTAGATATTATCACACTGAGTGAAGTAAGTCAAAGACAAATACCATATGACATCACTTATATGTAGAATCTAAAATATGATACAAATCAACATATCTATGAAACAAAAACAGACGCACAGACATAGAGAACACACTTGTGGTTACCAAGGGGGAGGACTGTGGGGGAGGGAAGGAGTGAGAGTTTTGGATTAGCAGATACAAACTATTATATATAGGGTGGATAAACTACAAGGTCCTAGTGTATAGCATAGAGAACAATATTTAGTACCCTATGATAAACCATAATGGAAAGAATATCAAAAAAAGAATATATTTATGTATAACTGAGTCACTTTGCTATAGAGCAGAAATTAACACAACATTGTAAATCAACTATACTTCAATAAAATTTTTTTAAATGCTGCTAAAAAAAAAGCTAATACAGGTGGGTAAATGAACAGTGTCTTCTACAGACACAGAGAACTATATCCAGAGACCGAGAGTCCTCCGCCCTTTAATGTCTACCATATGGTAGGTATATGGGTTCATTTGCTAGAAAATAATTTCTAATGATGAGTTAATTATGCCATGCAAGTAGAAACATTAGGATGAACTGTATGAAGTGGCCATTGTTTTGCAGGTCAAAAATGAGTGAAATTGGTGATTTCATATGGTTCAACATATATACAGAATTGTTTTGAAAAGAGTTGTATTCAATATTAATAACCGGGACTTCGCTGGTGGTGCAGTGGTTAAGGCTCTGCACTCCCATTGCAGGGGACCCAGGTTTGATCCCTGGTCAGGGAACTAGATCCCACATACATGCCGCAACTAAGAGTTCACATGCCACAGCTAAGGAGCCCTTGAGCCGCAACTAAGGAGCCAGCAAGCTACAACTAAGGAGCCTGTGAGCGACAACTAAGGAGCCTGCCTGCCGCAACTAAGACCCGGCTTAACCAAATAAATAAATAAATATCAACAAAAAAATATTAATAACCATCAAATTGAGAATTTGACTTTAAATGCAACAATATTAAAGGGCAGGCATTTCTCCTTTGGTTAGAAACCAAAGTTTTCCTTAAGTAAATGCAGAATTATTCATTTCGATTTTCGGATTCTAAAAAAAACTTTCGAGTTCCTCAAATATGTTCCAAATGTTTAAATATTTTTCAAAATTTCGTGTAACAGTTCCATCATTTTAGTCTATCTTGTTCTTTTGTCAAAATGCATTATCAGTGGGGGGGGGGTAGAAAGCTTATACAAGCAGATATCAGTTATTTGTATCTTAATGTGAAAGAATTTTTAGTACTTTCTTGAGCTCTTTGAGCCCTTTCTTAAGGTTTAATAGGAAATGAACTTTCTGCTATAAAACTTAACTTGAGCCTTGGTTTACTGATACAATGGCAAGTCTCAAAAATTAATGATCTTTCTTAAAATGTTAATATGTGTGATGTGTATTTAAGATATTCATATAACTTCTAAATGGCACTTGTGGATTGTGAAAATAAAAACTTTAAATTACTCCAATATGTTCTCTAAAGCAGGACATCCTTGCTGGAAACCATACTACTTACCTTTAAATAAATGAAACATTCTCATAGTTGTTTTAACATAGGCATTAAGTACTTTTAAATAGGTTTCTGGTTTTTTTTCTCTAACATATATTAAAACCAAGTTCCTTAATAGTCTCTTCACCATTACTGCAATAGTGATATCCTTATAATCATTAAAATTTCTGTGGAATTTAGAAGGCTATTTATTTAAAATAATATTTCCCAACTGGGGACCTGGGACTCATTCAACCCAGATGTGGAAATAGAGCTTAAGGAAATCAAGCCCCATTTCCAAGAGAAATGACTTAGTTCTCTACATTTACTCTAGATTCTTCTCACCTACACACCCAGTGTACACTTGGTGACCATGAAGTATTACAATAGATCAAAGGAAACTCCACAAAGTGTTTTCAAGAATTAACATAAGCTTTAAAACTTTGCACAAATGAAGCAGTTTCTGATTTATAAAGATGTGAAGTGGCAAAACTAGCCTTAGGCAATAAGCAAAATGGGAAAAGATTTCCCAGAGCACTTTCCACCATGTAATCTTGGGGTTCTTCAATTTAGGAGTAAATTTGCTGTCTTTAACCCCCATGTCTGCCCTGCTTCCCACAAGTTATACAATGTACTCATAACACAACTTCCTCTAAAAATGACTGAAGTATTACTTTTTTTTCATAGTTTGAGCATTAAGATAAGGGAATGGTATATGAATATTAGGTTTTTCAAGGATAAGAAAATAGATTTCAATCTGGAAACTAGTTGATCTCTCCTAGTTTTGTCTCTAAATCATAATTTGAAAAGGATAATATCTTGACTCCTGTCTTAAATCTAATTTGTTAGTAGATCCTAAAGCTTTGGTCATGTCATCAGTGTTCTGTATCATTGTAAAAATGGTCTTCAGAAACCTTAAGCATGAAACGTACACAGAAGAACAATATGCTAAGCATATAAATGTGGGACATCTCTGTTTGAAGCAGAAATAGGTAGGGTCCAGGGACAAACTGTTTAACTTCCATGCCTCCACTTCCCTTAGCCCTTATCAGTCTTAAGGAGCAAGGAGGAGTTGATTTTAATTTAGGTAAAATCTACATAAAGTAAAATGTACAGTTTTCAAGTAAGCAATTCAATAAATTTTGAAAAATAGTTATACCACCACAATCAAGATTCAAATATTTATTACTGGAGAATATACCCTGATTCTCCCTTCCAGTCAACCCTCATTTCAAAAGGCAACAAGTGTTCTGATTTCTATGAATACTGACCATTTTTGCTTGTTTTTGAACTTAAATATGTGGAATCTAACAGAATGTATATTTCTGTCTCAGCATAATGGTTTTAAAATTAATCTAAGTTGTTGCATGTAAAAATAATAATATTAAGCATATCTAATCTATAGATGAGTATAAAGAGTTTAGATAAACTGGTCTCTTTATGAAAAACAAACATAAATGTTATAAAAATTATTTATGGTTTTATTATATGCCTCTCTTATATAATTTGGGAAATGAGGTATAACTGTTTTAAAACCCAAGTATTGAGTCTGACATAACCAGGGATAGAAAAATGCTTTTGAGCTAGCTATTTCTATTCAAGTGTTTTTGGTTAAAATAATAGCACATTTAATATATTGGTATTTTTCTTCTGTTAATTATCAATACACAGGCACAGAAAGAGCTAGCAGATACTCAGTGATGGGCCAGAGTAACTACAGTACATAAAAACATGATATTCCTCATTTTAAATACATATTTTTTTCCAATGGGACAAAAATAAGAGACAAAAACAAGCAAAAATAACCTAACATTTCAAATTCTCTTTTTTTCTCCTACTCAAAAGAGTATAGATCCCCATCTCTACCTGTCAGAGATTATCAGATGGTCAAACAATACAATCAAATTGACAATGTTTATTGCCACCAATGGGAAGTTAACTTAGTGACCATTTGCAAACCAGATAAAGAAGCAAGCTTGGCCAAAAGCCAGAAATACATTCAAAAGTGCAGAATCAGGAAAAAATGAACCATGAGTCACTGAGAGTAAAATACTTTTATCACTCGAGGTTTACTTTAGGAGCTAAGAAAAGATGTGTCTGAGTTTAAAGAACCCATGTGGGACATTTCTCACACCACCCTATTCAACTGCCCATTTAGGCGTCTCGGTGGAATTTCCAAAACTGTCAAAGTATAATTTTCAAAAGTCAAAAGCATGACTCTCAAAGAAATATAAAGTGAGGATATGTCAAGTATTTAATTAACACATTAATAAAGGAACCAACAAAATGATAAGGATGGTTCTACAGTTAATTTTTATATACTCACTCTGTGTCCTATGCCTTTGCTAAAATTGATTGGTAGTCCTAGTGGTTGTTTTGTTGATTTGTGATTGATAGTTATTGTAGTTAATAAATAATTGTAATAATGTAATTATTTTAATAATGTAACTATGATCATGTAAATTATTACATTGTATTTAAATTAAGACAATTTGACTTCTTCCTTTTTAATCCAAGCAACTTTTTCTTTTTTTATGCCACATGCCCTGACTATAATCTTCCATATAATGTTGAATAGTAGTAAATGAGAGAAGACATTCTTGCTGTGCTCATGGTCTTGAAGGAAGGACATTAAATATATCACCAATGAAGTAAGATGTTAGCTGTAAACTTTTTTTTTTTTTTTTGCGGTACGCGGGCCTCTCACTGCTGTGGTCTCTCCCGTTGCGGAGCACAGGCTCCGGATGCGCAGGCTCAGCGGCCATGGCTCACGCGCCCAGCCGCTCTGCAGCATGTGGGATCTTCCCGGACCGGGGCACGAACCCGCGTCTCCTGCATTGGCAGGCGGACTGTCAACCACTGCGCCACCAGGGAAGCCCAGCTGTAAACTTTTTGTAGATACTCTTTATCAGACAGAGAAAGGTTGCCCAGAGCTTTTATCATGAATGGATGTTGAATAGTTAAATGCTTTTTGCATCTGCTGAAATAATCTTAAGCTTTTTTCCTTTCATTCATTAATATTGATTGATTTCCAAATATTAACTCAACCCTGCATTCTTCAGATAAACCTCAAAGGTCATGATGAATTTCCTATTTTATATACTGCTGATTTATTTAGTATTTATTGCTAATACTTCATTAAGGTATTATATCATGAGAGAGAGTAGTCTGTAATAGTCTGTAATTTTCTTTTGTAGGGGGGAGGAGGGAATTTTATTTTTTTAATAAACTTTTTGTTTTAAAATAATTTTAGATTTACAGAAACACTTCAAAGATAATACAGAGAGTTCCCATATACCCCTGACCCAGTTTCTCCTAATAGTACATTTGTCAAAACTAAGAAACCATCATTGGTACATTACTATTAACTAAACTCACTATTCTGATTTCACCTGTTTTTCTACTGATGTTCTTTTTATATCTTAGGTATTGGTATAAGGGATACCTTGATCCACTATATGAAATAAGAAGTTGTCCCTCCTCCTCTAATTTCTGAAATATATTGGGTAAAAGATTATTCTTTTTTTTTCTTAAATATTTGCTTAAATTTTCCTGTGAAATTATTTGGGTCTGGAGTTCTCTATATAGACATATTTATGATAATGAATTCAACTTAGAGAAGTCAACAATGCTATTCAGATGTTCTAATCCTTCTTATATATTTTGCCAACTTCGTTTTTCAAAGAATTCATCCATTTTATTTGAGTTATTAAGCGTACTGTCATAGGGTTGTTTAAAATATCCCCTTATGCTTCTGTTGATGTGCTTTATATTGTACAATGATTTTATTATCTTTTTTTTATTTTTTACAGAAACTGTTTATTTTTTTTTTTAACTTTTTTATTATTTTGGCTGGGTTGGGTCTTCGTTGCTGCGGGCGGGCTTTCTCTAGTTGCGGCGAGCGGGGGCTACTCTGCTGTGGTGCGCAGGCTTCTCATTGCAATGGCTTCTCTTGTTGAGTAGCAAGGGGCTCTAGGCACATGGGCTTCTGTAGTTGTGACACGCAGGCTCAGTAGTTGTGGCTCACAGGCTCTAGAGCACAGGCTCAGTAGTTGTGGTGCACAGGCTTAGTTGCTCTGCCGCATGTTGGATCTTCCTGGACCACAGATCAAACCCGTGTCCCCTGCATTGGCAGGTGGATTCTTAACCACTGAGCCACCAGGGAAGCCCCACGATGATTTTATAGTTCATGAAATATTTCCCTGTTTATCTACCTGTCCACCTTCTCCTCTTCTGACCTGTAGCTATTCTATAGCCCTTGCCACACATCAATTAATACTGCCTAACCATGTCTATACATCCATCTTACTAAATAGTCACATGCTTAGTCACCTGTTTAAAATCTGCTTTTTATTTATGTCTGAAGAATCTATACTGGTGGCGACTTTAAAGCTGCAATCCCTCTTATCAAATCTAATAAAAAGTATTCAACACTTTAGGGTTCAAATAATAGGATAACTGAATGGGCCTTACTTCACATGATAAAGTAGTTGATACTGTGCCTCTTTTTGGTGAACACCAACTTAACACCAAGATGAAAGATATGAGTGCACACTGAGAAGCAGAACAAGTTTACTGGGCTGAATAACTTCCATATGCCCATCCAGATTTTCTACCCATCCTTCTCTACAAGCCTGCTCTGTGCTTGGAAGGCTGAACTATATGGACTGCATCAACAGCACCCTGTCTTCTGCCTTTCAGTTGCGTGTACTCTGACCCTCAACGGCATGTCATATTGTCAGTTAGTAGTCCTCACCACGTAACTTCTTCTAGGTTGTGGTGAAAGCTTCTTCCTCTACCCCTTCTCCTCACCTCCTTAGGCTGGTGGTGTTCAGGGCAAGCCGCCCCAAGATGTTCATGCCGATGCACTCTGGCATGCCAATTATTTCAAGATGAAAACAATTAAGGCCCAAAAGACTCAGGAAGAAGCTTTGAACTTCCTCCTAACTGCCTAAAAGAATTTAGACAGAGTTCCAGGAAAGTGCTGTCACCATAGATAACAATACTAAAGTATGAACTAGGTGTGCTAGACAGGAAGGAACCTGACAAGGCCCCTTTGATGAAAGTCCTCTCTGTGCCCCATTGTCTCTAGATGACCCAGCAAACATTTATTTACCAAACATTAACTCTTTACATCTTCCTGTGAATTACCTTACTTTCCTTTGAAGTCCCAGAACCTGACCTCCTCCTCAGCCCAGGATGACACAGACACCATCTTGCCTTACTGTCTTTGGAGTTCCTCATGTTTATGTGAATTCCCCACATGTACATATTAAATGTGATTTTCTACTGTTAATCTGCCGCATGTCATTTTAATTATTTGACCAGCCAAAAAACCAAGAAGGGAAGGTGGGGGGGACTATTCCCCTCCCTCACAAGGCACAAGTATAATGGTACCCAGATATCAAGAGTCACAGGAACAGCATTATCTCCTCCCCTACCCCTTTTCCACATTTTTGTACGTACTTCCTTTATTAAACTTTTCCTGAATTAACAAATTTTAAGTGTCATCTCTTTCTTGCAAGGAGTCACATAGGTACCATATAGAAAAAGCAACAACCAAAGCAACAAAATAAGAATGTCCAGAAAAATTATAAAAATAAAAATAATGCGGTGATAGACCTGCATGATAAGAAAATTACTTTAAAGCTAAATAATTAAAAACAGTGTATCTCTGCTTCATAAATAGACAAACCTAAATCACTGCATATGTATATTAAAAATAAATTTATATAATATAGAATTTCCATGTAATATGAGGTTGGCTATCTAAAACAGTAAGAAAAATATCTCAAAAAAGGTCGGAAATTTACATCATGCTGTACACCAGAATAAACTCCCCCCAAAAATCAAAGATATAAATGTGAAAAAGGAAACAATAAAATATTAAAAGAAATGGTAAGAGGTGTATTTTTCCCATCCTGGGAAAGGCCTAACTATAACAAATCCCAGAATGTATAAAAGAAAAAAGTGTTACATTTCACCACATAAAATCTAAATGTATACGGTAATAAGAAAAGCCTTTCTCATGCTGGTATGCAGCCAAACTATAGACCCAGAAGGGAAATAGGTGCAAAACCTATGATTCCCCCATTTACTAGGGCCCCCCTCCAAGGACAAGTGGTAGAATGGATCGGGCCTCCCTGGCTTGCTGAACACAGCTGCAATATCCAAGCAGCTTCAACAATCTACAGAAAAGTTTTGGTACAGAATTGCTGCTGTCATGAGGACCCAGGTCCTCAAACCCCATTTCTCCTTGGTGAGAGTCCAGAGCTCCTGAATTTGCCACTTACAAATCTTCTTCAAGGTCGCCTGCAGCTCTATAGCTTTTACCACCAGACCAGCCTGTACAAGTGAAACATCCCTGTTTTGAATATATATCCACAGGTTTTCCTTTGCCTTTGTAGCCTTTTATTTGCTAGTGCTTCAGAAGCATCCTCAGATCCCACATCCCAAATGCTCCCTTCTGAATGCCATGGATTTGATTCACATATGTTGTGTAGGATTCTCACACTTCTACAGATTTTTCCCTTATTCCTTCCTCAAATCATGAAATTTTCTTGCTTAATGCTGCTGCGTATGTTAAATCAGGTAGACCAAACACGGGTGGCTCCAGTTTCTACGAATGAGAATGATAACGGAGAATCTGTTTAATTAGTTTACTGTCAAACCATCAAAGAGACAGCGCAAAGGATATACAGAAAATTAAGGGGACTAGGAGATACGGCCCTCCAGTGACTCCCTTTGTTCCACATGGAGTAACCCTAAGTTTTGTGGTTTCACAAGGTAATACAGAATAGGGGACGCATCCAGTCAGAGGAGGCAAGAAGCTGGCCTCCAGTCTTTCATTCCATATTGAATTAGGGAAAAGATGTCACCATTAAACAGTTAGCCTTATTAACATAAAAGTGAATTACTTCTGTGCTACCATCACCAAATCTTTTTACTTTTAAGTTTCAGTGCAGAAGGCTGCTCATGGCATATAGTAAAGCTTTTACCATTTTGGCATATAAAGACACTGCATCTTGAAAGCTGTTTTGCCACTTACTTATCATAGTCAGAAGCCTGTTTACCTATCCCAAACATAATCACATACTTCCCATGTCAGAATTACTATTTAGAGGGAAAGCCTATTAAAAACAGACCTGCATTCACAATGCAGAGGAAATGTATGCCAATCACCTAGGGCTTGTTGGACTGCTAAGATCCATGCCAAGGATCATCATATATCTAAAGAAATCATACTGCTTTGAGGAAAAAAAAAAGAAAAAAGGAGAGTAAACATAATCAAAAGAAGAGTGGATGTCAGAGGTAACAGAGTTAATTCTTCAAGTATATGGGAAATTAGGAAAACAAACCACTTTATTAATATTTCAGAACACTTAAATAGTAAAGCTCTACCAAAACAAGGTGCTATAAAAAGGCAATGATTAGTAGAGTTTGTACAGATTAAGGACATAATTGCTAAAATAAAATGAGATAAAATTTCAAGTTGAGAATATCTCCTAGAAAATAGCTAAAAGAATCAAGCTTTGAAAAGTATGAGAAGTATATAAAATATAGAGTACTTGTTCAAGTGCAACAATATCCACCAGTGATTTCTCTAGATAGATAAAATCAGGAAACTAGAGAGGAAAATACTAGAAGAAAGTTTCTGATAGCAGAAAAAAAAATCTTTAGAATGAACGGGCTTAGTGATTACCGCGTTCAAAAAAAGAAAAACAAGACCCACACATAAACATCTCATATGATTGGATAATACTAATGATAAAACATCATTAAAATTTTCAAGAGGAGAATAAAGAAAGCCCTGTACTTGTTATTAGCCATACAGAACGTAGACTACATTGGAACAATGCTTTAAAAGTTCCAAAAGAAATATTGAGAATCTCGAATTTTGTAACCAGCAAAACAAATATATTTTCAGACTTTCAATGAATCAAGTAGTTTCCTTCCAAAACATACTTTCTGCGAATTTACTCTATGCTGTACTTTAGCAAAATGAGGATAAAACAAACAGAAAGGTATGGAATTCAGGATATAGCAGGTGGATCACAGGAGAGCAGGTTAAGAAATTCTCTTCAACAATATGCACCAGGACTGAAAAATGCAGTTCTCTGAAGCAGGAAGACAAAGGCCTCTGGGAAAGATGTCTTTGTAGAAAAAAGGCAACAACATCCAGTAGATACTATAATTCAGTGGATAGAAACATTCAAGTATATAATTCATTCCTTCATTCAATGAACATTTCTTGAGCATCTACTTTATTCTAAATACTTCTGTATGCACTGAAGTAGCAGCAGTGGGGAAAAAAAGAAAAACCTGCTTTTAAGAAACATATTCTAGTTGTAGAAGATAGAAAGTAAACAAACAGAGAGATGCATATTATTTTGGATGGTATTACAAAGGATATGAAGGAAAAAGAAAGCATGGTGAAAGAGAGCATGATAGCAGCTGTTATTTTTCAATTGGTTGGATTGAGACGTTCTCTCTCATAACAGCTAATTTGGGCTAAAACTTAAAAGTTTGAGGAATAGGAAGGAGGATAGTGTACCTGTAGTGGAGAGAATAAAAGGAAGTGCTAGAAGAGAAGAAAATAGAAACCTAACAAGTGATCTCATGGGGCCTTGAGGCCATGTAAATACTAGATAAATCCTGAGTGAGATAGGAGACCACTGTGACTTTGAACGGATTACTCTGTTGTATGTAAAATAGATTGTAGCAGGAAGGAGTGGAAGGAAAACCAGTGAAGGGACTATTACAAAATAATTCGGAGGAAAGATGATGGTGGAATAGGATTTTAACACTGGAAATGACAAGAGATAGTCAGATTTGAAATGTGACTTAAAGGTATAGCTGGCAGGAGGTTTGGCTGGATTGGATGTGTATGAGAGAAAAAGAGAAGAGTCAAGATTGACAGCAAAGTATTTGGCATGAAGAACTGGAACAACAGAATTTCCATTTATTGGAACAGGAAGAATGAAGGAAAAACAGGTTTGAGGGGCAGCGGACAGGAAGTTGGATGTATAAGGCTCGGGTTCATGAGAGGTATTTGGGAGAGCAATACACATCTCTCTCTTTTTTTTTTTTTTCTCAATGAGGAAAAGTGAAAGCAATTAGAAAATTCAGGGAAATAAAACATTGTTATAAGGCAGGCATGATACAAATATGAAGGAAATTATATATATATATAATCCTGATTAATGTAATGTTTTATGTGAAATAGTTTAGGGTCAGTACATTGCACCTAAAAGAAATCCTGGCACACTGCTTGACTGTTCAATAAACACTATTTACACAGTTATAGTATTTGCATTATATTTAATTTGCAGTGAATTTATTTTTAAGTTGTGTAAATTCACATGCAAGGTGATTATGATTACAGTTGAAGAAGAAAATGTAGGATTTATCAACCTTGACAAGTGTAAAAGTAAATGTGTAGGTGACAAGAGATGGGAAATGAGAGAGGAAAAGAATGTGGAGAATATAGGAGGCACTGATATCTTCATCTTACACAGAGGGGAGTCAAAATACTTAAGTAAATTTTATAGCACAAGAAATTGACATATGAAGATATTACTTAACATTACAAAGTTTCCTAATACAAGAACGAGTTATGGTGATCAATTATTTGGAGACAGATGAGCATAGACCATGGAATAAGTTAAAATTTTAAATTTCCTGTTGAGGGGTTAATAGATTTTTTTTCTAAAGCCAATCAAGACATGGAATTATAACCATACATACTTTTTTAAATTTCAGAAATTACTTCAAGTAATGTAGGCTAGGGAGAAATGATGAAGGAAATTTTCTACATATTTTCAGAATAAGCCCTGTTGTAGTACTTGGTTTTTAATATTGATATAAAATGTTTAAAGATTGATTAGAAAGATATTTACATTCTAAAAGCATCTATAAGCCTTTACTAAATACTAGGAAGAATAAAGTAGGATTAAAAAGATATAAGGAATGTTAAATGTTCCATTTTACAAAATACGAAATTTTAATCCTCTCCCTATCTAAATGATTCCCAGGACTGTCAAGATTTGTCCCATTTCACATCTATCTAATAACCTAGACAAGTGCACTGAGCCATCAGAAATTATAAGCTATAAACTTTGACCAAATGTCATTATAAAATTGTAAGGTAATATTGTATTTGATATAAAGCCTTGTAAAAATAGAAATAATCTTATGGCTCTAAGTTCTTGAAAAATGTTAAATGCTATGCTGAAACTGTCCTTCTCAGCGTGATAAGGAAGACGAGATTGTATAATGTTTACTTGCCATAATCACAGACAAAGGGCACTGTTCATGCTATCTGCTTGGAGCTGTCTCTAGCAAGATAAAACTACATACACTCTGTGTTCACTGTTATTATGCTTACAGTTCCTCTCTCTGTTTAATTTTTATTAAATTAAAGCAAAGATTTCCAAGAGAACTAATTTATAATCTTTTAATTACATGGCTTGTAAGGGTTTAACCACTTAAGTTAATAACAAAAAATATGGAGCAGCTAGTCTCAAGTAATTAAATTTCTCCATTCAAATACTGGGTGACTTCTTTGTTCAACAGAAAGCACCATATCCTCTTTAGTCTGACTCTCTACTGTTGCAAGAATTATGTCAGTTAGAGCTGCCTCTGTCAGTTCTGATTCAAACTTAACATGAAATTTAATTTCTTCCTTAACCTTGTGGAGACCTTGGCCTGGATTTTTGCTTCCCTGGTCCTAAGCTACCTCAATATAAATGGTTTCTTCTTACATACCAGCAACATGGAAGCTGGCTTCTTGGACAGTTTTTTCTTTTTATGTCCAACATGAAGTGAGAAATGGGAACTCTTTCATTAGGGGCCCCACAAATAATAATTCCAACTTTTTTTCTGTTGGTGGTATCATGGTCGTTGAGGTAATAAATGACCTCACTCTTCAGTTGAGATTCTCCTGTATAAAGAGAAATATTTGATCCAACAGTGTAAAATACCTTAAAACTTACAATAACCATAACACCCAGTGCAAAGGGTGCAAACATTCTGCTGGATTTCGTATAGCAGAAATGTGAAGTTACTAGTTTGCTTCATACCTTTGAAAAGAAATTTTCCTGCACTCCTAAAAGCACTTTTATTCACACTTAGTTCAAAGGAATTCCTACCTCATATTCTGGTCCTGATTTTAAGCAGGATCTTCCAAGTCAGATTCAATCAACATCTCTATATCTTTAAGGGGAAATTGCTTCTCCATATAACTACCATGCTGAATAGATGGATCAATTGTCCTTGTTCTCAACAGTTGAATTTTTTGACCTCCTTTTCTCTCCTAGTGTACATCTCAGTTAGGCTTTTTCTTCTAGTTATTTGAATATTTTAATTCTTCCTGTCACACTTTTCTCTCTTGTACCAAATTCATCTGTTCCACTAGATCCCAACCCACCTGGTAGGCAACTGTTGCAGACCACGAATTTGCAAGCAGCTGCATTTATAAATTATTTTCTTTAGAGTTAGCACACCCTTGCTCAGTTGGTTTTTTATTGTACTGTGAAAAAGTTCAGCAAAATTGACAGAAAGAGATAATCAAATATAGTCAAACCTTTTTAAAAAAGAAGTTGTCATGAACATGGGAGCACAGATATCTCTTCAACATACTGATTTCATCTCCTTTGGATATATATTCCCAGAAGTGGGATTGCTGGGTCATATGGTAGTTCTAGTTCTATTTTACAGCCTTATTGTTCTCCATAATGGCTGTACCAACTTACATTCTCATCAAAAGTGTATAAGGGTTTCCTTTACTCCACATCCTCGTCAACATTTGTTATCTGTCTTTTTTATAATAGCCGTCCTAATAGGTGTGAAGGTTTGATTTGCATTTTTCTAATCATTAGTGATGTTGAGCGCCTTTTCATGTACCTATTCACCAGTGTAGGTCTTCTTTGGAAAAACGTCTACTGCAGTTCTTTGCCTATTTTTTAATTGGATTATTTGCTCTTTTTCTATTAGTGGTATGAGTTCTTTATATTTTGGATTATTAACTCCTTAGCTGGTTAATAGATAGACGGTTTGCAAATATTTTCTCTTATTCTGTAGATTGCTTTTTCAATTTATTGATTGCTTCCTTGGCTTTGCAGAAGCTCTTTAGTTTGATGTACTCCCATTTGTTTATTTTAGCTTTTGTTGCCTGTTCTTTCAGTGTCTTATCCAATAAATCATTGCTAAGATAAATGTCAAGGAAATTTTTTCCTATATTCTCTTCTAGAAGTTTTCAGTTTCAGGTCTTACACTTAAGTTCTTAATCCATTTCAAGTTAATTTCCGTGAACTAAGATTAGGGGTCCAGTTTCATTCTTTGGCATGTGGCTATCCAGTTTTCCCAGCACCATGTATTTGTAAATGAAAGTGGGGTCCAGCTGCTCGCCGCTCAAAAGCCAACAAAGAGGCAAGGTTAGTGGAAAGGAAAGTTTGCTTTATTTTGGATGGCGGGAATGGGGGAGGGGCAGTGCGGGTGGGAAGGTAGACGCCTGTCCAAAGGCCGACTCCCCTCCCCCCCCAACAACCAGTGGGCAAGAGCTTTCATAGGCTGAGGGAGAGGGCTACATGCAGAAACAGCACAGTCAGCTCTGACAGTCATCTTGAAATCGGTCACCGGTGGTCTGACCAGTGTTATCTTGATTGTTTTAAGTAGAGTTAATCTCTAGTTCCAGGGTCAGTTTGTTCCCATTTCCTTGAGGCCAATTCTTGGAGTTGTGGCAGCTTATGTCATAGCTACTGCCTGGTCATCATGTAGTTAATTTCTTCCACCTGGTGGGGGTTTCAGTCTCTACAAGACAGCTCACAGGATATGGCTCAGAGTATTATCTATAGCTCTTGAGAAGGAACTAAAGGTCCTTAACTATGCTTAATGACTAAACTATTAATATTTAGTCTTGTTGGACTGTCTTCCTTTGTTTCTGCATTTTCTCACTTCTCTGATGAAACTTACTCTTTGGCTAAAGTTTTTCCACAGACAAAAGGCAGGCGGAGGACATGGGGGGCGAGGACATGGGGGGCAAAGACCCTAGGGTCCTGATCCGTTTCATATTGAAGAGACTATCTTTTCCCCATTGTATGTTCTCTGCACTCCCATTTTTGCAGCATTCTTCATAATAGCCAAGATATAGAAAAACCTAAATGTCTTTCGACTGATGGATAAATGTGATATATATATAATAAACAAATAAATAAAGGAATATTATTCAGCCATATAAAGAAGGAAACCCTGCCATTTGTGACAATGTGGATGAAACTGGAGGGCATTATGTTAAGTGAAATAAGCCAAGCACAGAAACACAAATACTGCATTCCATCACTTATATGTGAAACATTCAAAAAAAAGAAAAGCCAATTTCATAGAAACAGAGAATAAAATGGTGGTTGCCACGGGCTGGGGAGATGGGGAAGTGGGGAGATGTAGGTCAAAGGGCAGTTATAAAAAGAAGTTCTGTTAAAACAATCTTTTAAGACATTATTGTGATTATAACTGAATCTATTTAGTGACTTTTTAAAATGTAGTTTTACTTCGAAATTATATTTAAATTTGTTTCTACTATGTACTTATACATTGTACATGAATTTGGGAAATGGTAAAGATTCTTTGACACTATCTTGAATTATATTTTTAAAAAACGTTCTGAGGATCTAATGTATAGCATGATGACTATAGTGAATAATATGGTATTATAAGTTTAAAGTTGCTGAGAGTAGGGCTTAACCATTCTCACCATACACACAAAAAAAGAGAGCTAAGTATGTGACGTGATGGATATATTATTTATCTTGATCTTGTAAATCATTCCACAATACATATGTATGTCAAATCATCATGTTGTACACTTTAATATATAAATTATATTCCTCAGTAAAGTCGGGGATGGGTGGGAAGGAAGTTTTCAGGCAGTGTGGAAAATAACCTTGTTTTCTGCAGGACGTATACACCCTTAAATGAAATATGGTCATCGATACATGTGGAATTGGTACATGTTGCTTTTTCTATTTTATCTCACCTTTACACCACCCTTTGGATGTGGGTGTTTTGAATAAAGACATTACAAAGGAATTTTAAACAATCAAACTTGAAAATCAGTGTCTCTCCTTCAAGAAAACTGGGCTAAGGGTAACAAAATGTGATTCACAGTCTGAGTTCAGCCTCCTAATATGCCCTCTGCTCTGAGTTACTGGAATCATATATGAACTTCTATTTCTCATTTTACAATATTAACACCCTAAAAATGGAATGCCAAAATACCACTCCAAAAGATAATTTTAGTTATATTCCATGTCTTCCTATCATGCAAATAGGTCTTAGTTTCCCCAAAAGGGTTGAAAGGAAACTGAACCACTATTTTCAAAAATGCTTAATACTCTCTGTTGATTCTTTCATTTCAGACACCTCTTCCCTCCTAAAAGACTAACTGGAAATTACATATCCGCTTTGGAATTCCCTTAGTGTTCTATTTCTTTTTCTAAGACGTATGCCACACTCTACGTCATTAAGAAGTTAGATTTTACCATCATCCATTTTTTGCTGTGGGATTAAAAGTTTTTTGAGAATAGATATTCTTTCTCATTCGTCTACGTACCCCAAATGAAACCGTGGGTTAAATCCATTTCACCTACCTTCAATAATCAAGGTCACTTTAAGACTTGCAAGTACTCCAAGCAGCACGCAGTCTAAACAATAAAATGTTTACCTGAGTTGTTTTCTAGGAACTTGTAGTCTAGTTCGAGCTGAGCCGGTTAAGACTGGAGAGGACCACCAACCCTCCAGCTGGGTAAGCACTGTGTTGCTCCATGACCTTTGGAATGTGCAGAAGCCATAGCTTAGTTACACCTGCGCAGAAGGACAATTATTGCGCCTTTTCCCAGTCAGCGCTCCCCACGCTCCCCACGCCTCAGACCACCCTGCTGCTTTATGTGTTAGCCCATGAATGCCCCAGCTCTTTGCCTTCGGGGAGGCAGTTGTGAGATTGGTTCTCTGGTGTCCTCACTTGGCTGTCTTGCAAATAAATCCTCTCTGCTGTAAACCTCAGTGTCTCAGCGTTTTTTTGGCTTGCTGTGCCTCAGGCAAGATGAACCTGGTTCCGTAACATAATCACCAGTGAACCAAATCTACAGTGTTAGATACATGTTGAACTTAAACTTTCACTTTTCTTCTTAACCTCATTAAAATACTTAAGCATTTTGTGGGTAGCTTAACCAATGTACCTGCTTAAAGAATGCTACCTTTTCCTTTAGTATTACCTATGATTGGTGTAATTCTTTGATTCACCCAATAAAAATTACAGCCCAACCAAAGAATTAGCTTAGGTCAGTCTATTATTACATCTGGAATAAATAGCTTTTGGAATAGAATTCCTAGTTAAAATTCTTTAAATATGTGTAAGAATGTCAAGGAAAAATATATCAGTGTAAATTTTATACAAAATTGCTTAGCTTATTTTTTAAAATTAGGATATCAATTGTTAAATTCATCCAAGGCAAATCAAATTTCTGCTTTCTTGATTTATTTGCTGTTGTCATAAAATTTTATATTTAAATATATAAGCAGAAAGTAGTTATGAGATTCAAAGTAATGGCCCTTATAGGACACTGTGAAACTACCAATATTCCAAAACAAGCTCTTGTCATTTGAGTATTTTGAATTAATTGTTCCTCAACCTAAGATATAACTACACTTTTAAGTAATGTGACAAACCAAGGATCAATACACACAAGTTTCACTGCCTATTCAAAACCTGAAGTTGGTATTTTCTTTCCAAGATTTAAATATATAAAATAAAGGTAGAGGAGCTAAGGCTCAGACTTCGGTCGGATCCCAGGGAGAGGACTAGCGGCGTGAACACAGCCTGAAGGGGTTAGTGCGCCACGTCTAGCCGGGAGGGAGTCCGGGGAAAAGTCTGGAGCTGCCTAAGAGGCAAGAGACCTTTTCTTTCCTCTTTGTCTCCTGGTGCGCGAGGAGAGGGGATTAAGAGCGCTGCTTAAAGGAGCTCCAGAGACGGCCGCGAGCTGCGGCGACCCCAGAGACGGGCATGAGACGCTAAGGCTGCTTCTGTAGCCACCAAGAAGCCTGTGTGTGAGCACAGGTCACTCTCCACACCTCCCTTCCCGGGAGCCTGTGCAGCCCGCCACTGCCAGGGTCCCGTGATCCACGAACAACTTACCCGGGAGAACGCACGGTGCGCCTCAGGCTGGTGCAACGTCATGCCGGCCTCTGCCGCCGCAGGCTCGCCCCGCACTCCGTACCCCTCCCTCCCCCCGGCCTGAGTGAGCCAGAGTCCCCGAAGCAGCTGCTCCTCTAACCCCGTCCTGTCTGAGCGAAGAACAGACGCCCACCGGCGACCTACACGCAGAGGCGGGTCCAAATCCAAAGCTGAACCCCGGGAGCTGTGCGAACAAAGAAGAGAAAGGGAAATCTCTCCCAGGAGCCTCAGGAGCAGCAGATTAAGTCTCCACAATCAACTTGATGTACCCTGCATCTGTGGAATACATGAATAGACAGTGAATCATCCCAAATTGAGGAGGTGGACTTTGAGAGCAAGATATATTATTTTTTCCCCTTTTCCTCGTTTTGTGAGTGTGTATGTGTATGTTTCTGTGTGAGATTTTGTCTATATAGCTTTGCTTTCACCATTTGTCCTAGGGTTCTGTCCGTCCGTTTTTTGTCTTTTTTTACTTTAAAAAATTCTTTTTTCTTAATAATTATTTTTTATTTTTTATCTTTTATTTTATTTTATCCTCTTTCTTTCTTTCTAATTTTTCTCCCTTTTATTCTGAGCCATGTGGATGAAAGGCTCTTGGTGCTGCAGCCAGGAGTCAGTGCTGTGCCTCTGAGGTGGGAGAGCCAACTTCAGGGCACTGGTCCACAACAGACCTCCCAACTCCATGTAATATCAAACGGCAAAAATCTCCCAGAGATCTCCATCTCAACGCCAAGACCCAGCTTCACTCAACGACCAGAAACCTACAGTGCTGGACACCCTATGCCAAACAACTAGCAAGACAGGAACACAACCCCACCTATTTCCAGAGAGGCTGCCTAAAATCATAATAAGTCCACAGACACCCCAAAACACACCACCAGACGTGGACCTGCCCACCAGAAAGACAAGAGCTAGCCTCATCCACCAGAGCACAGGCACTAGTCCCCTCCACCAGGAAGCCTACACAACCCACTGAACCAACCTTAGCCACTGGGGACAGACACCAAAAACAACGGGAACTACGAACCTGCAGCCTGCAGAAGGAAGACTCCAAACACAGTAAGATAAGCAAAATGAGAAGACAGAAAAACACACAGCAGATAAAGGAGCAAGATAAAAACCCACCAGACCTAACAAATGAAGAGGAAATAGGCAGTCTACCTGAAAAAGAATTCAGAATAATAAAAGTAAAGATGATCCAAAATCTTAGACATAGAATAGACAAAATGCAAGAAACATTTAACAAGGACCTAGAAGAACTAAAGATGAAACAAGCAATGATGAACAACACAATAAATGAAATTAAAAATACTCTAGAAGGGATCAATAGCAGAATAACTGAGGCAGAAGAACGGATAAGTGACCTGGAAGATAAACTAGTGGAAATAACTACTGCAGAGCAGAATGAAGAAAAATAATGAAAAGAACTGAGGACAGTCTCAGAGACCTCTGGGACAACATTAAACTCACCAACATTCGAATTATAGAGGTTCCAGAAGAAGAAGAGAAAAAGAAAGGGACTGAGAAAATATTTGAAGACATTATAGTTGAAAACTTCCCTAATATGGGAAAGGAAATAGTTAATCAAGTCCAGGAAGCACAGAGAGTCCCATACAGGATAAATCCAAGGAGAAACATGCCAAGACACATATTAATAAAACTGTGAAAAATTAATTACAAAGAAAACATATTAAAAGCATCAAGGGAAAAACAACAAATAACACACAAGGGAATCCCCATAAGGTTAACCGCTGATCTTTCAGCAGAAACTCTGCAAGCCAGAAGGGACTGGCAGGACATATTTAAAGTGATGAAGGAGAAAAACCTGCAACCAAGATTACTCTGCCCAGCAAGGATCTCATTCAGATTTGATGGAGAAATTAAAACCTTTACAGACAAGCAAAAGCTGAGAGAGTTCAGCACCACCAAACCAGCTTTACAACTACTGCTAAAGGAACTTCTCTAGGCAAGAAACACAAGAGAAGGAAAAGACCTACAATAACAAACCCAAAACAATTAAGAAAATGGGAATAGGAACATACATATCGATAATTACCTTAAATGTAAATGGACTAAATGCTCCCACCAAAAGACACAGATTGGCTGAATGGATACAAAAACAAGACCCATATATTTGCTGTCTGCAAGAGACCCACTTCAGACCTAGAGACACATACAGACTGAAAGTAAGGGGATGGAAAAAGATATTCCATGCAAATGGAAACCAATCTTATAAAACCTTGTTCATCATTCAGATAGAGTTTAGTGAATGTTCCAAACTTTTGAGTAGTCCTTCTTTAAGTAATTTTTAGAGACCTATGCTCTTTTTGGTTTGCGGCTTTGCCAGTTCAAAAATGACTTCCAAGTAACTGTGTTCCTTTGCCTCAAGTCAGACAGAAAGAAAAAGTGTGTGTAGGGTGATGAATGAAGTTTCTGAAGAGCCCGTACTGGAAGCTGCACACTTCACTTCCACTCACATTCTATGTTTAATAACTCATTCATATGGACACACCTAATTAATTGCAAGGGAGTTTGTGAAGTGTATTCTAGCTGTGTGCCCAAGAAGAAGAATGGGGTTTCATGGGTAACTATTCAGACTGCCACAACCCACTCTTCTGGTCATCAAATATTTTACACACAAAACACTCTCCAAAGAGAAAACCCAAAGTCTCATCCAGTCACTGTATCTAAATCCAAGACAGGCATGTCTAGGAGAGGTGCAGTAAGTACTGTCAAGTGAATGTGGCTCTTCTTCATCTGGAGATCTATGAACCAAGTAGAAAATTTATCACTGTAGAAGGCAGAAAACACCACTCCCCTCCCAAAACAAGGTGTTCAAGCCCTAAGCCCCAGAAGCAGTGAATATGTTAGGTTATACAGCAAAAGAAAATTAAGCTTGCAGATGGAATTAAGTTTTCTAACCGGCTGACTTTAATATAAGGAAATTACTGTGAATAATCTGGTGGGCCCAATGTAATCACGAGGGTCCTTAAAAGTGGAAGAGGGAGCCAGAAAAGAAGTCAGAGTCAGGGAAGGAGATATAATGATGAAAGGACATGAGAGTATGATGTGAGGACTCAATCAGCCACTACTGGCTTTGAAAATGGAGGAAGAGACCATGAGCCAAGAAACGTGGGCAGCCGCTAGACGCTAGAAAAGGCAAAGACATGGATTCCCAGTTAAAGCCTCCAGAAAGGAACACAGCCCTAGAGACAATTTAATTTTGTCCCAGTGACACCTGTATTGGACTTCTCCCCTCCAAGAGTATAAAATAATAAATTTATACTGTCTTAAGCCACTAAATTTGTGGTAATTTGTTACAGCATCAATAGGAATCTAACACAGCTCTCTCTCTGCATAAATATTCAATGTACAGAGAGGGTGCTGGAACAGGATAACCACAAAATATTCCCATTTAGGAAAGGAAAAGGTAAGACAGACCCAGCAGTTCGGGCTCACAGCAAAGCTCTAACTTTGAGGAGAAGGCATTGTGATCCCCTCTTTGTCCTGCTAATTAGGAGAGTTCCTTGATTACAGCTGATTTTGTTCTTTGATAGCAAATCCCTTATTTTTTTAGCAGGCAAGGCTCCTGGCTCCAACCTCTGCAAGGTTTCTTCTCTGTCATTATTCTCTACCTGAAATGGACTTTGGAATTATGCTTTCCTTAGAGACTGTATAGTTTTTACAACCTGCTTCTTGCTCATGCAAATCAGGAGCCACGATATTTTTGGAAATATAATTAAAAGAATACTTTCTAAAACTTAATAGGCATATTTTCTAATTGATTCCAGGTAGTTCCTGTGTCTTTAAGCACATTGAAATTGCTTTCCAGATAGAGCTAGAATAAGATGTATTCTTTGGTTCTATGCTGGTGGTGCACTGTAACCAGCTGGTACTGGCTTTCAAGAACCAATTGTTTTTGCGAGGCAGTTGGCATCTCGCTGGTAGCTTAAAATTGTCTATGGCAGGAAAGTTTATACCACGGACATTGGAAAATACTATAAATCATGGCTTTATTTGTGTATTTTTTTTGACACCCGAATGTTCAAATTTTAATAGTAGAGAACTGCCTATGTCTCTTTTTCTCAACTTAATATAGGCTAACTTAACTCCCTCTGAGGAAATCAGTTGGAATGCTGCATAACTAAATCATTGATGTAGAGCTGAGTTATGTTATTCCACTAAGAATTCTTACTGGGCCTTTCATTCAATGATTTTAAAATTCTTACCTCCTGCTCTTTGGTGCTTAGAATCATTCAGCATTTCTAGCCCTACAAGGCCCTAAAATTCTGAAATTTCTCTACTCCCTAAACATTTCTGCTTGTAAACCAACCAGTTATTTCCTGACCTTATCTTCTAATAATAGCTTACAAAAAGCAGAAAGTAAATGTCAACCCATTATTATCACCACCATTCAAGTTATTGCTGGTGACGTTTTCACATGTTTTCTCACCGCATCAGAAAAATCTCACTGCAATATTGATTTAACTGCCCAACCACTGTTCAACAACTAAGCTACTCCATATATTGTAAGGTTTTGTTAAAATAGAACCCCACATCAACTTATCAATTTTTGTATTTGTTCAGGTACCATTACTTACTATAATTGATGAATCCCCAAAATTATGTGTGAGTTCGTCTCACACATAAACCCCAAAGGGAGGTCTGTGATGTGCAGTTGGCTCTTGTTCAAGTGGTGATTCAGGGGTTCAGGCTTCCCTATCTTAAAGATATTGCTTCCTAGGTCACTGTGCTCTTCTGAGACCAGCTGACTGAAAGCAAAAGAGCATGGAAGATTATGCATGGGGCATTTACATGTGCCAGTCCTGAAAGTAGAGTACTTAATTTCTGCTTACACATCTTTAGTTAGAAATCATTCACATGGAAACACTTTACTGCAAAATAGGCAGTACATGTAGTCTAGCTCTTTAGCAAAAAAGAGAAGAAATGAATTGGTGAAACCAGCCAATCTCTGGCATAAGGACTTTTCATTGTTCCACTAAATACTCTATGTGAATGGTTAATGTGTCCCCATAATTTAATTTTTATCTTATTTTGCAGAATTTTATAATTTTGAATTAATGCATCATCATGCAGTGTCTGTTCTAGATACTAATGGAATTTTCATTTCTGGAAATCAGTATCTCTAAGGAAATTCATGAAATAGAAAGTATGTGATGTGCAATACCCTGTAGCAGGTTTACAAAATACTTTCAGAGTAAGTTTTCCTATCTCTGAAAGCAATGTAGGTGCATATTTGAATCAGAGTTAGTTAGGTTGTAATCCTTAGGCATGTGAGACATAGAATCTAACATCTTGGGTTTAATTGCTCGTACAATTTGAAACCTTAGTCTAGTTACTATATCTCTCTGACTTACAACTGGAAAATGGGGATTAAGAACACTAGTTATTTTATAGGACTATTGTGAGAATTAAATAAGAAAATGCATATAAATCACAGTTCAGGGCCAGATAAACAGTAAACATGGAATACATTTTAGTTATTGATTACCGAGCACTCTTTCTGTTTGAATTACCAACATTGCAAATTATCCTTACTAAGCCCTGTTATACTTTGGATGTTGGGGCTGCTGTACTCACAGTGATCATGCTCATCAGGACTTTTAACTCCACAAATAAAGTGAAGACATTAATTCACATTTTACTTTACTGCCAAACACTGGAGTTTTTCAGATTTGTTTTTTGGAAAGTTCACTATATTTTTATTTCCAGGATTTAGATAACTGTCCTGTGTCTTCTAAACACGGGTTTCTGACGTGGAAGCAAACAACCAAAAACAACTCGAAACTTTCCAAAAACACAAAAAGTGATCACAACTTGGAAGAAGAAAGAAAATGGCATGCCTATATCCATGAAGGTTAATGTGCTATTATCATTTATGTGATATTAAAATGAAATTCTAGCAATGCTTGTTTGAAGCCTGACAGGACAATAATTAACATTTCTTGAGTGGTTACTACATGCCAAGCACATAGGTAAGGAGAATGTGAAATGCTGATATATGTTAACTCATTCCATGTTCACAAAATTCACAAACACCCTAAGAATTAGGTACCATTATTCCCATTTTACAAATGATCAAACTGCTGCATGATAAAGATAACATAGTTGTGCAAGTTGTGCATAGATGTGCAAGTTGTGCATAGTTGTAAAGGGCTAAAACAAACATGAGAGAGGGTCGTCAGTTTCCCCTTTGTCTTCTATCTTTACTCCCTTTTCTTTTTCACTATCTATCTTTGAAATTTGACTAGCCAATAAACCAAAAGGCTTGCAAAAATAGTTCTTGAACAATATTATTCTGATGGTCAAAACCTGCAAGAAGGAAGGTAAAAAAAGGAACAATCCTGAACCACGGAGTTTGGTTAAAGTAAAGTACTGCTGTCTGAGCCAAAACATCAAAGACATGTACTCACCTTCCCCCTATCCTATAAAATTCTGTCCCTGCTTCAATTGAGGAGTTAGTTACCTGGTCTGCTGGTGCTGCCTTATGCGTATCAGTGCAGTAAAGAGAACCTTAACCCCTATTTAAGTCACTTAAATCATTTTCCCTTAACAAAGATAGCAATGCTAGTAAGTGGCAGGCCAGGATTTGCATGAACCCAGTCAGTCTGGTTCAAGATTTGATTCTCTTATCCACTTCATGCCTCTTTTTTTTTTTTTAAACATTTTTCATGGAAATTATCATGCATATGCAAATGTAGAGAGAATCCTATAATGAAAGAAATCCCATGTACCCAGAGCTCAAATTCAACAATTAACAACACGATTGTCATTGTTTCATGTATTCTTCACCCTATATATATTTCTTTGTTTTGCTGGAGTATTCTTCTTCATACTCTTTTCCATTCTGGTTTATCACAGATATCGAATATAGTTCCCTGTGCTATACAGAAGGACCTTGCTGTTTATCCATCCTATAGATACTAGCTTGTGTCTGCTAATCCCAAGCTCCCATTCCTTCCCTTCTCCACTCCCCCTCTCCCTTGGCAACCACAAGTCTGTTCTCTATGTCTGTGAGTCTGTTTTTTTTTTCATAGATATGTTCATTTGTATTGTATTTTAGATTCCACATATAACTGATATCATATGGTTTTTGTCTTTCTCTTTCTGACTTACTACATTTAGTATAATATCTACGTCCATCCATGTTGTTGCAAATGGCATTATTTCATTCTTTTTTATGGCTGAGTAGTATTCCATTGTGTGTGTGTGTGTATATCACATCTTCTTTATTCATTCATCTGTCAATGTATTGAGGTGCTCCTATGTAGGGTGCAAAAATATTTACAATTGTTATATCTTCTTCTTGGATCGATCCCTTGATCATTATGTAGTGTTCTTCTTTGTCTCTTCTAATAGTCTTTATTTTAAAGTCTATTTTGTCTTTATTTTAAAGTCTATTTTGTCTGATATGAGAATTGCTACTCCAGCTTTCTTTTGGTTTCCATTTGCATGGAATACCTTTTTCCATCCCCTTACTTTCAGTCTGTATGTGTCTCTAGGTCTGAAGTGGGTCTCTTGTAGACAGCATATATATGGTATTGTTTCTGTATCCATTCAGCCAGTCTGTGTCTTTTGGTGGGATCAGTTAATCCATTTACATTTAAGGTAATTATCGATATGTATGTTCCTATTCCCATTTTCTTAATTGTTTTGGGTTTGTTATTGTAGGTCTTTTCCTTCTCTTGTGTTTCTTGCCTAGAGAAGTTCCTTTAGCAGTTGTTGTAAAGCTGGTTTTGTGGTGCTGAACTCTCAGCTTTTGCTTGTCTGTAAAGGTTTTAATTTCTCCATCAAATCTGAATGAGATCCTTGCTGGGCAGAGTAATCTTGGTTGCAGGTTTTTCTCCTTCATCACTTTAAATATGTCCTGCCAGTCCCTTCTGGCTTGCAGAGTTTCTGCTGAAAGATCAGCGGTTAACCTTATGGGGATTCCCTTGTGTGTTATTTGTTGTTTTTCCCTTGATGCTTTTAATATGTTTTCTTTGTATTTAATTTTTCAGTTTGATTAATATGTGTCTTGGCATATTTCTCCTTGGATTTATCCTGTATGGGGCTCTCTGTGCTTCCTGGACTTGATTAACTATTTCCTTTCCCATATTAGGGAAATTTTCAACTATAATCTCTTCAAATATTTTGCCAGTCCCTTTCTTTTTCTCTTGTTCTTCTAGAGCCCCTATAATTTGAATGTTGGTGAGTTTAATTTTGTCCCAGAGGTCTCTGAGACTGTCCTCAGTTCTTTTCATTATTTTTCTTCATTCTGCTCTGCAGTAGTTATTTCCACTAGTTTATCTTCCAGGTCACTTATCCGTTCTTCTGCCTCAGTTATTCTGCTATTGATCCCTTCTAGAGTATTTTTAATTGCATTTATTGTGTTGTTCATCATTGCTTGTTTCATCTTTAGTTCTTCTAGGTCCTTGTTAAATGTTTCTTGCATTTTGTCTATTCTATGTCTAAGATTTTGGATCATCTTTACTTTTATTATTCTGAATTCTTTTTCAGGTAGACTGCCTATTTCCTCTTCATTTGTTAGGTCTGGTGGGTTTTTATCTTGCTCCTTCAACTGCTGTGTGTTTTTCTGTCTTCTCATTTTGCTTATCTTACTGTGTTTGGAGTCTTCTTTCTGCAGGCTGCAGGTTCGTAGTTCCCGTTGTTTTTGGTGTCTGTCCCCAGTGGCTAAGGTTGGTTCAGTGGGTTGTGTAGGCTTCCTGGTGGAAGGGACTAGTGCCTGTGCTCTGGTGGATGAGGCTAGCTCTTGTCTTTCTGGTGGGCAGGTCCACGTCTGGTGGTGTGTTTTGGGGTGTCTGTGGACTTATTATGATTTTAGGCAGCCTCTCTGGAAATAGGTGGGGTTGTGTTCCTGTCTTGCTAGTTGTTTGGCATAGGGTGTCCAGCACTGTAGGTTTCTGGTCGTTGAGTGAAGCTGGGTGTTGGTGCTGAGATGGAGATCTCTGGGAGATTTTCGCCATTTGATATGTGGAATTGGGAGGTCTGTTGTGGACCAGTGCCCTGAAGTTGGCTCTCCCACCTCAGAGGCACAGCACTGACTCCTGGCTGCAGCACCAAGAGCCTTTCATCCACACGGCTCAGAGTAAAAGGGAGAAAAAGTAGAAAGAAAGAATTAGTAGAAGTAGAAAGAAAGAAAGAAAGGAGGGAGGGAAAGAGGGAGGGAAGGAGGAAGGAAGGAAGGAATGAGGGAAGGAAGGAATAAAAGAAAGAAAGAAGATAAAGTAAAATAAAATAAAGTAAGATAAAATAAAGTAAAGTTATTAAAATAAAAAATAATTATTAAGAAAAATATTAGAAAAAAAAAGTGGACAGATAGAACCCTAGGACAAATGGTGAAAGCAAAGCTATACAGACAAAATCTCACACAAAAGCATACACATACACACTCACAAAAAGAGGAAAAGGGGAAAAATTCGTAAATCTTGCTCTCAAAGTCCACCTCCTCAATTTGGGATGATTCTTTGTCTATTCATGTATTCCACAGATGCAGGGTACATCCAGTTGATTGTGGAGCTTTAATCTGCTGCTTCTGAGGCTGCTGGGAGAGATTTCCCTTTCTCTGTTCTCACAGCTCCCGGGGCTCAGCTTTGGATTTGGACCCGCCTCTGCATGTAGGTCGCCAGAGGGCATCTGTTCTTCGCTCAGACAGGACGGGGTTAAAGGAGCAGCTGATTCGGGGACTCTGGCTCACTCAGGCCGGGGGGTGGGAGGGAGTGGCACGGAGGGCGGGGCGCGCCTGAGGCGGCAGAGGCCTGCGGGAAGTTGCACCAGCCTGAGGCGCGCCGTGCGTTCTCCCAGGTAAGTTGTGCCTGGATCCCGGGACCCTGGCAGTGGCGGGCTGCACAGGCTCCCGGGAGGGGAGGTGTGGAGAGTGACCTGTGCTCGCACACAGGCTCCTTGGTGGCGACCGCAACAGCCTTAGCGTCTCATGCCTGTCTCTGGGGTCTGCGCTTTTAGCCGCGGCTCGCGCCCGTCTCTGGAGCTCCTTTAAGCAGCGCTCTTAATCCCCTCTCCTCGAGCACCAGGAAACAAAGAGGGAAGAAAAAGTCTCTTACCTCTTCGGCAGGTCCAGACTTTTCCCCGGACTCCCTCCCGGCTAGCCGTGGTTCACTAACCCCCTGCAGGCTGTGTTTAGGCCGCCAACCCCAGTCCTCTCCCTGCGCTCCGACCGAAGCCTGAGCCTCAACTCCCAGCCCCGCCTGCCCCGGCGGGTGAGCAGACAAGCCTCTTGGGCTGGTGAGTGCTGGTCGGCACCGATCCTCTGTGCGGGAATCTCTCCGCTTTGCCCTTCGCAGCCCTGTAGCTGTGCTCTCCTCCGCGGCTCCGAAGCTTTCCCTCTCCCCCACCCGCAGTCTCCGCCCGCGAAGGGGCTTCCTAGTGTGTGGAAACTTTTCCTCCTTCACGGCTCCCTCCCACTGGTGTAGGTCCCGTCCCTATCCTTTTGTCTCTGTTTATTCTTTTTTCTCTTGCCCTACCCAGGTACGTGGGGGAGTTTCTTGCCTTTTGGGAGGTCTGAGGTCTTCTGCCAGCGTTCAGTAGGTGTTCTGTAGGAGTTGTTCCACGTGTAGATGTATTTCTGGTGTATCTGTGGGGAGGAAGGTGATCTCCGCGTCTTACTCTTCCGCCATCTTCCCGGAACTCGATTCATACCTTTTTTACATGACCACCTTGGTTTTAAAAATCCTTGCTTTCTGGAACAACAAAGTGCCCCAGAATCATCTTGAATATTTCTTGCTCTATACCTATAATTAAGAATTCCTCTGAGAATCCCTGATGCTGTTTATTGGAAAATGGCTTTTGGAGCTCACCATCTGGGCCCCAGTAGTAATCATTGCTACTAGTTTGTCATTTCTCTTAGGCTTTATCAATGTACAAATTTAGGAAATATCTGTTTTTTAAAGAGAAACAAATCCTGAATTCGTACTGATTTTTTGATTCAAATTTAAGGTTCTAGTCACCTTACTTAAGCTCTTTTATTTTATATTGCATCTCTTTACTCTTATGATGAAAATTTTGGTTCCTAATATTACCCTAATTAAATTACATATCTGTTTTCTTCTGCAATATACCTATAATACTTTCAAAATAATAATAATATCTTTTGATAACAGCAAGAGTACCAAATGAAGTTTAGAAGTTCTTTATGTTTTCTTTAGTTTGTATCCCACTAAGAATGTATGTCAAATTATTGTGCTTTCAAATAACTTAATTAATTCATTTCTTCCTGTTGCTATACCACCAACTATATATTGTATAATTAGGTACATTTGTTTCATTTGCTTTAAGATTTTATGACTTTTTTCTGTTCTGATTTAATATTTGTAACTGTGGAAAATATCTATGTGATGCCATAGTCAAAATCATGTTCACATTACATTCACAGAAATTTCACTTCCATTCTTATCCCTTTTCTCTGTTGCAGAGAGGGACAGAGAGAGAGAGATGGAGAGAAGGGGAGGAGAGAAGGAAAGGAGAGGGGAGAAGAGAAAAGGAAAGAGGAGGAGAAGAGAGGAGAGGAAAGGGGACAGGAGGAGAGAATTTCTACCTCTTCTTACTTCTTATGCTGTTCTGCACTATTCTGAATTTTGCTTTTGTCACTTAAAAATTTATCCTATTACCACTCTGTGTCAGTGTAGTGAGGTCTTCCTCATTCCTTTTCAGAGCTGCATAATACAGTCAGCATATTTTATTACATTTAAAGACATTTTGCATTAAGGATAATATTTCCTTTTTATATTTTTCCATATTTCTATTGGGCTGTTGGTCTTCTTCTTCACAATAATTAGCATTTTGTGGGAAAAATTGCAAACATTTTCCCAAGACTTTATTTGGCTTTGGAGTTTTCATTTGAAAGATTTTGGCCATTCAAGAACAATTAACCACAGTCTGCTGTAACCAATATTTTTGGTATTCTAGGAAAGAAATTAGTACTATATATATATGTATATGTAATATATATTAATATATAAATATATATAAATTAGTACTATATATATGTACTTCATTATACATATTTTACTATGTTATATGCCTCATTTATTTTCACTAATTCTTTGTGTGATTACACATTCTTTGCTGTGGATATGGGTTTCTTTTTAAATAGATAAATCCTATTCTTAGAATGAACTGTTCAATTGCTTTGCCCATTTTTCTATAGGATTGCCTTTTCTTTTTCATTTGTAGAATTTTAATAATAAATTGTGAATATGAAATCTTTGATATGTGTATCTTTTCCTATTTAGTCACTTGCCCTTTAACTTTGTCAATGGTGTTTCTTGTTTGTTTTGTTTTGTATGAACAGAAGGTGTTAATTTTTTTTTTTTTAAAGGAGATGTTGGGGGTAGGAGTTTATTAATTAATTAATTTATTTTTGCTGTGTTGGGTCTTCGTTTCTGTGCGAGGGCTTTCTCTAGTTGCGGCAAGTGGGGGCCACTCTTCATCGCGGTGCGCGGGCCTCTCACTGTTGTGGCCTCTCTCGTTGCGGAGCATAGGCTCCAGATGCGCAGGCTCAGTAGTTGTGGCTCACGGGCCTAGTTGCTCCGCGGCATGTGGGATCCTCCCAAACCAGGGCTCGAACCCATGTCCCCTGCATTAGCAGGCAGGTTCTCAACCACTGCGCCACCAGGGTAGCCCAGTGTTAATTTTAATGAAGTCCAATTTATCAAAATGTCTTTTATGGTTATAGCTTTTGGTGTCATATTTATGAAATATTTACATGCTCCAAATAGGCAAAGAAGTTCTTTGTTTTCTTCTAAAAGTTTTAATTTTACTTTAACCTTTTAAATTTAGATTTGAAATCCATCTAGAATTGAATTTTTTGTTTATGGAGTGAGTTGAAGGTAATTAAGCACTATTTGACTCTATGCTATCAAATTGATTTAGCTCAATTTATTGACAAGGTGATAATTTCTACAATAATATCATCTTTGTCATAAATAAGGTGACTGTATTTATGTTGGTCTTTTTCTGGATTTAATTCTATCCTATTCATCAATATGTCTGTTCTTGCACCAAAACCACTCAGTTTTAATTAGTGTAGATTTAAAACAGGTCTTGGTATATGGCAATTTCACTCTTTCAGTTTTTGTCTTCTTCAAGACTTCCCTGGCTATTCTTGGTCCTTTGAATTTCACTCTAAATTTTAGAATCAGCTTATCAATTACAACAATATCTTGCTGAGATTTTGATTGTGATTGCATTGAATTTATGGATCAGTTTGAAGAGAATTGACATTTTCACAATATTGAAAATAGCAATCAACGAACTTGGTATTCCTCCCTCTTTCACGATATGTTTGGTCTCTTAAATTCTTGCACACATTTTATTAGATTAATCCCAAGATGCTTTATTTTTATGCCATTATAAATGATATTTTTAATTTTATTTTTATGAGTTCTTTGCTGATATATAGATATATAATTGGTTTTATATAGAATACTTTGCTTCCAAAACAACCTTCCAAGTTTTTATAATTCTTTTTCCTTCCCTATCCCCCAGCCCTAATTGCATCTTATAGTGACTATCCTGTATCATCTCAGTGTTTCTTTTTCTACCTTTTTGTATCCTGTGATACAAATTATCTGTTAAACTAATTATCGTCATTAAATTACCTATGTTAATAGAGACCAATATTGAAAACATTATTGGCTGAAGTATCAAGTAAGAAGAAAAGCAAATCTAGAAAGGAAATAAAGGTGATAAAATACTTTAATACACTTTATTGTTGTCTTAAAAGAAACAGCTAGGACAAACAAAAAGAAAAAGAAAGTATATTTATAGCAAATCAGACCTAAATTCAAGGCAATATCAATATGAGTGAATAGGGTTTAAGATTAAGGAGAGGACATATGTTAAATTACTTGCCTTCTTAGGGGGAGGATACAGATAACAATAAGTTGAAGAACTTAGTTGTGGTAAGTATACATGATCATGCATTTTAGATTAAGAATAACCACCATAAGAATAAAAGTAGGAAGTATAACTTTGAAACCAGAAAAAAATTCAATCTCTTCATTGGGAAATGGAATAGAGGGGGAAAAGAAAATAAATAAATATAAAACATAAAATATGATGGCATAAATGGGCCCTAAAACATGAATTAAAATTAATATAATAATAATTTTAATAATAATATTTTGCCTTGTAAAATACACATGTAAAATAAAACAAAAGAGATATAAAATGGTTGGAAATAAAATAATTCTAAAGTATATGCTGTGCAATTGCAAACAAAAGGGAACTGGAGGGCTTCCCTGGTGGTGCAGTGGTTAAGAATCCGCCTGCCAATGCAGGGGACACGGATTCAAGCCCTGGTCTGGGAAGATCCCACATGCTGTGGAGCAACTAAGCCCATGTGCCACAACTACTGAGCCTGTGCTCTAGAGCCCACGAGCCACAACTACTGAGCCCGCGTGCCACAACTACTGAAGCCTGCACGCCTAGAGCCCATGCTCCACAATAAGAGAAGCCACCACAATGAGAAGCCCGCACACCACGAGGAAGAGCAGCCCTCACTCGCCGCAACTAGAGAAAGCCTATGCACAGCAATGAAGACCCAACACAGCCAAAGTAAATAAATAAATAAATAAATAAATAAATAAATTTATTAAATAAAAGGGAACTGGAGTGTCAGCATATGGCAAAATAATATTTATGACTACATTTTTCTCAACGGACAAGAAGAGTATATCATAAATGGAACAATAAAACATAAGATAAAACCTTCATAAACATATAAGCAACACACAATGTACCTTCAAATATCATATAGCAAAGTTTTATGAAGTTGCAAGAATAAAGAGTCCTATTAACAATTGCATTTTGATATTTAACATATTCACCTCAGAAATCAATAGATTAAGTGAACAGAAATCAATGAAAAAGAGAACAAAAATAGGAAATAAAAATAAAATTGAGAGCTAATTCATTGAAAAGCTTGATAAGAAAGACCTCTAGTGAGACTGATAACACAGAAAAGAAAATACAGTTAAATAAGTTATAGAATAAAAGAAGAGAAATAACTGTGGAGACACATGACAATAAAAATAAAAAATATTACGAACACCTACATACTCATATATTTGTCAAGCTATATTATTTCTGAAAAAATATATATAAGATGCCAAAACTATCATAAGAAAGAACTCGAATAGACTAATAAATATTGTGTAATTTTTTTGGCCACACCCCGCAGCATGCTGGTCTTAGTTCCCCGACCAGGGATCAAACCCATGCCCCTTGCAGTAGAAGCACAGAGTCCTAATCACTGGACTGCCAGAGAATTCCCTAAATATTATATAATTTTTAAACTTTTGTTTGAAATATATAGCATAATACATAGAAGTATCCAAACCTTAAGTGAATAGTAGAGTAAATTTTTGCAAAGGAAGAACCACCTAGATCAAGAAATACACATTACCAGCATCCCAGATGCCTCCATCATGGCCCTTCCCAGTGAGAAACACCTATCTTCCAAAGGAACTACTCTCCTGACTTTGATCACTATAGATTACTTTTGACTATTTTTGACTTAATAGAAATGAAACCATATTTTATATTTATATATATGGCTTTTTCCATTCAATATTATATTTCTGGCATTCATCCAAGCTACAGAAGTTAGTACAAATTAGTTCATTTTCACTGTTGTATAGTATTCCATTCTATTCATGGTGGGCATTCATGTTGTTTACAGTTGGGGCTATACACAATTTTACATTACTTCACAATTTTCTCTCTTTTTTCTTTTAAAGAACAAATTTATTTTATTTTAATTAATTAATTTATTTACTTTTGGCTGTGTTGGGTCTTCGTCGCTGTGCATGGGCTTTCTCTAGTTGTGGTGAGCAGGGGCTACTCTTCATTGTGGTGCGCGGGCTTATTGTGATGGCTTCGCTTGTTGCAGAGCATGGGCTCTAGGCGTGCGGGCTTCAGTAGTTGTGGCACACAGGCTCCGTAGTTGTGGCTTGTGGGCTCTAGAGCGCATGCTCAGTAGTTGTGGCACACGGGCTTAGTTGCTCTGTGGCATGTGGGATCTTCCTGGACCAGTGGTCGAACCCATGTCCCCTGCATTGGCAGGCGGATTCTTAACCAGTGCGCCACCAGGGAAGCCCCACAATTTTCTCTTTTTAAAACTAATTTTGCCATCCTAGAATAAATTGTCTGTGATTGGGATGAATTGTTTTGAGCAGTAGTTTTAAGTTTAATTATTATGCTTTCATCTACTATTTTTATAATCTTTTTGTGTTAAAATTAGGATTTAGCATTTGAATTATTATGTTAACTTTTTATAACATACTGAATAGCTTGTCTTTATTTGTTACATATTACAGAACATTGAAATGAACCTTATATTTAGAGGATTACAAACTCTGTAAAGGATATGTACTGAATTCATTTTAGAGTGACCAAGATTGCCTTAATGTTTCACTTGGCTTGACTAACTTTAGACAGGTTTCTTCCTGAGTATGGGTCCCTGATCTTTCTGTTCTTAGAGCATTTACTTTAGAAAATTTGCAATTATAAATTCTTTCTCTTCTCCTTTAGAGGTAACTCTTCTTTCCAGTTTTCCAACTCACAAATATCTTTCTCAAGGACCTGGGAGTCATTTCTTTAAAATGTAATCATCAAGAAAGATAGTGCCCCTGTCTGCTAATCTCCGTGGGAGGGTATGAGCCTAACTTCATGAGAGTCAATTAGTAAATATAGGTGGACTAATCATATTGACCAATCTCTCCCTAATGTCCTCCAGTGCTTAACTAGTAGCTCACTGCAGTGCTTAAAAATTCTCCTCCCGTTTGTTTCAGGGCAGTTGAATTCAGTCTCCTCTCTCCACTGTTGTGATAGTCTTGACCCAATTTCAGTAGCATTGAATAAAATCTTCCTTGCCTGTTTAACTTGTCCAGTGCAATTTTTCTTTGACAAAAGAGATCACTGTTTGGTTAATTTTTAATCCTCCATGGTTATCTGTTAGGTCACCTTCTCCTGGGCCTTTTGAATATATTTTAATCACTTTGCTGGGTCAGAAAAATTACATTTTTCTCAGGAGGTCATCAGTTCACATGAGCATTCCACTTCTCTGTCATTTCTACCTTTTTACCTTGTTCTAATAAGAGAGTTGATTAATCTAATTCCTGACCTTCATCTACTCACTTTGAGGTGTCCCATTATAAATTATCATAGCAAACCTTGTGTTTAATCTATTCTGTTGCTTGCAATTTTAGTAGTTTTCATTTTCATTTGTTGTTCACTCTTGCACCTAATGTCCTGGAATTGGCTTCAAAGTACACATATCCAGTCAATTCCTTAATCATCATTAGTCAAGCACTGTTCGTCTAAAGAGAAAAAGGAATCCCAACCTCCCCAGTTAGATCTAGCCATTCACAGGGGTGGGGGAGAATGACCTGGCGGCAAGTCTGGCCTCTTCTTCATGATCCACTGGCTTCTCCAACAAGAATAGTCTTCTTCCTTTGTGGTTCCTCCATATGCTTTCCAATACAATAGATTTACCCTCTACTCAGTGCTGTCCACTTATTATTTTTATACTTGTCCCAAGTCCCTTTTATCCTCTACAACATTTCCCTAACCTTTACAATAAGAAAGCACAGAGGGAGACAAACTCTGATATTTTATTCTTTTTCAGTTCAGAAGCCATTTCCTCAAGCTGAGACTTTGAAATACCCTAAGGGAAAGATAAAGCAATCCCAAGGTTCCCAGTGTCAGGGAGGAAAAATCATTTTCCTTCTCCTCTTCCAGGTTCTTGGCTGAGAATCCCCTGTAATAAAAGATGGATTAACAGGAGAAAAACAAACAGAAGTTTAATATCATATATACCTCCTGTATACATTGAAGAGACCCAGGGAAACAATAACTCCCAGATATGACCCAAGCTGTCACCTTAAATACCATCTCCAGCTAAAAACAAAAGAAAGATGTTGGCCAGTTATGGGAGGTTTTCAGGCAAAGCACAGTAAACAAGGGTATGGTTGTGATGCAGATTTAAGTCATTGTCTTCTCCATTGATAAGAGTTTCTAGAGATTTAGAGTCATCCTCCTCTTCCTGGTACAGTGAGGGAGACACCCTTACAAATGGAGAGTTCCCTAATAAATGTAAATGTCTCTTACAAAAGGGTTACTTTTACTTCTCATTTTCAGAGCTTTTCCCACGTCTGCAGCTGCTTAAAAATAATCAGCTCAAAATAATCCTTACGCCAAATAGGCATATTTGAGGGTGCTATTCTGCTTCCCTTCACCAGCTTCAATGAAGTCAAGCATATTGCCAACCACACCCTTCTTCCTTATATTTGTTGGCTCTGACTCAACAGGTCTTTTTCTTTAGGTAAAAATTAATGTCAGAAATAAAGTAATCAGCTGTTTGATACTTCCATGTGAACTTGGTAACCCAGTTTTATTCAGCTAATAAATGAATGTAACTCCACTCCAAGATATTAGAACACTCTTACTTGGCCGTTGTACATGGACTCTTTCTTCCTCCTTATAAAAAGAGATTTGAAAGAAAAAGTTTTTAATGTACTTATCCCAAGTTTTCCTGCCTAAAATAGTACTTTAATTTTCTACTTTGGAGGCACCTGATCCTAAGAAGAAATTTATGTCTGAAATCTAGTCCTCTAAGTGCCATTTATTTGTTCTTAAAACAGATGAATTGGTACCTGCAGAATCAAAGCTCTGTTTCTGATGGAAAGGTGGGAAAATCAAAAAGTGATCTCTAAATTAAAATAAAATTTCTCATAGTTAAAGCAATAATTAAACTTGTTTTTTGCTTTGCTGAGGTATTCCTCCTCACTTCCCACTATTTTTTTCAGGGAAATGGAGTCAGTAAGAGTTAAAACATCTCTCAACTCTAGGCTCTCCTTGCCATACCTGAAACTGATGCCAAAACTCAGCCTCTGTGCACTGGTGCTGAATCGAATCTTGGAGACAGAGTTTTAGGTGAAGTAGAAAAGGATAGCTTTCTTGCTTTGCCAGGAAAAGGGGGACACAGCAGACTCCTGCCCTCAAAAACTATGTGTCTCAACCCGGGAGAACTTGATGAGTTTTATAGCAATGGTTCAAGGGTGGGGTTGCTGACAAGATCAGGGTGTGTGCAGGGCCTGCACTCTAATATGGTCTCAGGTAATCTTCTTGATGAGCTTTGCTTGTCCCTTTAATCTTGCCTCAGGTGGTTTCTGGGCTGCTCCTCCCTTAATTAGCAACTGTTTCAATCTGCCCCTTGGAACTCAGGGAAGTTCATGGAGGCTGGAGTCTGTTCCCTACAAACTAGAAAATGGGGAAAGAAAGGCTTCTGTGTCCAGGAGCCCCACAGGGTCCTACTCAGTGCCAAAACCTCAACACTTAACTACCCAGAAAGTGCAGGGGAAAAATTTGCCACCCCAAAATGTGTCTCTCTAGCATGAGAATTATTTTATTTTTAAGAATCAAAAGACTTAGGAAGTCTTTCTTTTTACCTTCCCCTTAACTGCCTAAAAGAGTTTAGGTAGAGGTCCTGTTCCAGGAATAGAGCTATCACCAGAGATATCTGCAAAGAATGTGGACTACGTGTGGTATGGGAAACTCTAGGCAGTACCTAAAGTTCAAAGTCCACTCTGTGTCCCATTGTCTCCTCCTGGCCCAGCAAACATGGGTTTACAAAACCTTTGCTTTTCCATCTCCATGTGAATGCCTTCCTCTCCTTGGAAGTCCCAAACCACTACCCCCAACATCTTCTTTTGTCTTCAGTTGAAGATGATGTTTAAGGTGACGGTTTTGGCCAATTTGGTGAGTTACTCAGTTCTCTTGGGTCCCTCCCATGTATACATGCTCTTAAACTTTTGTTTGATTTTCTCCTATTAATCTGTCTCATGTCAATTTAATTCTTAGACAAGCCTGAAGAACTGGGTACAGAAAAGTTTTGTTTCTCCCCCACAAAGTTTATTGGCTATCAGTCTAGCATTATCCAACCTGGTATAATGATAAGATGCAGCCATTAGATATATCTGAGATGTAATCTGAACCTTGGCAGTTTCAAATCCCTTTGGGGGATCCTAGATCCTTTTGGCAGTTTTAGTACCAGCAGCATTAGTAATACTTAGAAACTTGGTATAAATGCAAATTCTTGGCCTCTGTGTTCTCACAAACCCTCCAGGTGATTCTGTGCTTGCTATAGTTTGGCAACTGTTGTCTCATCTACACAGCTTTGGCTGACAGCAATGTAGGAATCTAGAAACTGCTTCTTGGACTCCCTTCACCTTGGCTCCTTTGTCTATAATTGTCCACGAGGCCTAACCAGTTTACGCACAGGTGAAGAACAGACAATTCTTACTGACACAACTTCCTTACCAAATAAACTTCCTTTATCAACCTAAACTTCTCGAGTTCAGAACCCTACTTTCTCCCTCGCTCACACAAAGCTCCCTGCTTCCTCCTTCAGTTCTGGACACTCCTTTCTAGTATCTAAACATAATACTGCAGAATCTTGGCAACAAAACCATGCCTTTAGTTGCAGAATTTCAGATGGTTTGTATGCTGGCCAAAGGAAACAAGGGACCCTCTATAAATTCAGCATTTAATCAGCTAAGAAAGTAAAATTCAATAAAAGTGAGATGACTGCTAGAGCAGGTTTAAATGGCGAGCATCTTTGATTGAATTCCCTTGGTCCGTGTTTCCTAAAAAGGGTCACGTCTGCCAGTAACACTTTCCATACTGATATGTTCCTTTTAAGCAAACAGCTGAATAATTTCTATACTACTGCTCTTCTATACTAGAGGTTTACATCACCATACCAGAAAAAATTAACCTAATAGTCAAAACATTTCTGTTCAAATGAATGTATACAGATCTTTCTTGTTTCTTAAATGAAACTCAGAGGAGCACTTCATCAGCAAAGAGAAGCAGCAAGGTTGGTCTGTGACCAGGTATCCATGCATAATAATTCTGCTGCCAGATTTTGAGGGTCTAAGAGTGCTCCCCTGCACTATCATTTATCTATTTTTTAAAATATGACATTTTCCTGTGCATTTCCTCTTTGTAAAAGCTTTACGTATATTAAAGATTTCATTCCTTGACTACCAAATATGTTGGATATATTTTTGCAGCTCACTTACCTTTTACATATATGTTTATATATGAAGCTTTTTTTCATTAACTAGACAAATTTATTATTTTTCCCTTTATGTTTTTATATCAATTTAAAATTTTAGAAACATACTCCTAATCCAAGGAGTAGGTAAACATTCACTTACATTAAGTTCTAGGGTTTTTTTTCAGGTTTTTATTTTTCACCTTTAACTTTTTTAAGGTGTACCTTGAAGTGTATTTTTTGTAAGTATGAGGTGCTTTCCTAAATTTCTCTTTTTTCCTCAAATGTATGTTTACTTTCCTGAATACCATTTTTAAATGATCTATCCCTTCCAACTCATTTGAAAGTCCATTTTTAAAATGGTCCATATCCTTATTAATTCAGGCATATATCTAGACTTTTATTCTGTTATAGTCAAGTACTTATTTCTTTTTATGTTTTGAAATATGGCAGAATAAGCCACCGTTCATTCTTCTTTTCCAAAATATACTTTAGTGTTTCAACTCTTTACTCTTCTGAAGGAAATCCAGTCTCTTATTGAGATATTAATTTTCATCTCTCCAAATCATAATAGGAAATTAATTTTAATTAATTTAAGAATAAGTGAAATCATACAAATAACAAAATTTATCGTTCAAAAAAGAGTTTATCTCTTCCTTTTGTTTGTGTATTTTTGCATGACCCTTAATATAGAGTTTCGTACCTTTCTTGATAAAGGCTCTCATATTATATTTAAAGCATATTGAGAGTTGTGTGATATATAAATCAGTGGCTATATGTCTTGGTCCACTCAGGCTGCTATTAAAAAATACCACCGGGGCTTCCCTGGTGGCGCAGTGGTTGGGAGTCCGCCTGCCGATGCAGGGGGCGCGGGTTCGTGCCCCGGTCCGGGAGGATCCCACGTGCCGCGGAGCGGCTGGGCCCGTGAGCCATGGCGCTGGGCCTGCGCGTCCGGAGCCTGTGCTCCGCAACGGGAGAGGCCGCAGCGGTGAGAGGCCCGCGTACCGCAAAAAAAAAAAACAAAAACCACCGACTGGGTGGCTTATAAAAAACAAATTTATTTTTCAGAATTGTAGAGGCTAGGAAGTATGAGATCTCGATGCCAGCATGGTTGGGTGAGGGCCCTTTTCTAGGTTACAGACTTCTTGTTATGTCCTCATGCCATAGAAGGGGCAAGGACCCTAATCTCATTCAGAGCCCTCATTACCTAATCACCTCCTAAAGACTCCATCTATTAATAGCAACCCACTGGGTATTAGGATTTCAAAACGAATTTTGGAGAAACACAAGCATTCAGATCACAGCACTACATGAATGGAAAAAAAAAGCCCACCAAGCCCCTTCCCTTCCTCAGGTTGCTATAGATCAGCCAAACCTCTCCCATGGGTTTACAGTTGTGTCTTTACCATAAATCACGGTGTTTTAAAATATAACTTGTATGTACCATTTTGCACTTACTTTGTTTATTGCTCAACAATTTACCTTAGTTATATTTACAAATCAATACACATATATCAATCAAAAACTTATGTAATTACTGAAGAGTATTGCATGATATACTGTGGTTTTTGTCAATACCCACTTGATAGACATTTAGCTTTTATCCCATTTTTCATGACTACAAATATCAATGCAAATAAACAAACAAAACATTTTCGTGTCTGCCTCCTAGGGGACAAGCCTCTAGTGTAAATACTCAGAAGTGGAATGGCTGCGTCATAAAATAAGTGCTTTTTTATTTTAAAATATTCTACTAATTGCTCTCCAAAGTAGTTTTAGAAATTTACTCTCCAATCAGCAAAGTTTGAAATAATTTCTTCTTCACACATCAGTCTCTTCTCAATATTATTAAACTTTTAAAATGTTTATTTCTCCATTTTTTTCACAGCAGCGACCAATACTTTATTCCTAAGAGAGTGGACATTAGAAAGTATTGTTATGCCAGTTCACAGTTTCAGGTGATCCAATTTCCAGTGTTACTGTTCAAAGTATATTATCACTTAGAAGGTGTTTCATGTATCAGCCAGGATGCACACTTCATTCTGTACATAAGTCAAACAATATCTAAGGCATACCTGGTTGATACAGGAGTGGTTAACAGATTCTCAGTTAATGATTCTCAAATATGAAGTTTATTTATTTATTTATTTATTTTAGTAACTTACCCAGTTTGAGTTAGTGTCAAACCAAGACAAAAATCTAAGATTTCTGATACTCAGAGCAATATTGTTACCAGCCATATGAAGCTGGCTTTTGACCCAAGAAAATTATGCACAACTAAAAATTATAGTGCTCTGTGTGATGCAGTGACAATCTTATAATATACCTTTTGTAAGGAGAGTAATTCTCAAAAGCCAGAAATGGGTAAAATTATGGAGACTTAGCAAGTAGTTCATTCTTACACATTCTGTGGGTATAGGAAAGTGTTCTTACTTAATTACGTAAGCAACAATTGTTAAGCTGTTAATTTTTAATATAATTGTTATGGTTAATCGACTAATGATGTTTGGTTTTTTATTTGTTTATATTTAGTGATATTTTTCATTCTATAAGTAGTGCACATTCATTTTTGGTAACATAGGAAATATTCAAAATTATATTTTTAAGCTGTCTTATAAACATTTAAAGAACATCACTACTAACATTTTTATTCATTATTTTTGTGTATGATTGTGTGAAAAATATATCCATACATGTTGACATATTCTTCAGAATTATATTTTATACTCAGTGTGGTTTTTCATTCTGCCTTCTTACACATTCACGGATAAACGAATGTGTACACTTATATATGCATATACATTTACATACCTATGCATAGCGTACATAGTCTTCAATACATATTTACCTATAAATATATACATATGTGTTACTTTTATATACCTGAATATATATATGTAGAGACATTTTATTACATCATTATATAGTCTGAAATGGAGGATACTAAGGTAGAGTTGTTAAGAACAAAGCATATAAAATCTTTGGTTTGACTTCGGGCTCTGTCACTTACAGGTTTTGTGACTTTAACAAACTTAAGCTACATAATGCTAAGTTTCATGCCATCTTATTATCATTACAGAATGGTAGAAAGTCTTAACTGGGTGCTGATCATTGTTAAATGGGTTAGGTATAAAGTTTTTCCCATTTTATTTTTGATTCAATGTGTTCATTCTGCCAACGTAGCATTACTTCGTAAAAAAAAAAGTTGCATTTTTTTCTAAGTTATTTTTTGGACTGATGCATAAGAAGAAATTTTCCTCCATCTTTTTTTTTTTTTTTACACATATATACATTCTTTCTTTAATATTCTTTTCCACTATGGTTTATCCCAGGAGATTGGATATAGTTCCCTGTGCTATACAGTAGGACCGTGTTGTTTATACATGTTATTATTTTTTTTCTTTCTTTCTTTTTTGGCCATGCTGTGCAGCTTGCACCATCTTAGTTCCCCAACCAGGGATTGAACTCAGGCCCTTGACAGTGAAAGTGCAGACTCTTAACAACTGGACCGCCAGGTAATTCCCTCCATCTTTATTTTCAAATATTTATTTGGCTATATCTGATTGTGTCTCTTTTTAAAATAGTGATATAATTAACATATAACATTATATTAGTTTCAGTTGTACATGATTCAATATTTGTATATATTGTGAAATGATTACCACAATAAGTATAGTTAACATCCATCACTACACAAGTTTTTTCTTGTGCTAAGAACTTTTAAGACTTATTTTCTTAGCAGCTTTCAAATATACAATACAGTATTAACTATAGTCAACTTGCTGTACATTATTACATCCCCATGACTTAGTTTATAACTGGAAGTTTGTACCTTTTGACCATCTTTACCCATTTTTCCCCACCCCCTAACCCCCACCTCTGGCAGCCACAAACCTGTTCTCTGTATCTATCAGTTTGGGGTTTTTTTTTTAGATTCCATATATAAGTGAGATCATACACTGTTTGTCTTCCCCTGTCTGGCTTGTTTTACTTAGCATAATGCCCTTAAGTTTCATCCATGTTGTCACAAATGGCAAGATTTCCTTCTTTTTTTATGGCTAAATAATATATATATCTCACATTTTCCTTATCCATTCATCCATTGATGGGTATTTAGGTTGCTTCCATGCCTTGGCTATTGTAAATAATGCTGCAATGAACGTGGCAGTGCAGATGTCTTTTCAAGGTAGTGTCTTCATTTCCTTCGGAAATGGAATTGCTGGAACATATAGTGGTTCTATTTTTAATTTTTGAGGAAATTGCATACTATTTTCCATTGTGACTGCACCAATTTACATTCCCACCAACAATGCACAAGGATTTCTTTTTCTCCACATCCTTGCCAAAACTTGTTATTAATTGTCTTTTTGAGATTAGCCATTTTGGGGGAATTCCCTGGTGGTCCAGTGGTTAGGACTCTGCGCTTTCACTGCCGTGGGTCCGGGATTCAATATCTGTTTCAGGAGCTAAGATCCCACAAGCCACAGACAAAAAAAAAAAAAAAAAAAAAGACGCCATTTTCACAGGTGTGAGGTGATATCTTATTGTGGTTTTGATTTTACTTTCCCTAATGATTAGTGACGTTGAGCGCCTTATGCACCTGTTGGCCGTCTGCATGTCTTCTGATAGTATCTCTAATGAAAGTGTCCTTGAATGTTTGATCTGCAAAAATCAGTGTTTGGGGTCTTAAAGAAATTTTCTTCTCCTGATATATATATTCACCTGTGCTCCAGTTCTTCTATTTTTTTTTTCCTTCAAGGGCACTGGGAATTTGTAGTGTGAAATAAAATTCATATTTTATAGCAAGACAAGAAAAATTTAAACATAAAATTTTTTTCTCTGCCCTTTGGCCTCCTCTCTCCTGCCTATTGTGCATTGTGTATCTGCATTATGCATTGACCAAACCTCCTCCATTGGCAGAAATATCTATTCAACCATAAAAAGCAACATTATCCTAGCATTAACAAGATAACTCCTTAAAAGATAACATTCCTTCTTGATCCTGTAACAGCCACGATGACGCTTAGATCTGCATTGTGTAAATTGTCAATAATACATCATTTAATGTACAGTCCTCTGTCTCAAAAAACTTATAGAGTATAACTGTGCCTTGACTTCTAATGGGTGGAACAGTTCTCAGAGCTTTCTGAGTTGTTTTTCCCAGGTTATAATCCTCAAATTTGGCTTGAATAAAATTTTCCATTTCTTTCTTAGATTGATTAATTTTCTGTCAACTGTAGAATGAATATTCGTTGTCTTTTATTTAAAAACACCTGTTTCAGCTCATCCCTCCTCGTTTTCATTTTTGTACTTTTCTTCTGTCTTCTACATTCATGGATTTATTCCCTGCCATGCAGATACTGCTTGTAGGGAGGCAAAACTTGCTGTGGCAAAATCTCTTTAACATGTGGATTCTTTTCAGCTGAAAACAGTCAAGGCCCAAAAGACTCAGGAAGAAAATTTGACCTTCCTCCTAGCTGCCTAAAATAATTTAGATAGCAGGTGTGTTCCCAGAATAGATCTATCATTAAAGATATCTGCAAAGAATGTGGGCTAGGTGTGGTGGGGGAAACTCCAGGCAGGGCCTAGAGATCAGAGTCCACTCCACTCTGTGTTCCATTGTCTCTGCCTGGCCCAGCAATTGCCTACATCCCCTTTGAAGTCCCAAACAACTACCCGAAACATCCTCTTTTGTCTTTAGCTGAAGATGATATTCAAGGGGAGGGTTTTGGCTATTTTGGTGAGTTAGTTCTCCTGGGTCTCTCCCATGTATACATTTTATTAAATTTTGTTTGATTTTTCTCCTGTTAATCGGTCTCATGTCAATTTAATTCTTAGACCAGCCAGAAGAACCTAGACAGGTAGAGGGATTTTTTTCCTTTTCAACACCAAGCGTTTCTTTTGCCAGTGTTAAGCTTTGGCAGTAGAGGGTACTGCAGGGATAGTGCAAGGCATAGCAGAGGAAGCGCTTCTCTTGATCTTTTCAAGGTGCTTTAGCTTTTGCTCTCATGACATGGCTGCTAGCGGTGTATGAGAGACCCAGTTGTACTCACCATTCGTTTCTCCAGTACCAAGGAGGATGGTTTCTTGCTCGTCACTACTGGCTGTGAACCAGCTCTGCCTATGGCATCCCAGTGATCTTCTCTACCATCCAGTGGGCTACAGTCAAACCCTCTCCAATGGGATTAAAATCTCAGTCTTGGTTGGGAATGGGGGATTTCCAAGTCTGTTCTTTCCTTGGATAACCTCCCTCAGTCTTAGGGGGATTAGCTGCTCCCTACATTTGCTATTCCTGTATTCTTGAGTTCCTCCCCAACACCACTATTCACAACTCGTAGTGAGTTTTGTTTTTACTGTCGTGGTTTTTTCCTCTGGATTACTTTATTTTCTCTCACCATTCCCTTTTCAACTCTATGTTCATTTAATTCTGTTCCATTTTATCTACCAATTAATAATTGAATAGTTTTAATTTGAACACAGTATAACTATATGTACATTTTTAATTACAACACGGCAGAGAAAAAAAGTAATTATTTTTAAAGTAATTATGGAAAATATCCATCTAGAGTGAAATATAGTATCGAAGATGTAAGTTATTTTCTACGAACAATGGTGAATTTAAGGAATTATTTTAATATTTGTGATCTATGAAAATTGGGCATTTTCTTGATCAGTAAATATGATCTAACTTAATGGGACATCTGAAATACAATAAGAACATTAAAATTATTATCAGCTTAATTCCAAAAATTTTTTGACACTTTCTGTTTAAAATATATATATAACATGACTGTTTTCATTTGGAAACTGTTATGTGATTGAGATTCCTTATAGAACCCAAAGCAGGTGCTGATCATGAAATCAGAGGCTTCTGAGAATCTAATATGCATGGATCAATGCTGATGAGAGTCGGCCATTCCTAATAGTTTTATGACAAGTTTTATGACAAGAAATATAATTGATTTTTATGCTTCAAATATAACTCATCAAACCGAGAAGAATTAAGATGCTGATAAAACCATCTGTCAACTTTACCAACATTTATTGGTAAAGAGCAGGTTTTGTCCTTTTATTTTAAATATAATAATTTTAACATTCATATTAGGGAGAATGTAAAAGAACAGAAGGTACTGTTCACACTTCAGATTTAGAAAGTAACCTAAACTAAAAGTAGAACTATGTCAAACAAGACCTAGTCTACAGAGACCACAACTGGCTGACAGTGACAAGGAAGCAGACACTTGGGTGGGAAGAAGTTGCTTGGGAATAAAGCGAAAACACATGGTGCATGTTGTGAAGAAATATATTTTACGAATAGACTTGAGGTTGCAAAACCACAAAAGGACCCAGAATGAAAAATATAAACATTAATCACAATTTATGCTTGGTCCCTTATACATGTAGATTAATGAAATCATACGAATCAGAATGAAAAGGAATCGTTTTTGGAAAATATTCAAAGAGAGAGATCAAGATTATTCTTAGTGAATAGTTGAAAGTGTTCAAGATGAAAAATATATTTTATATCACCCTTGAATATGATCTGTTAGACCAGTAGTTGTATTTTTGGATACAGACTTGAGTGGTATGCAACAAAAATACCAAACATTATAATGAAGGTGTTAGGGAGGAAGAAATTTTCCTCTACCCTTCTAGGTTCTTCTGGCTGGTCTAAGAATTAAATTGACATGAGACAGATCAACAGGAGAAAATCAAACAAAAGTTTAATAACATGTATACATGGGAGAGACTCAGGAGAAGTGAGTAACTCGCAAACTGGCCAAAACCCTCACCTTGAATACCATCTACAGCTAAAGAGAGAAGAGGATGTTGTGGGTAGTGGTTTAAGATTTAAAAGGGGAGGAGGGCAGTTCACATGGAGATGGAAAAGCAAATGTTCTGTAAACAAGTATTTTCTGGGCCAGGCAGAGACAATGGGACACAGAGTGGGTTGTGATCTCCAGGTGTTGCCTAGAGTTTCTCTCACCACACCTAGCCCACATTCTTTGCAGATACTGTTACCAGCACTCCCAAGTCGGTGCCCAACAAGGGTCCTCGGGCCCAGTGTCACACGGATAGAACGAGACTGAGTTTGCTTCGAAAGCAAAGGAAGTTTTATTCTTTGATGAAAGAATGGAGACAGGTGAGTTCGTTCTCTAGAGTCTATGCTCTCCCAGACAGGCGGTGGGCGGGGCTGCTTTATAGAGATCTCGTCAGCGGGGAGGGGGCAGGCACAGCTGCAGGTGTGCTGCTCCTGTTCCAGATCGCAGCGCCAGGCGCAGCGTCTCTGCACGCTGGCCGCCGCCATCTTGAATGACAGTGTCGGGCGTGGAGCTTCTGCACCCGGAGTGACGAGCTGAGGTGTCGACGTGCAGCCATTTCTCACTGGCAGCTCTGGTTTGAAGAGCTTGGTGGGAGACCTCTGCGCGCAGCCCGCTGTGAGCAAGTGAAACTAGACTAAGCACAAAGGAAAAGAAAAAAAAGGTTAGACTTTATTTCATTACTCAGATTCTCTTTTTATTTTCCTGGCATTGTTAATGGGCTTTGCCAGCAACACACCCCTCCTCCTCCTTTTGTCCTCATTCTTGAGGGGCGCTGGCCTGGGCAGTCTTGTGTAACTGCTCCCTGATGAGTGTGGGCTTCATTGTAACCGTGGGTGGAGGAGCAGAACTTCTCCCAGCTGCCCTTAATTCTGTTAGCTTGCCCCCAGACCTCGCCCTAACTGTTCCTAGCTCTGAGCGACCCCATTTGTCTAACCTTTTGGAGACTAAGGACACCAGACAATTTAAAATTCACGGCCCAAATATTCAGCAAGAGAATAATGGTCACATGTCAAATTTTTCCTAAAAATGAAGGTCTCTAGTTCTTTTGCCTGTTGGCAAAAGTGTGCCCTGCTGTCAAAGCTCACTACTGTGGCCTGAATCTCCCTGGTCATGCGTTTGTTGTTTTTCAGCAGAGAAGCTTCAGGTCAGAGAAAGGTTCACACGAGTAGTCAAGGGGGGCCCATTGCCCCAGGTTGGAGGTTGAGACTTAGGGGCCTCTTCACTAGAGTGCGATGTCCCCACGGAGTGATCCCTGCAACTTCAGGGCAGAATGGGTGGTTAGGATCACCTCCTGGGGTCCGTTCCCCTTAGGAGTGAGTTGGTCTTGCAGCTGCTGGTTTTCCAGGTGTTTAGGTTCACCCAGTCTCCTGGCTGGAAGGGGTCGAGGGCCGTGTCGGTGGGTTCAGGCAAAACCTGGTTACCATATTCCTTGAGAGCTTTCATGGTTTCTCCTACCTGGAGGGCATACTTGAGTTGTTCCATTTCAAGGGGGTTAAGGTGTCCCTTCTCTCGGGCTTGGGGAATGGCTCTACCATGATTTCAAATGCACTTTAACTTATGCCTTGGAGCTAACAGCACTGGGAGCAGGGCAATTGGAAGCAGCTTAATCCAATTTTCTTGAGTTTCCTGACATAGCTTGGCTAAGGTCCGTTTCAGTGTCTGATGGGATCTCTCTGCTTTCCCCAATGATTGGGGTCTTCAGGCTGAGTGCAAGGTCCATTTTATGCCCAAGGCACTTGCTATCCCCTTTGTCACTTGAGACACAAATGCTGGACCATTATCACTTTGTAGGGATCCTGGGAGCCAAAATCTGGGGATTATTTCCTGTAGTAATGCCTTAGCCACTTCAGCTGCCATTTCAGTTCTAGTGGGGAATGCTTCTATACACCCAGAAAACGTGTCTGCTAGTGCCAAGAGATACCTAAAATTGCCTGGGACTCTCAGCATGACAGTGAAGTCAGTCTTCCATTCTTCTCCAGGATATGTCCCCCTGGTCTCAATGGGCTTTATCTGGGAGCCTCTGGGGAGTCTGGTGTTGGAGTTGTTCATTGTGCAGATGAACCATGTCTCAACTCTCTGACTGATTATACTTTTCATGCCAGGAGTTACCATGACCTCAACTGGCCAGTTATATAGGGCTTCCTTCCTGTAGTGAGTTCCTTGATAAGCCTCCCTGATTGCTTGACAAGCTGCAGTTTGGGGAAAGAAGTATTGCCCATGTTCATTAACTAGCCACCCATGGCCTCCTATATCTCTCTACTGAAGCCCCATTTTCGGGCTTTGTCTAATTCGTCCTTTGTATAGGCTGGGTAGTAGTTGTATGGATCTGGATTCTTTGGTATGAGGGTAATTGCCAACTTACTAGTTCAGGGCTGCACTTTCAACAGTTGCATCTGCCTTGGCCTTGTTTCCGTTTATTACCTCTGCACCCCCTTTTGGTGACCCCTACAGTGAATCACTGCCACATTTCTGGAAGCTGTATTGCTTCTAAGAGTTTCAATATGCTTAAGCCATGTTTCACCTGTCTGTTATCTGCGGTAAACATAACTTTTTTCTTCCAAATAGCCCTGTGTGTGTGTAGGATGGCATACAAATACCAGGAATCTGTGTAAATACTTAAGATCTTCCCTGTCCCAAGCTCTAAGGCTCAGATGAGGACTATCAGCTCCACCTTTTGGGCAGAAGTCCCTAGCGGTAGGCTTCGTGCCTCTATGACTTGGGTCTGAGAGATTACTGTATCTCTCACCCTTTTTCCCTCTCTCATAAAACTCCTCCTGTCTGTGAATCATTCCTCTTTGGCATTTAGGAAAGGCTCACTTCCTAGGTTGGGGTGACTGGAATAGACCATGTCTATGGTTTCTATACAGTCATGCTCCAAGGACCCCATTTCTGTGGGTAGCAGGGTGGCAGGATTTAGCATGTGACAGGTTTTTATGGTAGCCACTGTGTTGTCTAAAAGCATAGCAGTCTTTTTTTAATAGTGGTAAGACTTACCACTATTAAAAAAAGACTGCTAGTAGGTAAATCGTCACATAAGAACATTAGACTTGGAAGAAATAATGAGCATGTAAGAAAATGCTTAGTGGCAAAAAACTGTTAATTTGTTAAATTTGATAGGCGCCAAAAAAAGTCAGTGCATTAAATTTGTGCTGTGAAATATACATGGAAAGGGATTGGTCCTGATGAAAATGAAAATATGCACACAGTTTACTTGTGTGCTCTAGAAAGCTGATCAAAGGATTATGTTGATTTAATGGCATTTAATACTGCTAAATTCTAAGGAAAATGTTTTTATTGATGGAGTCTAAACATCCTCAGGTTCAAAATGGTGGGGTTAAAACCTGTATTGATTTAAAATGTCGAGTACTTCTTCACTGCATTGCACTTTAAGCTATGCAAAAGTTACATCTTTTTATTTAACAGGGACCAGAAGGAAAAATGGACAAATAAATGCAATTTGATTTGTTGAAGTCACGGGATTATGAGTACATTTTATTTGTAATTCTATTAATGTTGCTATAATGTAATAAAATACTTTAAAATCTGAAAAAATAAAAGCATAGACTGAACTTGAATCAACCTTCAAGGGGATAGCTGTGCTGTTCCCTTAGAACTTACTAAAGCCTGAACCTGGGGTGGAGTCCATATAGTGATTGGCTGACCATACTTAACTTTTCAGCTTCCTTTAGCAGGGTTCTAGTAGTTGCTAGTAGGCAAGGAGGCCATCCCTTAGTGGTTTGATCTAATTGTTTAGAGAAATAAGCAACCACCTGAGTAAGGGGTCCCATTTTATAAGCTAAAATACCTCAGGGGCAATTCCCTTCCTCTCACGAATGTAAAGGTTGCAGGATTTAGCTAAATCTGGGAGGACTAGGGAAACAGCCTGAAGTAATTGCTTTTTCACTTCTTAAAAGGCCCTTTCACATTCTGAATTCCATTCAAAAGGATCATCATCCTTTCAAGTTTTCATCTAGCCGCCTAGCTATTAGACCATAGTTAGAGATCCAGATGTGGGAAAACCCGGCCATCCCCAGGAAACCCCTAAGCTGTCTTCTAGCTTTAGCAGGAGTGAGGCTGCAAATGGCTTCTTTCCTTTCCTGAGGTGGGCTTCTCTGACCTTCTGTGAGAATGAAGCCTAGGTAGGTCACTCTAGTTTGTGATACTTGAGAGTTTTTCTTGGACACCTTCATCAGCTAGGTGGTTTAGGGTGGTTACAGTATTTTTGTCTGAGGCCTCCTTAGTAGGGTTGGTGATCAGAATATCCTCTACATACCAGAGGAGGGTTCTTTTAGGTCTTTAGCTAAAGTTTCCCCAAAGATGGTGGGGGAATTTTTTTGAAAACTTGGAACAGAACTGCCCAGCAATATTGTTTTTGTTTTTTGTTGTTTTCTTTTTTTTTTTTGGCCTCGCCGCACAGTTTGTGGGATTTTAGTTCCCCGACCAGGGATTGAACCCAGCCCCTTGGCTGTGACAATGCAGAGTACTAACCACAGGATCACCAGGGAATTCCCTGTTTTTTTTGTTTTCTGGGGTTTTTTTTTGTTTGTTTTTTTAATTGAAGTATAGTTGATTTACAGTATTCTGTTGGTTTCAGTTGTACAATGTAGTGATACAGGGTTTTTTTTTTGCAGATTATATTCCATTATAGATGATTACAAGATGTCGGATAATATCCCCTGTGTTATACAGTAACTCCTTATTGTTTATCTATTTTATGTATAGTAATTTGTATCTGTTAATCCCATACTCCTCATTTGTCCCTCCCCCCCACCCCTTAGAAAACAAACTTAAAGTTACCAATGTCTGAGTCTATTGCTGTTTTGTATGTACATTCATTTGTATTATTTTTTTAGATTCCACATATAAGTGATATCATATAGTATTTGTCTATCTCTGTCTGACTTATTTCACTGAGCAAAATATTCTCTAGCTCCATTCATTTTGCTGCAAATGGCAATATTTCATTCTTTTTTATGGCTGAGTTATATTCCATTGTATATCTATAAATAATATATACACCACGTCTTCTTAATCCAGTAGTCTGTTGATGGGCACTTGGGTTGTTTTCATGTCTTGGCTGTTTAAATAGTGCTGCTATGAACATTGGGGTGCATGTATCTTTTCAAATTAAAGTTTTTGTTTTCTCAGATATATACCTGGGAGGGGAATTGCTGGATCATATGGTAGCTCTATTTTCAGTTTTTTAAGGAACCTGCGTACTGTTCTCCACAGTGGCTGCACCAATTTACATTCCCACCAACAGTGTAAGAGGATTTCCTTTTCTCCACACCCTCTCCAGCATTTATTATTTGTAGACTTTTTGATTATAGCCATTCTGACTGGCATGAGGTGATATCTCATTGTGTTTTTTTTTTTTTTTTTTTTTTTGCGGTACGCGGGCCTCTCACTGTTGTGGCCTCTCCCGTTGCGGAGCACAGGCTCCAGACGTGCAGGCTCAGCAGGCATGGCTCACGGGCCCAGCTGCTCCGCGGCATGTGGGATCTTCCCAGACCGGGGCACGAACCCGTGTCCCCTGCATCGGCAGGCGGACTCTCAACCACTGTGCCACCAGGGAAGCCCCTCATTGTGGTTTTGATTTGCATTTCTCTAATAATTAGTGATGTTGAACATCTTTTCCTGTGCCTGTTGGCCATCTGCATGTCTTCCTTGGAGAAATGTCTGTTTAGGTCTTCTGCCCAGTTTTTGATTGGGTTGTTTTTTTGATGTTGAGCTATATGAGCTGTTCGTATATTTTGGAAATTAAGTCCTTGTCAGTTGCATCGTTTGCAAATATTTTCTCCCATTCTGTATGTTGTCTTTACATTTTGTTGATGGTTTCCTTTGCCGTGCAAAACCTTTTAAGTTTAATTAGGTCCTATTTGCTTATTTTTGCTTTTATTTCTTTTGCATTGGGAGACTGATCTAAGAAAATATTGCTATGATCTATGTCAAAGAATGTTTTGCCTATGTTCTCTTCTAGAAGTTTTATGGTGTCATGTCTTATATTTAGGTCTTTAAACCATTTTGAGTTTGTATATGATATGAGGGAGTGTTCTAATTTCATTGTTTTATATGTAACTGTCCAGGTTTTCTAACACCATTTGTTGAAGCGACTGTCTTTTCTCCATTGTATGTTCTTGCCTCCTTTGTCATAGATTGACTGTGGGTGTGTGGATTTATTTCTGAGTTCCCTATTCCATTGCATTGATATATTTGTCTCTTTTTATGCCAACACCACACTGTTTTGACTACTGTAGCTTTGTAGTATGGTCTGAAGTCTGGAAGAGTTATACCTCCAACTTTGTTCTTTTTTCCTCAGGATTACTTTGGCAATTCTGGGGTTTTTATGGTTCCATATAAATTTTAGGATTAGTTGTTCTAGTTCTTTGAAAAATGTTGTCATGGGTAATTCAATAGGGATTGCAATAAATCTATAGATTGCTTTGTGTAGTATGGCCATTTTAACAATATTCTTCCAATAGAAGGGCATGGGATATCTTTCCATTTCTTTGAGTCATCTTCAGTTTCCTTTATCAATGTTTTATAGTTCTCAGTGTATAGGTCTTTCACTTCCTTGGTTAAGTTTATCCCTAGGGTTTATTTATTTATTTATTTATTTATGGCTGCATTGGGTCTTCATTGCTGCGCACGGGCTTTCTGTAGTTGCAGCGAGCGGGGTCCACTCTTTGTTGCAGTGCGCAGACTTGTCACTGCGGTGGCTTCTCTTGTTGCGGAGAATGGGCTCTAGCTGCGTGGGCTTCAGTAGTTGTGGTGCGCGGGCTTCAGTAGTTGTGGCTCGCGGACTCTAGAGTGTAGGCTCAGTAGTTGTGGTGCTAGGGCTTAGTTGCTCCGTGGCATGTGGGACCTTCCCATATCAGGGCTTGAACCGGTGTCCCCTACGTTGGCAGGCGGATTCTTAACCACTGTGCCACCAGGGAAGCCCTTCCTAAGCTTTTTAAATGAGATTTTAAATGGTTTGTTTTTGTTTGTTTGTTTTTTAAATATATTTATTTTATTTTTATTTTTGGCTGTGCTGGGTCTTCGTTGCTGCGTGCGAGCTTTCTCTAGTTGCAGCGAGTGGGTGCTACTCTTAGTTGCGGTGCGCGGGCTTCTCATTGTGGTGGCTTTTCTTGTGGAGCAAGGCTCTAGGCATGTGGGCTTCAGTAGTTGTGGCACACGGGCTCAGTAGTTGTGGCTCATGGGCTTAGTTGCTCCGTGGCATGTGGGATCTTCCTGGACCAGGGCTCGAACCCATGTCCCCTGCATTGGCAGGCAGACTCTTAACCACTGCACCACCAGTGAAGCCCCAGTTTTGTTTTCTTCATTTTCTCTTTCTGATATTTCACTATTAGTGTGTGGAAATGCCACAGATTTCTGTATCTTAATCTTATATCCTGCTACCTTGCTGAAATCATTTATTAGTTCTAATAGTTTTTGTGTGAAGACTTAAGGTTTCTCTACATAGAGTATCACGTCATCTACAAATAGTGACAGTTTTACGTCTTCCCTTCCGATTCAGATAACTTTTATTTCTTTTTGTTCGACTGCTGTGGCTAGGACATCCAACATTATGTTGAATAGAAGTGGTGAGAGTGGGCATCCTTGTCTGGTTCTTGAATTTAGAGGGCAGGGTTTCAGCTTTTCACTGTTGAGTATTATGTTGACTGTGGGTTTGTTGTTAATCACCTTTATTATTTTGAGATATGTTCCCTCCATACCCACTTTGATGAGAGTTTTTGTCAGGAATGAATGTTGAATTTTGTCAAATTCTTTTTCTGCATCTATTGAGATGATCATGTGTTTTTTTGTATTTTATTTTGTTAATGTGGTCTATCCCATTGATTGATTTGCATATGTTGAACCATCCTTGTGACCCTGGAGTGAATCCAGCTTGATCATGGTATATGATCCTTTTTATGTATTGTTGGATTTGGTTTGCTAATATTTTATTGAGGACTTCTGCATCTATATTCATCAAAGATATGGGCCTGTAATTTTCTTTTTTTGTAGTGTCTTTGTCTGGTTCTGGTATCAGGGTAATTGTGGCCTCATAGAATGAATTTGTGAGTGTTCCATCCTCTTCAATTTTTTTGAATAGTTTGAGAAGGATAGGTATAACTTCTTTGTATGTTTGGTAGAATTTCCTAGTGAAGCTGACCCCTCCTGGACTTTCGTTTGCAGGGAGTATTTTTTATTACAGGTTGTATTTCACTTCTAGTGATTGGTCTATTCAAATTGTCTTTTTCTTCTTGACTCAGTCTTGGCAGACTGTATGTTCCTAGAAATTTGTCCTTTTCTTCTACAATAGGTTGTCCAATTTGTTGACATATAACTGTTCATAGTACCCTCTTTCTTCTTGGTGTGCCTGGCTAGAGGTTTGTCAATTTTGTTTATCTTTTCAAAAAAACAGCTCTTGGTTTTATTAATCTTTTCTATTGTTTTTTATTTCTATTTTATTTATTTCCTCTTTGATCTTCCTTCCTTCTGCTGACTTTGGGTTTGTTTGTTCTTTTTCTAATTCTTTTATGTGGCAGGTTAGGTTGTTTATTTGAGATTTTTTGTTTCTTGAGGAAGGTGTGTATCACTGTCAGCTTCCCTCTCTGAACAGTTTTGCTTTTGTAACGTGTTTTCATTTTCATTTGTCTTGAAGCATTTTCTGACTTTTTCATTGATTTCAGCATTGACCCATTGGTATTTTAGTAGCATGCTGTTTAGTCTCCACCTGTTTGTTCTTTTCCCATTTTTCTTTCTGTAGTTGATTTCTAGTTTCATACTGTTGTAGTCAGAAAGATGCTTGATATTAATTTGTATCCTCTCAAATTTGTTGAAGCTTGTTTTGTGACCTGAAGTGTGATCTATCCTAGAGAACGTTTCAGGTGTGCTTGAAAAGAATGTGTATTCTGCTTTTTTTGGATGTAAGTGTCCTGTAGATATCAATTAAGTCCAGTTGGTCTATTCTGTCATTTAGTACCTCTGTTGCCTTATAGATTTTCTGTTTGGATGATCTTCCATTGATGTCAGTAGGGTGTTAAAGTCTTCTACTATTATTGTGTACTGTCAATTTCTCCCTTTATGTCCGTTAGTATTTGCTTCATATATTTAGGTGCTCCTGTATTGGGTATGTATATGTTAACGAGTATAATATCCTCTTCTTGTATTGATCCCTTTATCATTATATAATACCCTTCTTTGTCTTTCATTATGGCCTTTGTTTTGAAGTCTGTTTTGTCTGATATGAATATTGCTACCTCCTCTTTCTTGCCATTTCCATTTGCATGAAATATTTTTTTTTATCCCTGCACTTTCAGTCTGTGGGTGTCTTTTGCCCTGAAGTGAGTCTTGTGTAGGCAGCATATTAAAGGTTCTTATTTTTTTTATCCAATCAGCCACTTTATGTCTTTTGATTAGAGTATTTAGTTCACTGGCAATTAAAGCAACTATTGATAGTTATGTAGTTATTACTGTTTTATTCCTTGCTTTCCAGTTGTTTTTATGGTTCTCCTTTGTTCATTTCTTCTTTTTGTTTTTCCTTTTGTGGTTTAATGATTTCCTTTTGTAGTGTGCTTGAGTTCCTTTCTTTTTGGTTTTTGTGTATTGTATATTTTTGATTTGTGATTGCCGTGGAGTTCAAGTATGTTGACCCATAGCTATATCTACTTACTTTAAACTGATAGTCATTCAAGTTCAAACACATTCTAAAAGTTGTACATTTTTATGCTCCCCTCCTCCACATTTTGTCATTTTGATGTTCTACTTCACATCTTCATGCTTATCCTTTTACTGGTATTTGTAGTTATAATCACTTTTACAACTTTTAAATTCTTTTCAAATCTATGTACTGGCTTATTTAAGTGTTCTTCAATCCTTTTATATATTTGCCTTTCCTATTGTGATTTTTCCCTTTCCTATAGATGCTTGCTTTTTTTTCTATTTAGAGAAGACCCATCAATATTTCTTTTAGGGTAGGTTTAGTGTTGCTGAATTCTCTTAGTTTTTGTTTGTCTGAGAAATTATTTATCTCTGCTTCCATTCTAAGTGATAATCTTGCTGGGTAGAGTGTCCCAGGTTGCAGGTTTTTCCCTTTCAGGACTTTGAATTTATCATGCCACTCCCTTTTGGCCTGCAAAGTTTCTGCAGAGAATTCAGCTGATAGCCTTATGGGGGTTCCCTTATAACTGACTGTTTGTTTATCTCTTTCTACCTTTAGAATCCTCTCTTTAACTTTTGCCATTTTAATTATGATGTGTCTTGGTATGGGTCTCTTTGGGTTCAATTTATTTAGGATGCTTTCTGCTTCCTGTATCTGGATATCTCTCTCCTTAATTAGGTTTGGGAAGTTTCCAGCCATAATTTCTTCAAACACATTTTCAACCCCTTTCTCTCTCTCTCTTTTCCTTCTGGAACCCCTATTATGCATAGGTTGGCAAGTTTTATATTATCCCATAGATCTCGTATGTTGCTTTCATTGTTTTTCATTTGTTTTTCTGTCTGCTGTTCTGATTGGGTGATTTCCATTATTCTATCTTCCAGATCACTTATTCGTTCTTCTGTGTCATTTAGTCAGCTATTCATTGCTTTTAAATTGCTTTTTATCTCAGAAATTGAATTATCTATTTTTGATTGGTTCTTCACTGTAATTTCTAGTTCCTTGTTACAGTGATCTGCATTTATACTGATAATCTTTCTTAATTCAGTTGACATTTTTTATTACCATGTTTTTGAACCTGGGGTTTGGTAGACTGGTAATCTCTGTTTCATTATTTAGTCTTTCAGGGAATTTCTCTTGCTCTTAATTGGGAGTAATTCCTCTGCCTTTTCATTTTACTTAACTGTTTCTTCCAAATTCATAGAGACAGAGAAAGTTATCTATTGTGGTCTAGAAAGGGTGTTTTTATGTGGAGTGTCCCTGTGTAGACTGTGTATGTCCAATGTCTTTGCTGTGAGGGCTGGCTTTGTTATGGACTCCAGCCACATTTTTCCCCAGGGTGTGCTGGCCTTTATCACCTTGATAAGGGGTGTGGTTGGTGTTGAAGTATTTAAAGCCTGTGCATTGTGTGAGGTGGGACTTCCTCTCTGTTCTGTGGCTGTCACCACCCTATCAGGGGTGAGGTCTGCTCCCCAGTTGTTGGAGTAGAATCCCTGAGGGTCAGGCTCAATCAGGCTCCATTCCCCTTGAGTGCAAGTGCTATGTCCCAAAGGAGGGGAGTGCTGAAACAAGTGAAGGGGTCATAGAGGTCTGATGCCCTGCCTATGTACATGTCTGTGGCTATGCTCAGCCAAGCCCAGGGTCACATCCCTTCCCATATTGTGGTCATCCCAGATCTAATGCAAGGCTGTGGTATGGAATGAGTGGGACCAGAATGTTCGCTAGGCTGGGGCTGGGGGTCTGGGCACTGTGGCTCCAGGAATTGAGGCAGTCATGCTGCTGCCAGAGATCTGGGGTGTCCCTGTGGCATTCTTCTTGCTGGACCTGTCTGCCCCAGATCCGGCACGAAGCTGTGGTGGGGAATGGGCAGGGCCAGAGTACTTGCTGGCTGGGATACGACTGGGGCCTGCCAGTTTCAGTGTCTCCTGTGGCACTGCCAAAGTAAGTGCCAACAGTGGCAGCCGCTACCCCATTGAGTGGGGACTGAGGCATGCTGGTTCCTGGCACCACTTGTGTGAGCACTGATAATGTCCATTGCCGCCCCACCCAGACCACACCTAGGCCCCCAGGCTATCTCTCCATAGCTAGACTGAGTCTTTTCCCAGGGCTCGGCTGGCCCAGATCCCATGCCAAGCTGTGGTGTGGAATAAGTGGGACTGGGGTGTTTGCCTTGCATGGATTAGAGGCTACAGCAAGGCAGAAGCAGCCAGTGCAGAGTTCTCTCTGCCCTGATTGTTAGCAAGCTAGCACATGTGCATTCCTTGTGAGTAGAGTGTAGGCTTCTCCAGAGCTTCTATCTATTTCAGTGGATTTCCCAGTAGTCAAGGGGGCTTGTCTCCTCTGCATAGGATGCCCAGTGTGTGGCTCAACCTACTGGCTCCCCAGGGTGAGGGTCCACCTGTGAAGATCTTTTCCTTTCAGATCCCTTCCAGGGGTGGAAGTCCTGACACTATGCCTTTTTCCTGTCCTACCTGGTTATGTGGAAATCTTTCTTGCATATAATCTTTGGTTATATAAGAGTTCTTCTGCCAGTTTCCAGTTAGTTTTATGTGAGAATTGTTCCATGTGTAAATGTATTTTTGATGTGTTTGTGGGGAAAGGTGAACTCCACATTCTCCTAGCTACCACCTTGATCCAGTCTCTAGGATTGTTGTTTTTGTTGTGCGTTTGGGTCCTGCCACTCAAGAGAAAAATTTCTTCTGACTCCAGAGCTAGTGGAATACAGAAGAAGTCATCTTTTAAATCTGATACAGAATAACAGCTCCTGGTGGACAGTAGAGCAGACACCAGGATATAGGGATTATGGACTACTGGATGTATATCCTCAGTGGCTTCATTGACTGCCCTGAGGTCCTGTACCATCCAGTATTACTTATTGGGTTTCTTTACAGGGAGAATGGAGGTATTACAGGCTGATTGTCATGGTCTAATAAGGCCCTGGTCAATTAGGCCCTGTATAACAGGGGCTATGCGCAACAAGGCCTCCTGAAGGAGAATACTGTTTTCTATTGGGCCATGTATGTCCAGGTTTTACGTGGACTATCATGGGACTGGCTCCTACAGTTCGTTCCACCCGTCCCTGGGCCCAGACCTCAGGGTTTACTCTGGAGAGATCAACTTGCTCTGTCTGGGGAGGTGTGTCCTCCGCCATTAACATTATCATCTTATGCTCTTTGTCTAAGGGGACACCAGACTCCAATTTGTCTCCCATTAGGTGGGTAGTAGCCCCCAATTTATGTAAGAGATCTCTTCCTAGTTGGGGTATAGGGCATTCAGGGACATACAGGAAGGAATGGGTAAGCATGTGTTCACCCAATTTACATTCGAATGGCTCTATGAATGCCCATTCTTGGGCCTTCCCTGACACTCCCATAATTTTACAACTCTTGGACTGAGTTTGCCTGATCTGGTATTCAGAACTGAGTAAGTGGCACTGGTGTTGACTAAGAATTCAACAGGCTTTCTCCCTGTGTCCAGTGTCAGTCGGGTTCCTCAGGGGTCAATTGAAGTGCCAGTTTAGGAGCCCTCTGGCCCCTGTCATTCTTTATCTATTTGGACCATCTGCCTTCAACAGTAGTGGCCGGGATTTGCCATTTCCATCCCTCTTTGGGCATTCTCTCTTCCATCGTCCCTCTTGTTTACGTCTGGTACACTGATTGGGCCCTAGTTTCCTTGGCTTGCTTGCCATCTCTCAGTGCGGGCCTGAGGTCACTCACCAGAGTCAAGAGTCTCCATTGGCAGTTAGTCCAGATTCTTGTGCTGACCAGTTGACATTGGAGGGCAACAACCAGTAGGTGGGTCTCTGGGCCTTTTTATCCTCTGACTTTTCCTCCTCTATATTTCAGTTATTAAACACCCAGCCTTAACCAGGTGAAAGGTAGGGGTATCTGGTTCTATTTCCAGTTTCTGAAGTTTATGCCTAATGTCAGGGGCACTTTGGGAAATGAAATAGAACCTCAGGATTGCCTTCCCTTCCAATGACTCAGGGTCAGTGGTAGTATAGATTCAGAGGCATCCCCTGAGGCTCTAGGAATGCAGAAGTGTTTTCTGTTGCCTCCTGATTGATTTCCTTTATCCTATTCCACTTGACAGGTTTCTTTCCTGCTGCCTGGGTTTCTTTTAGGATCATATTTTTATAATGGGTCAGCATCTGTCTTACACCCCCTTCTCCTTTGTCTCGGTGGTCCCAGTTAGGTTTGTTATCTGGGACCCCTTGACTCCCTGGTCTGCAAATAGCATGACCTGCATTGTTTCTCTTCTCTTTGTCTGCTTCGTCTCAGGCTTTTGAAAAGAACGTGGCCTTTTCTTCCCGTTAGGAGTACATTGAGGAGGCTCTAGATGTTAGCCAGGTGGGGTCATGGATCTGAAAGATTCCCCTAATTAGATTCAGGAACCCTTCCGGATCTTCCCTCAACCCCTTTACTATGAGTTTTCCAGTTATACAGATCAGAAGTGGTAAATGGGATGCGTATACCTGGATGAATACTTCTCCACTGGGGACCTGCCTCAAAGGGAGTATTTTTCCTGGTGGGTTGTTGGACCCTGGCTGGTAATTAGTTCTGCTTTGTGTACTCGCTGAACTGGGATCTGGGGGGATGGGGCTGGTATGGAGGGGGCCCCTCGGGCCTGTGGCCCAAATCAGGACATATGAAGGAAGGGGGTAGGGAAGGAGCAGTAAAAGGGCTAGGGAGGGGATCAAGGAGGTTCTCAAGGGGAGAGTGAAGGACTGGTATTACGTCAGTGGAAGAGAGCCCACATCCCTTTTGAAGGCTTTTGTTCTGATATAAGGCCATAAAAAGCTGGACATAGGGAATTTTGTCCCATTTCTTTTGTCTCTGGCATAGCAGGTCCAATTGTAAAATGGTGTTCTAATTAAAAGGCCCACTGATGGGCCAAATTTCCCCATCTTCCAGCCGGTATTGGAGGCAGGCTGTATTACATAGGAAGATTAAGTGTTTTCGGTCAGGGGGTGACACCTGAAAAATTCCCATCTGCAGGATGCACCCTAATGGGCTATCCTTAGCTATGGTGGACGTTTGGTTCCCCATACCTTAGATGTTCTGTTTTGGATTTGTTGTCAACTACTGAGGGGGGTGGTTGGAGTGATTTGTTGGCACACAAATGCCACAAGATTTGATCCAAGTAAGATTTCTGGTTTGGGAAATTTGGAACCAGCCCCAAACTGTTGATGGATTCCTCAAGAGAAAAAAACTAGGAGGCATCCAAATGGCATGGACTCTGATATAACTGGGGGTCCCCCTTGAATGTGTAATGGGCTGTGCTTGGGATAGTTAGTCTCTCCTCAGTCAGAATGTCCCACAGGGGGTTGGACAGGCCTGCCTCTGGGCCAGAGCAGCTTAGCCATGTTAGTTCCTGAACACCTTGGTCCCTTAGGGAATGGCACAGCTGTCTGAGGGAGGACTCTTGTCTTTCCTCCTTTCAGCCGAAAAGGAGTTTTCTGACTTCCCACTAGGTGAGATCTAAAAGCATGAGGGATTCCCACAGGGTACTCACCAGATCACTGGAGTAGCTGGTATTCTGTGCTGATACCGGGAGGAGAGCCTGTGGAACCTCAGTTGGTAAAGAATCATCCAAGGTTCGCCTCCCAAGCAGAGTGGGGAGGAGAGGTCGGGCAGTGGGTGTTTCCTGTTCTTGCCAGCAGCTCACAGGGCTTCCCAGTAATGATCTTGTGAGTGGCTCACAGGGCTCCCCAGCCCAGTTCAGAGAAACTAGCACTGACCAGAAGAGGTCAAGTCCCCAGTCGCATACCTACCTTGGGACCCTTTCACATTTGGGCGTCCTCGGTGCCTATTCCTGAACTCAGATCGAGCGTCCTCATTCTGTTTTGTCAGGTGGTCCTTATTACCTGGGCCTTATTCTGGTCTCACCTCTTGGCTCACGGGGCTGCCCACTTTCCTTTACTACACTGAATGTGACTATGGAGAATGCTACTATTGACTCCTGGAGGTGGGCGAGGAGGGCAAAAAGCCCTGGTGTAACTGCTACTGCCTTGTACAGGGGTCAAGATGTCAGCACGACTGGTGAGACAGCGGGCAAGACTGCTGTGGTTCCCTCTAGTCCACAGATCCTTACCGTCCTCAGGCATCTGGTACCGAGGGAAGGCCAGCCAGAGGCAGCGGGCAGATAGGCAGATCAGAGTTTCAGGCTCTGATCCCCAAGGATGCCAGAGTATGATCCCCTCAAGGGCGTGCAGTCCAGATTACTGTGGGGGCTACGCCGTGTGTGCACCCCACCCAGGTATCAGGTTGCTGGGCAGAGTTGCTTTGATTTGGGAAAGGCTGCCAAATCAAAGCAACCCGTCAGAGTGTCCTCAAAGACCAGAGTCAATCATCGTCACGTGAACCTCCTAAAGCCTCTGCTGTCTCCTATTGGAGCCGGGGTGATCCCAGAGCCTAGTGGATAAGTGCAGGCAAAAAGACCACGGTTGGTCTCTTCATAGTCCTCAAAATTTGTTACTGCCCGGGCCCCAACAAGGATCCTCCTGCCTGGTGTAGCTTGCATCAATAGAATGAAACTGAATTCAGTTCAGAGAAAATGAAAGCTTTATTTTTTGAGCAAAGAATGGAGAAGAGAAAATTCGCTGTCTAGAACACATGCTCTCCCCAAAAGGCCATTGGTGGGGCTGCTTTATAGGGTTCTTGTCAGCAGGGAGGGGACAGTTCTTGCCGGTCAGATGCAGCCATGCTGCTCACAGCACTCCAGATCAAAGTGCCAGGTGCAGCATTTCTGCACATGGTACACTAAGCTCAAGTGTCAGGCTGAGCCATTTTACACTAGGAACTCTGGTCTGAAGTGCCGGATGCAAGACCTCTGCATGCAGTACCATATGAGCAAGTGAAACTAAACTAAGCATAAAGGAAAAAAAAAAAAAGGAAATCTTGAAAACTTCTTATAAAAAGCCAGGGCAGGAACTTCCCTGGTGGTGCAGTGGTTACGAATCCGCCTGCTAAGGCAGAAGACACAGGTTCGAGCCCTGGTCCAGGAAGATCCCACATGCTGCGGAGCAACTAAGCCCGTGAGCCACAACTACTGAGCCCGCATGCCACAACTACTGAAGCTCATGCGCCCTAGAGCCCACGCGCCACAACTACTGAGCCCATGTGCTGCAACTCCTGAAGCCCATGTGCTCTAGGGCCCACGTGCCGCAACTACTGAGCCTGCGTGCCACAACTACTGAAGCCCACACGCCTAGAGCTTGTGCTCTGCAACAAGAGAAGCCACCACAATGAGAAGCCAGTGCACCACAACGAAGAGTAGCCCCTGCTTGCGCAACTAGAAAAAGCCCGTATGCAGCAATGAAGACCCAAAGCACCCAAAAAAAAAAAAAAAAAAAAGCAAGGGCAGAGAAGATTTTAATCACAACTGAAAGCCAAAAAAGCTATAAAAGAAAATATAAAAGTATTTTTTAAGTACAACAAAATATAAACCAAATTGATCAATGGGTGGTAGATCTAAAGAGAAAAAGTAATGCTATTAACAACTAGTTAATTTGTATAAAATAGCAAATACTCTTACAAATTGACAAGAAAAAGGCTTGTAATCCGATAGAAAAACATGTAAATAGACATACAAATCCAAAGAGTTGACAGACATATGAAAAGAGGTTCAAATTCACCAGCAGTCAGGGAAATGCCAATTACAGTAACAGTGAAATACCATTGTAACTATTAGAATGGCTAAAATTAGAAAGTGCTCTAATCTCTATTGTTGATGGTGACTGAGGAAAGAGGTACTTTCATAACTTCTAGTGAAATTCTGATGTATTAGAGACTTTTTCAAAACAACTTGGCAACATATAATAAAATTAAAAATACATAAACCCACTCCATAGAAATAAAAGCACAAAAGGACATATGCAGGCAAAAGTTTATTGCTGCAATATTTGTTTTAGTTAAAAAAAAACTGGAAAAAAAGTGAATCTCTGTCATTAGGAAAATATCAGGATAAGTTGTTGTGGCACATCCATACCGTTAGTTATTATATTGTCATTTAAAATAATGAATTAGAACTTTATCAGTTGAGTTGGATGTTTTTCACGTGTATTATTGAGTGAGAAAAACAAGATGCAAACATGTGTCCAGTGTAATGCCATTCTTATAAAATCAACAGTGACAAAAATAAAGATTATACTTATATAGAGAGATATGTGTATGTATTTATACAGGACATGTAAGGATGCTGACCATGTTATATTGGTCATTTTAAAGGCAGAGAAGGGGACATATACTGATTTGAGAGGAGGGAGAAGAGGAGAGCCAAGCAAAAGAAGACATGTAAAAAAAAGGCTGCACTAAAAATAAAGCATCTATATCCATTTTAAGCATATATTTTAAATTATGTATCTACATGTATTTAATAAAATTAAAAATACAAAAGTGCAAAGATATTTGAATATCAGTAACACTAGGAAATCAATTCTTATAAGCAGATTCCATTTTATTCTTAAGTATATTATAACCTTCAAACTATCAACTTAGATATTTCAATATTGTATTGCATTTTTTGGTTGTTTAAAACCACTCACTGTCAAAAATGGATTAGTCACTCAGCTATCTAAGAGTCTCTTTTGAACATGGTTTAGGTTGGCATAAGTTTCTGTCTTTTGTTTTGTTTTAATAAATTTCTTTATTTATTTATTTTGGGCTGCGTTGGGTCTTCACTACTGCACGTGGGCTTTCTCTAGTTGCGGCGAGTGGGGGGCTACTCTTCATTGTGGTGCACGGGCTTCTCATTGCAGTGGCTTCTTGTTGCAGAGCATGGGCTCTAGACATGCGGGCTTCAGTAGTTGTGGCATGCAGGCTCAGTAGTTGTGGCTCACAGGCTCTAGAGCGCAGGCTCAGTAGTTGTGGCGCACGGGCTTAGTTGCTCCACAGCATATGGGATCTTCCCAGACCAGGGGTCCAACCGTGTCCCCTACATTGGCAGGTGGATTCTTAACCACTGCACCACCAGGGAAGTCCAGGTTTCTGTTTTATAATGTTTTCTTTTAACATTCATATCTTCAGTATTCCTTATTGTGCTTCTTAAACTGTCCTTTATGTTCATTCTAAAATATGTACATCTCCCTTTCTGTGATGGTTTGATTTATCCTAATGATTCTTTCCTCAGTTCTGCCATCTTAATTTTCATCTTATCATGTTGTTTTATCACCTCTCCCTTGCTTTATTGTATTTCTGTCTTGAGTCTTCAGTCAGAGAGCTGAATGTTTGGTTATATTTTCTTAAACATTCATTACAAAATATTTGGCCACACTTGGTTTCTGCTCTGTGGCAACATGTTTCTAGTAGGTGTGCTTCATATGTTAATTAATGGTGATACTCTTTTTTTTTTTTTTACATTTTTATTAATGGTGATACTCTTGATCTCATATTTTTTTTACATTTTTATTAATGGTGATACTCTTGATCTCATATTTTATAGTGTTTTTATAAAACTGCTGTATTAGTTTGCTTTTAAAATAATCTCTCATTAACATTGTTATCCCAGAAATTGTCAATAATAAGAAGATTCATACTTTTAGTTAGTCTTACTTGTCCTTTTTGTTTGGGTAGTCAGAAAAAAGTATTGAAATTTTGATAGCCTTCATCTTAGGTCAGTCTTTTTTTTTTTTTGGCCGTGCCGTGGGGCATGCGGGATCTTAGTTCCTTCACCAGGGATCAAACCTGTGCCTGGTGCAGTGGAAGCTCAGAGTCTTAACCACTGGACCACCAAGGAAGTCCCTTAGTTCAGTTTTTCAATTGCAAAGTTTGGACAAAGTAGTTTACATGCCTATTTTTCGCACTTTTTGGATTTTAATGTCTTAATTTAGTATTTAGTATTTTAGATGTCACAGATGTCTAACCACCTGGACAATTTAGAGAGTAATTAGTAATTAAATACTATTTTCAATAACAGTCATAAAGTTTGCAAAACAGTAAAACAAAATGATCAAAATGAGCTATCTGAAGAAATGTGTGTTTTAAATAAATACACTTTTATAGGGGAGTAAAGATAATTTTTCCTCTGTTCTTCTAGGTTCTTGGCTGAGACCACCCCCCAGAATAAAAAGACAGGTTAACAGGAAAAAAACACAGGAGTTTAACAACATGTATACCTCCTCTATACATGGGAGATACTCCAGAAAACTGAGTAACTCGCAGTTATGGCCTGAGCCACCACCTTAAATATCATCTCCAGCTAAAGACAAAAGAAGATGTTACAGGGGAGGCCAGTTATGGGAGGTTACTAGGCAAAACACAGTGTACAAGGGTAAGGTTGTCATGCAGATATAAGTTGTTGTCTTCTCCATTATTAAGAGTTTCTGGAGATTTAGAATCATCTTCTTCCTGGTATAGGGAGGGAGACACCCTTACAAATGGAGATACCCCTTATAAATGTAAATGTTTCTTAAACTTCTGAAGAGTAACTTCTTGGTTTTCAGAGCTTCTTCTGTGTCTGCAGTTCTTAAAAATAATCATCTCAAAATAATCCTTATGCCAAAGAGACATATTTTGGGGTGGTAAATTCTGCTACCTTTCATATTAAGAGTAAAATAAAGTAACATCCATCAGCAGAAACCTCTTGAGCATTTCAGAACTAGATTCTCTAAACCAAGAATTGGAATTGGTATAAATAGCCATTACTTTTATCTCACACTGAGAGATTATTTAACTTCAGTTTTGTAACGTCAACACAGACCTCACAGTCCAGAGCTATAACTTCAAATGATTTTTTTCTCTTAACTTCTTGAATGAGTTTTTGTCATTATCCATACAGCCTTATTTTGTAGAATACAAGTCAAAGAGGGGATTTGAAATGTATCCACTTTTTAGTACCTTTATGGTCCTTTTCACTTCTCACATTCTATGGATCTCTATTGTGAAAATTTAAAGGTATTCATTTGCTCTACACAATATTTTTCCTATTATCTGGCTTGTGATGTAATGATTAACTTGATATTCTGGTTGAAAGAATTAACATAAACCTCATACAGGAATAACTCATTTCCAAGAGAATGTGATTCAGTACAATAATGCCAACTATAATTGAATGTGTAATGCTGTTAATCAATTGAGTTGCTTATTTTCGAGCACTTATATTGGTAATGTGCTTGATGCTGAACAGAATACTCAAAGGTATCTTTCAAAAGGGAATTAATATCATTCAGTATCCTTTGATTGTTCAAATAAAGTATCAGCATATTAAGGTCCACTAGGACCATTGTCAATTATTGTTCAGAATAATGGAATTCTAATTTTTGATATTTCTGTTATTTTCACAATGTCCTAGCAAAGTCAGTACAAAATGAAAGAACATAAATCATCCTTTTCTTTACTATTTTAGCCATTTAATGCTTTTTACTTTCAGGCTACATAATCAGATTAAAATTTATTTTTATTCAAGTATAGTCGATTTACACTGTTATGCCAATCTCTTCTGTGCAGGAAAGTGACTCATTTATACACACATATATATTCTTCTTTATATTCTTTTCCTTTATGGTATATCACAGGATATTGAATATAGTTCCCTGTGCTATATAGTAGGACCTTCTTATTTATCCATTCTAAATGTCATAGTTTGCATCTACCAACCCCAAACTCCCAGTCTATCCCTCTCCCTCCCCCCACTTGGCAACCACAAGTATGTTCTCTGTGTTTATGAGTCTGTTTGTTTTGTAGATAGGCTCATTTTTGTCATATTTTAGATTCCACATATAAGTGATTTGTCTTTTTCTGACTTACTTCACTTAGTATGATAATCTCCAGTTGCATCCATGTTGCTGCAAATGGCATTATTTCATTCTTTTTATGGCTGAGTAGTATTCCATTGTATATATGTGCCACATCTTCTTTATCCATTCCTCTGTCGATGAACATTTAGGTTGTTTCCATGTTTTGGCTATTGTTAATAATGCTGCTATGAACACAGGGGTGCATGTGTCTTTTTGAATTTTAGTTTTGTGCAGGTATATTCCCAGGAGTGGGATTGCTGGATCATATGGTAATTGTATTTTTAGCTTTCTGAGGAATCTGCATACTGTTTTCCATAGTGACTGTACCAACTTACATTCCCACCAGCAGTGTAGGAGGGTTCCCTTTTCTCCAAGCCCTCTCCAGCATTTGCTATTTGTAGACTTTTTTGTTCTGTTTTGTTTCCTTTTTCTTTTTTAATTTCCTCATTGTGATGAGAACTCTTAGGATTTACTCTTTCTTTAATATTTATTTATTTATTTATTTGGCTGTGCTGGCTCTTAGCTGCAGCATGTGGGATCTTCATTGCCGCATGCGGGATCTTCGTTGAGGCATGTGGGATCTTTTTGTTTTTCTTAACATCTTTATTGGAGTATAATTGCTTTACAATGGTGTGTTAGTTTCTGCTTTATAACAAAGTGAATCAGTTATACATATACATATGTACCCATATCTCTTCCCTCTTGCGTCTCCCTCCCTCCCACCCTCCCTATCCTACCCCTCCAGGCGGTCACAAAGCACCGAGCTGATCTCCCTGTGCTATGCGGCTGCTTCCCACTAGCTATCTATTTTATGTTTGGTAGTGTATATATGTCCATGCCAGTCTCTCACTTTGTCCCAGCTTACCCTTCCCCCTCCCCATATCCTCAAGTCCATTCCCTAGTAGGTCTGCATCTTTATTCCCATCTTGCCCCTAGGTTCTTCATGACCATTTTTTTTTTTAAGGTTCCATATATATGTGTTAGCAGATGGTATTTGTTTTTCTCTTTCTGACTTACTTCACTCTGTATGACAGTCTCTAGGTCCATCCACTGCGCTACAAATACCTCAGTTTCATTCCTTTTTATGGCTGAGTAATATTCCATTGTATATATGTGCCACATCTTCTTTATCCATTCATCTGTTGATGGGCACTTAGGTTGCTTCCATGTCCTGGCTATTGTAAATAGAGCTGCAATGAACATTCTGGTACATGACTCTTTTAGTTGCTGCATGTAGGGTCTTTAGTTGCAGCATGCGAACTCTTAGTTGCGGCATGCATGTGGGATCTAGTTCTCTGAGCAGATATCGAACCCAGGCCCCCTGCATTGGGAGTTCAGAGTCTTAACCACTGGACCACCAGGGAAGTCCCTGTAGACTTTTTTTAAAAAATAAATTTATTTATGGCTGTGTTGGGTCTTCGTTGCTGCTCACAAGCTTTCTCTAGTTGCGACGAGCAGGCGCTACTCCTCGTTGCAGTGCATGGGCTTCTCACTGCAGTGGCTTCTCGTTGCGGAGCACAAGCTCTAGGCGCATGGGCTTCAGTAGTTGTGACACACGGGCTCAGTAGTTGTGGCTCGCGGGTTTAGTTGCTCCATGGCATGTGGGATCTTCCTGGACCAGGGCTCAAACCCGTGTCCCCTGCATTGGCAGGTGGATTCTTAACCACTGTGCCACCAGGGAAGCCCCCCTGTAGACTTTTTAATGATGGTCATTCTGATTGGTGAAGTGGTACTCAGATTAAAATTTTAACTCAGTTATAGGTAAGTATAATCATTTTAATCTACATAAGTATAATTTGTGCTCTATGTTTGGTATGGCTTGACAAGATAATGTTATATAATGTGATACTTTCATTTTGTAAAGAATAGTGTGGCATATTATTTTAAAGATTTTGTTGAGTTAAGAAATTTACTTAGTTTCCTGCAATTTAAGAATCCCCCTCCCCTCACTATATATAAGAATTTATGCTGGACCAACAGCAAATCAAAAAATGAATATCTCTTATTTGCAAAATGAATAACTCCCCATTTGTAAAAACTAAAAAAGAAAGAGTATTTTGAGAGTTTGAAAGACTATTTAATAAGTATGATCACATGACTGGCAGGCAAAGGAGGAAATTTTAGTTTCTGTTTTATGCATTGATCCAAAAACATTCTTTGTTTCTCTAGAAGAAATTTTATACACCATTGGACCATATCATGAAGTAGTCACATTTAATTGTTTTAAAAAATCTTGCTATAATGTGTGCTATCCCTATAATACTTAAATGCCAAACTTTTAAATTTTCCAAATATTGCCTCAAGATCAGTATTGTATTCATGGATAGCAGGTGCCTTGGACCCATGCTGTATTTTAGCACTATGGTTTAAATTTCAATTTCCACAAACTTTTCATGCAGTGAGAGAAGCAATTGTATGTATTAATTCTCATGGGCCTTCTGTCAGTATTCACTATATACATTCTTTGTAAGAATGGGTATTACTATTTTATTATCTGACATGGAGCCCAACATGCTGAAATAGTTTATATATTTCCGTTTTTTGAAATCATTATTTTAAAATATTCTGACAATTACATGTGTGACATTGTGGATAGGTTACTTTATTTACATAACCTGTTCTTGGTCACACTGTAGGTGTATCTATAGCTTTCCAAGGAAAATTAATGATTTCATCATTCTTTAGGCTATGCAATTGTAGATCCATTTTATAATATTAATGTCATTACCAATTCTGTGTGATATTTTGCAAACCACTTAGCTATGCATTTAAATTGTGTCTGTATGAAAAAAAATTTGCCTCACTAATTCAGAAATGTTAAAAGTGATGGAAAAACTAACTCACAGAAAACAATTTATGATCTTAGGAAAAAATGTACTTAAAAAGTACTATATGATTTAACAGTATTGTTGAAGAAAGTACTTGTTTTTAAACAATTTTTAGCTTTTAAAGGGTTAATTCATTGAGACCAGAATGCTGAGAAAACTAAAAATTAATCATTAAAGTCTTTACTATTAAGTTGTTTAACATCCTATTATATATACCCAATGATATTCAGCAACTTTTTTTTTCTTGAGCCAGTAGCATATAAGCCTTTCACCATTCTCACTTCAAACATGCAGAAGAAAATGTTTATATTATAAAAAACACTTCACAATCATAGAACTTAAGATTGTTTCACCTTAAAAATAGGGGAATGGAGCAAATTCCGTGAAAATGGTGGAGTAGAGAATTCCAGAACACTATTCTGAAACAAAAACATCTAAGAAACTGACAAAAACTGTCAGAATAAACTTTATTAAAACTCTAAAAATTAATCATAGTTTTACAACAACTGAGGAGACTACTTAATTTAAAAAGGGAGCTGACTTAGACTGGAAGAATTAATATTGTTTTAATGGCCATACTACCTAAAGCAATCTACAGATTTAATGTGATCTCTATCAAATTACCCTTGACATTTTCACAGAGCTAGAACAAATAATCTTAAAATTTATATGGAACCATAAAACACCCAGAATTGCCAAAGCAATCCTTAGGAAAGAGAATAAAGCAGGACACATAACCCTCCCAAGCTTCAGACAGTACTGCAAAGCTACAGTAATCAAAACAGTGTGGTATTGGTACAAAAACAGATGTATGGATCAATGGAAGAGAACAGAGAGCCCAGAAATGAACCCACCCACCTATGTCAATCTTCAACAAAAGAGGCAAGAATATACTATGGAGAAAAGACAGTCTCTTCAGTGAGTGGTGTTGGGAAAGCTGGACAGCTGCATGTAAATCAATGAAATTAGAACACACCCCCATACCATACCCAAAAATAAATTCAAAATGGCTTAATGACTTAAAGATAAGACATGACACCATAAGACTCCTAGAAGAGAACATAGGCAAAACATTCTGTGACATAATCGTACCAATGTTTTCTTAGGTCAGTCTCCCAAGGCAATAGAAATAAAAGGAAAACTAAACAAATGGAACCTAATCAAACTTAGATGCTTTTGCACAGCAAAGGAAACGATAAACAAAACAAAAAGACAACATACGGACTTGGAGAAAATATTTGCAAATAATGCGACCAACAAAGGCTTAATTTCCAAAATATACATACAGCTCATACAATTCAATAACATAAAACCAAAAAACCCAATCAGAAAATGGGCAGAAGACCTAAATAGACATTTCTTCAAAGAAGACATACAGATGACCAATAGGCACATGAAAAGATGGTCAGCATTGCTAATTATTAGAGAAATGCAAATCAAAACTACAATGAGGTACCACCTCACAGCAGTCAGAATGGCCATCATTAAAGAGTCTACAAGTAACAGATGCTGGAGAGGGTGTGGAGAAAACGGAACTCTCCTACATTGTTGGTGGGAATGTGAATTGGTGCAGCCACATGGAAAACAGTATGGAGGTTCCTTAAAAAACTAAAAATAGAGTTGCCATATGATCTAGCAATCCCACTCCTGGACATATATCCAGGGAAAACTCTAATTCAAAAAGATACATGCACCCCGATGGTTATAGCAGCACTATTCACAATAGCCAAGACATGGAAACAACCTAAATGTCCATTGACAGGTGACTGGATAAAGAATATGTGGTACATATATACAATGGAATACTATTCAGCTGTAAAAAATGAAATAATGCCATTTGCAGCAACAAGGATGCAACTAGAGATTATCATACTAAGTGAAATAAGTCAGAAGGAGAAAGACAAATACCATATGATATCACTTATATGTGGAATCTAAAATATAACCCAAATGAACTTATTTACAAAACAGACCCACAGACATAGAAAACAAACTTATGGTTACCAAAGGGGAAAGGGGGGTGAGGGAGGGATAAATTAGGAGTTTGGGATTAGCAGATACAAACTACTATGTATAAAATAGATAAACAACAAGGTCCTACTGTATAGCACAGAGAACTATATTCAGTATCCTGTAATAAACCATAATGGAAAAGAATATGAAAAAGAATGTATATATATGTATAACTGCATCATTTTGCTGTACACCAGGAAGTACAACATTGTACAACATTGTAAATCAACTATACTTCAATTTAAAAAATTGACCAGGAAAAAAAAAAGGCAAGGGAGCTGAATCTTGATAAGAGAACTTCGTGGAATTTTCACCTACCTCTTACCTGGCTCCTCCAATGAGTACTGGCCTTAAGGAAGGGAGCCAGCTTTCCAGATATGGGTTCCTCATGCTAGAGAGAGCAAAACGGACCTGTTCTCAGGAAATTGTGGTTGTTTAGGCCTATCTAATGGCTCCCTGAAGGATGAGTTCAAAGGACTCCTTTTATTTCTCCAAACTCTAAACTTTCCCAGGGAGAAGGCATTTTTCTGTGCACTGTTTGTCAAAAACATTTAAAGATAAGCCACTGATCCCTGAAGGATAACAGTTGGAACAAGTCTTAGGCAAACCAAAAAGCATGGGAAGAAAGGTTAAAGAGTGAGATGCTTTGGGGGAAAGGAGCTTTGAAAAGCTACCACATATTCCTGGGAATCTAGAAGATCATATGAATGCCCAGGACTAGTTAATGCTAAAATATATACCTGAAAGGCCCTAATCTCTCACCTCAGGCTCACAGTTCGGCTCCGTGCAAGCAGAAGTATAGGCAAAGTTGTAAATTGCCCAACTGACTGTAGAAGGCATGCTCCAACACAAACATATAGAGCCCATCTGCAAAGAATGGAGGTGTTTTATATTTTTTATTACAGGCATTAAGGAAATCTCTGTCAAATCACTAGCTGACCAATAACCTAATTGAACAGAGATGTCAGTGACCACTCATTACAAAGAACACATATCTTAAAAAGTTAGTTCAGAAAATTAATGAAGCAAACAAACAGAAACCACAGCCAGAAGCAAAAATAAGCCATGAATGGGGGAAGAATCTGATTTCAAAGTTGACATAATATTCAAAATGTCTAGTTTTCAAAAAAAATCATGAGGTATGCAATGAAAAGAAGTATGGAAAAAAGGAAATTAATAGAAACTGTACAGGAGGAAACCCGTACATTGAACTTACTAGACAAAGAACTTAAATCAACTATTTAAATATTATCAAAGAGATAAGGGAAACCAGGAACAAGGAACTGTGAGAATTATGTCTCCCCAAATAAAGAATATAAACCAAGATTTAGAAATTATTAAAATGAACAAAATAGAAATTCTGGAATTGAGAAGTACAATAACAGAAATAAAAAATACACTAGAGGGATTCAGTAGGGGATCTGAGCAGGCCAAAGAAAGACTCAATAAACCTGAAGATAGGTCAATTGAGATTATATAATCTCAGGAACAGAAAGAACAAAATAAGAAAAATGAACAGTGCCTAAGAGACCTGTAGAACATCATCAATTATGGAAGCATACATATAATAGGAGTCTCAGAGGAGAGAAAGGGGCAGAAAGAATAACTGAAGAAATAATAAAGTTACAGTTTCCTGTCTGACATGTGAGGAGCTTAGAAGTCGTCATTCCATCCTAACAGCAAATAAAAAACTAAAAAATCAATAAATTTTGTTAGATCTGCCAGAGAGGTTAGACCACAGAGCAAACTGCTGCCCCTCTAATTGGAAAGGCAGATAGGTCAATACAGAGGATCAGAACTTACCACAGCAGAAACCTCCATGGGAACCGTGCCAGGGTAGGAAAACCTGAACTGTAATGGAAAAATTTCTTGGCAGCTCATTGTGGAAAAGTCTGAGAGTTAAAACCTCTCTACAGGGACTTCCCTGGTGGTGCAGTGGATAAGAATCCACCTGCCAATGCAGGGGACACGGGTTCAAGCCCTGATCCGGGAAGATCCCACATGCCATGGAGCAACTAAGCCTGTGGCCACAACTACTGAGGCTGGGCTCTAGAGCCTGTGTGCCACAACTACTGAGCCCGAGTGCCACAGCTACTGAAGCCCGTGTGCCTAAAGCCCGTGCTCCGCAACAAGAGAAGCCACCGCAAGCAGAAGCTCATGCACTGAAACGAAGAGTAGCCCCCACTTGCCGCAACTACCCGCATGCAGCAACAAAGATCCAACGCAGCCAAAAATAAATACAATTAAATCTTAAAAAAAAACAAACAAACAAACCCCTCTACATTGTTGTGAATTTTACCTCCAGGAGCTCTACCAGATTGTCACAGTGAAGACTAGAAAAGAAATCCCTTTGGGTTTCCTGCAAAGGGAGGGAAAAGTAATCATTTGACATATGCCAGAGCATTCTTTTTGTAACAATGCCTCCCCTCAGAAGAAACTATATTATCAGACACTAATCTATTGGAGTTTTATCAGAGCCCAACTGATCTGGGAGAAATAAAATACCCAACTTTAGCCTTCTCTATCCTTCCATGTGGGACAAGGGAAATAAACAATTCCAGTTCCATGTAGCCATCCCGTCCAGTTTAAGAGGGGCATGGCACTGAGAATCACTTGTGAACTTTGTAGCTAGTAGGTCAGAAGTACAGGTAGCAAACTGGGACTTGTGATTGGCATTTGAAGTAGATTCAGTCATGTGGGACTGAATCTTTAACCTGGGGGATGTGATGCATTCTCCAGGTAGATAGTGTCAGAATTGAGTTAAATTTGTAGGGCAGCCAGTCACTGTCCGCTGAGAATTGGAGAACTGCTTGGTAGTGTCAGAAAAACCCACACATCAAACTGGAGAAAATCAAAGATAAAGAGAAATTTTGAAAGAAGCCAGAGGAAAAACAACCTATCTGTAGAAGAGCAAAGATAAGAGTTACATCTGACTATTCCTCAGAAACCACACAAACAAGAAAAGAGTGGAGTGAAATATTTAAAGTGTTGAGAGGAAAAATAGAGGATTTCTCTGTCCTGCAAAATTATCCTTCAAAAGTGAAGAACAAATTAAGACTTTCTCAGACAAACAAAAATTGAGGGAATTTGTTGCTAGTAGATTGACCTTGAAAGAAATAAAAGAGGTCCTTCACAAAGAAGGAAAATGATGTAGAATCCATATAAAGAGAAGAGAATTAGAGAAAGAATAAATGAGAGTGAAAGAAAACTTATATTTTTCTTATTCATAATTGATCTAACAGATATCACTTCAAAACAATAATTACAACCATGTATTTGATGATTATGGCCTATGTATAAGTGAAATGAATAATAGAAATAATACAAGGGACAGGAGGGAAAAATTAGGAATACTTTGTGATTATAAGCTACTTGCACTATCTGTAAAGTGATGTAGTGTTATTGCAAAGTGAACTTGGATTTGGTGTAAATGTATACTGAAAACACTAGGGCAACCACTGAAAAGAACTTTTAAAAAATAATTGATACGATAAAGGATAGAAAATGGAATCACATAAAATGCTCAACTAATTTTTTCCAGTTTCATTGAGGTATGAATGACAAACATTATATACATTTAAGGTGTGAAATGTGATGTTTTGATATACATGTACATTGTGAAATGATTCCCCCAATAAAGTTAATTAACGTAAAAATCACAAAAGGTGGAAAAAGAATATAAAACAAAAATAAGAGAAAAAAGGGCAGCAAATAGAAAACAGTAACAAATATGGTAGATATTAACCCATTCACATCAGTAATTACTTTGAATATCAACAGTCTAAAAACACCAATTAAAAGGCAGAGATTTTCAGCGTGGATCAAAAAACAAATCCCAACTATATGTTGTTTAGAGAAAGAAACCCATTTTAAATGCAAAGATACACATAGATTAAAAGTAAAGGAATGAAAAGGGATATACCCTGCTAACATTGATCAGAATAAAGTGGGAGTGGCTATATTGATTTCAGACAGAGCAGAGTTCAGGGCACAGAAAGTTATCAGGGATTAAGAAGGGAATTACATAATGATAAAGGTGTCAAATCTCTAAGAAGGCATAACAATCCTTAATGTGTATTTGCCTAATGAGAACATCAAAACGTGTGAGGCAAAAATTAATAGAACTGTAAGGAGAAATAGATGAATCCAATATTATAGTTGGAGACTTCTGTGCCCCTCTATCAGAAATGGACAGAACCAGCAGGCAGAAAATCAGTAAGGACATAGTTGAACTCATCAACATCACTTATCAACTGGACATAATTGACATCTATAGACTGCTTCATCCAACTGCAGAAGACACATACTTCTCAAGCTCACACGGAGCATTCACCAGTATAGACTACATTCTGGGCCATAAACTATATCTTCACAAATTTAAAAGAATAGAAATCACACAATTTCTGTCTCAGACAGTAATGGAATTAAACTAGAAATGAATAACAGAAAGATAACTGGAAAATCCCCAAACCATGGAGTTTAAACAAAACACTTGTAAACAACACATGAGTATAAGAAGAAATCTCAAGAGAAATTTGAAAAAAATATTTTGAACTAAATGAAATGAAAGTACAGCTTATCAAAAATTGTGCAGGTTTTTGTGTGGACATGAGATACAGGTGTAACAATTACTTTGCAAACTGTGTTCAAATGTAATGGAAAAGGGCCCAGAATACCTACCTTACCTCTGCCAATGGAGAGTTTCTTTCTAGTTTATCCAGGATTCAAAAGTCATTTTGCCCTCCAAGCTTAAGTCTCTCAACTCTGAGACACACCATGTGAAGAGCTGGCCCTTGTTCCTCACTCCCACTTAACTCCACATGACATAGCTAAAGTTAAACTTTAATCTGAAGAACTTGCAGTTTCCCAAATGGATGTACCTTGGAGCATTTAAACTTAACTCCCACTTCACTGCGTTTATCTGGACCTCAACTGCCTCTTTTTAATTGTCTCTCTGGTTTACCATATATCTTACCATCTTCCTTGTAAGATTACTGCTGCTAGACACAAAGATCCTACCATCCCCAGAAATAACACAATGTATTCCAAAGAGCAGATGCCCAATTAATGTTAAGGGAATAAATGAGCCAGGGAGCATATTATCTAATTTATTAAGATTTAATTTCTCCTAAATTCTTAAGTAAGCTAAACAAATCCAGGTATGTGTCATTTAATTTTTACTGAATAACAGACTAAAGAAGATAAGGAAGAGATGAATTGATAATCTTTTACTTTATTTTGCTCTATTTCTTGATGTCAACAATTTTACTACTGACTTATTTCACTTTTCTAAAGTAACACCTATTCCAATGCCATGTTACCCTATTCTAGATCAAAAATAAGAGTGAATGTTTCCCAATTTGATTCACAAAATATAAAATCTCCTTGCAAACTTGATACACAGCAGTAAATGTATAAACAAGTGATTCACAAACTTATACTCAGAAGCTATTTAAACCATCTATTAATAGAGACGACATTTGAAAAATAATGAAAAGAGAGACAGAGATACAGAGAGACAATGAGAAAAAGAAATGAAAATCTCCAAATTACCACATAAACAGGAAAATAAAGATGATACACATCCATGGTGAAGGAAGTGATCTCCAGGGAGTTGGGATGCTCTAAGTCAGGGAGACAGCAGGGGATAGGGGCTGTCTGCTCCACTGAGAGCAGAGTGTAGCCCTTAGAGGAGCCGCAGAGAAGAGCTGGTCAGCAGGTCAGGTTCCAGAGTTGGAAGAAGGACACACTGGGGAAGTCCCGGGAGAAGGCTGCTGTAATGGTAGAAAGAACTGGAGCTGGACAAAATACCAGCTTCTAGACAGTTAGCTCTCAGTAAGATCCTAGGAAAATGAAACCCAGGGACAATCCCCAAATATTGATTTATTCTCATGTTTACTCTTCCCTTCAGTAGGCCTGCTTTTAGCACTTTGGCTACAAGTGCCTTTTTATTGCTTGAGATATTTTGGAATAGTGCAAAGAAAAGTGAATTAAGAGACAGGTCTGCCTCAGGCTGGGAGCAGTGTAACAGTGTGGCCTCTAGACAAATTCAGACCAGGGGTCTATTCCCAGCTCTGCTAATAACCAGTCTTGTGAACTTGAAAAAATTGTGAGTTCTTCATCTGCCAAGTTTGGTAAGCCCTATCTTATAAGACTGTTGCAATGTATGTACTATATATACCACATGGCAAGAGGACTAGCAAATATCACCCACTGTTTAAAGAATAGCAGTTATTAATATTATTTTGATCTCAGATTATCAAAATTCACCTCCCTTGGAATTTTTTTTAATCCAGAAAATTTCAAACAATATACAATATTCTTAGAAAAAGAACACTGAATCGACCAAAAATTCTCTCTAGTTGGTGAAACTAACGTTCCCAATTAGAGTATTTATCATTTAATTCAGATGTGGAGTTGTTTTCCCAAGCTGGATGCAGCTCAAGCTCCTAGATTGGTGTCAAAGAACAAGTCCTACCATCCCTTCCAGGTGCCCTTCCATCCAAACCGCTTCTGTTTTCATTCATTATACCCTCGTCTAAAAGCTATCCCTCACTTGAGAGTTTGCCAAACTATACTCAAGATAACCTAATTAAAATGCCTTTATAATGGAACAGACTCTAGCTCTCTCAGTTTGGGGCAAAGAGTCCCAGCACAGTGGTTTCTTGGCGTCTCACCTAAGGGGACATCCCTGTTATTTTTCAGAAACTCCCTGGAGACAATGTGTGTAGAGCACCTAGTTTGCACAATCTGTGCTAGAACAAGAGCAAAGGACACCTTCCTTTCCTGCCCCAGGTGGAGATTTTTCTATGGTTTACCCACAATCCCAAAGTAACTTGTAGCAGCAGTTTTCCATTATAGACCGAATGTTTGTGTCCCCGCAAAATTCATATGTTGAAGCCCTAACCATCGCCCCCCGCACCCCGCCTCCATACGATGGTATTTGGAGGTGAAATCTTGGGGAAGTAATTAGGTTTAGATGAAGTCATGAGGACGGGGCACCCATGATGCAATTAGTGGTCTTAGAAGAAGAGCGAGAGAGACCAGAACTCACTCTCTCTGCCATGTGAGGACAGAGAGAAGGTTGCTGTCTGCAAGCCAGGAAGAGAGCTCTCACAAGGAATGGACCCCACTGGCACATTGATTGTGAACTTCCCAACTTCCATAGAGAAAAATAAATGGCTGTTGTTCAAGCCACCCAGTCTGTGGTATTGTTATAGCAACCTGAGCAGACTAATAGAGGGTTTTTTCTGTCAACTCTGAAGCATACTGTTGGAGGGTTTGGCCTCTACTCACCACTTCCAGGGCCTCAACTAGCCCACCACACAATGGAAATGAAAATTACATTCCACTGAGGACTTGCAGTTTCCTTAAGTCCCAAACTGCCTTGCTCAGGAAATTTACACTTAACTGCTATCATAAGGAACACCCTCTCCTCACCCATTCTTTTTACTTTACCTATAGGTCATAGAGAATATTCCAGTATCTTACTCATATGAGTGCAACTCACAGGCTCTAAAATTCTATGAGTAGAGGCTGGATTTTCTTTCTTAGCATCCCCAGTACTAACACTGAACCTTCCAAAGAGCAGATACTCAACGTTTGGTGAATAAAAGAGCCAGTAAACACAAGGTGTAATTTATTAAGATTTAATTTCTCTTTCTTGAAGAAGCTAAGAAACTCAGAGTATAAATCAATTATTTTTACAAAGCTAAAGATTAAAAGGAACAAGGAAAACTAAGATTGATCATGTTTTACTTTTTTTTCTATTCCATTATCCTAACTTTTACTGTGGGATTCTTTCACATTTCCAAGAATATAATCCCTACTGTGATGTTATATTTTCTTGTCTGGGGGATAAAAAACCTCAGACTTCAACAGGGGTGGGAAGATATTGCTGGGCATGGCCCTGGAAGGTGCACTGACTGGCAGTAGTGTCAGCCCTGGCTGCATCCATGGCTCTGGCTTTCTCTTCTTCATCTCGCGAAGCTTCTTTGTAATAAGATGGAAAGGCACTGGGAACTGTATCGTTGACCTTTGCCAAAAATTCCAGGACTTTCACCTTGCTGGTTTCAGCGCGGGCTCTCGGGCCCCACAGGAACTCATAGCGCAGAGGATCACTGTTGGGCACCTGACGGTACTCCAGGTACTTCAGCCTCACTAAATCTTTGGTGATGAGCTACCTGGGCTCCCCATAGATGAAATGTTTCCTTCCAGCATACACTCGCATCATACTCAGGAATTTCCAGATGTCTTCCTCAGTGGCACAGTTGCCCTTCATGAAGATCATACCCAGGAGATTCATCAGGAGACCGGTCTTGGGTAACCCCCTTCCACCACGCACCCTCCCATTGTTGGGAAGTTTCAATTTGCTGACAAGATCGTAGCAGTGACTGGTTGAGTCGACTTCCTTCACATCTACTGCAAAGACTATCTCAGTGCGCTCAGAGGCTCTCTTGAGAATCTCAGCAAATCGGTCGTGGTAGCTTTGGTGGACAATCTTCAGCATGTCTTCCTTCATAACGGGCTGTTTCATTTTATACTTGTACAGAAGGAACTGCTGCTCCAACAATCCAGCTTTCCTGGTTAAAAAGTCAGTTCCTGAGCTCTCAGTGAAGGATGGGACCTCATAGGCGCTTGCCCTATCCTCATGTTGGCCGTTGGAAGCTTCATCAGATATCGTGTAAGAAATGCCTGCAGGAGTAGTGGTGGTAGTTGGTGCTCTTTGAGGCTCCTGGGCAGTGCTACATGACCCAGCAGCAGGCAGACTTTGGGTAATGCCTCCACACTGAGGAGAGGAGGTGGTAGTGGACTCCTCTTCTGCTGCTGCTATGGCCTGGGCACCCCCACAATTCGGTCTCACCTCCGGCCTGGTGGCGTTTATCACCAGCATGGGCCTTACTCTTCTGACTCTGAGGCATGGTCAAGGACAGCAGGAAGGAGTATAGACAGGAGGTCAGAAGATGTGGACACCTGGAGGAAGGAGAATAAGATGCTATGAGTACCTTCAGTGGGGAGATTCCTCCCTGGCTTTAACCAAGGCCACCTCTGCAGGGTCCTTGAGGGCACTGCTCTAGGCCCCCTCAAGGCTTCTGTTTTGGTCAGCCTGTCCCCTGAGAACCCTGTGGAGGATGTTAGAACCTTAGACTGCAGCCTGCCAGCCCTGCCTGGGGTATACTGGGATAACAGCTGGGGCTGCCAGTCGGAAGCCTCTCTGTTGTGGGATGTGACAGTCTTCTCAGTTTACAGTCAGGATCATCATGTCAACTGTTGGCAAGTCCAGGGCCCCCTCTATTCTGGTGCTTTGAAGTTGACACCTCAAACCAAATCCAACACTTCCCTGAGACCCCAGAGGAGGAAGTAAAGGGGTTCCTTATCCCCTCTCTCTGTCAGGGAGCACCCAACTGAGAGCTATGTGGAGCCCTCTCTGTCATGGGCTGCTTGGGTGCTCAGTTGTCGTTCAGGATACTCACCTGTTCTCTACGTAGTACCTGGTACACCTCCCCTCTGCTGACTGGTGGCTGCAATTCATACTAACTTTATACTCTTCTCTCTTACATTTGATGTAAATAAGTGAGGGTGATCCTCAGCCTGACAGCCCTGCCCTGAACCTTCAAGTTCTGAATGCAAAGGTGGGGTCTAGATTTTTTGTTATCTATTCAATGATTGGTGATCCCTTCAGTCTTTCCCTTCCTTTGACCCTTGGCATAGTCTGGGACTTCTCTCTTCCTGCCAGCGTCTCCTGAGACACACCCCACCCCAGGAGGATATGAGGGTTCCCCCAGTTGCCAGTGGTCTCCAAGGCTGAGAATAGGGGATGGATTCTCTTATACTCTAGTTGTGGGTGTTCCCCCCAGACAACTAAACTACTGGAAAGATCTGGAAATCCTCCCACTGTGGGGGATAAACTATCCCTTATAAACAAAATCTCTCACCCCCCACCTCCCGCCTCCCCACCACCCTCAGCCTTCCTGCCTCCCACCCCCGGCCTCCCCCATCCCCCACTTCCCCGCCTCCCTCCATCCCCCCACCCTCCCCTCCCCGTGATACCATAGGAGAAAATGAGTGTCAGTCATCACATCACCAGTTGAACAGACACCCCAGGCTGCCAGCAGGGCGGGAATTCCCTCAGTCCTCACATAGGGTCCTTATCCTGACTCCTGGCCACACTTGGGATGCTTTCCTCTGCTAACTTGAGGCTCCTCCCCTCAAACCAACGCCCTCACATCTGAGACCCTCCTCTCAGAAGTAAGCCTGATAGCCCTGCGTGGGGCTTCCCAGGCTTGATGGAAGCCACAAGTTCTGTGCCACTTCACTCTTCTGGGGTTGAGGTCCCCTCAGACCTCACTCAGAGTTCCGTCTTTGAAATCCTTCAGGGGCAAGGCCCTCAGCTTCCTGATCTATCAAATAGGAAAGGAAGGCTTCCTTCCACCTGACTGCCATGCTTGGGTCCTCTGAGAGTGGCAAGCAGGGCCTCATTGGGACTTTCCACCTAAGTTTCCTCACCCAGACTCTCGCTAGCATCTTCTCCTCCGTGTGCTGAACTGGGGCTGCCCATGTAAACCAAGGCCCTCACCGCCCTGAAAGCCTCTGGGCCAAAATCTCCCTCAGCCTGACTGCGCTGCACAAGGCCTCCCAGGACTTAGAAGAGGAGCGAGGATTTGGAGGGGAGGCAGGGGGTGGGGGATGTCTCCCATTCGTCATACAGGCTCCTCACCTCGACTCGGTTCCTGCTAGAACCTGGAAGTCCTCACCCCTGAGGCTGCTCACCGCAGGAGGCAGTCTCTCACCTTCCTCAGGCTCCCTAGGAGGAAGTGAGCGCTACCCCTCACCTCACCACCGACAGGGCCTCGATCTCTGGCGCCCCCTCTGTTCTGGGGCGGAGGGCACCCTCAGTTTCACACAGGATTCTCAATTATACTCCTTTCAGACCCTTGGGAACTTCCCTCTGCCACTGCCCTTACTACAAGGTCCTCACCTCCTTGAGAACTTCCTCGCAGGAGGCTGCCTGATGGCATAGGTCTAAGATCAGGCTAGGGAAAGTCTCTGCAAGACTCCCTACACTACTGGGCGGTGCTCTCCTCAGTCATCGTTCATTTAGGTCCTCGTCTCAGCTCCTGTCTCTTTAATGAATGGTTTCCTGGGAAGTGCCACATCCCTGCAAACTTCTGAGTACTCTCTCCACTGTAAATCTTACGGACGATGGGTCTGTGTCTCAGAAGATGTGAGATGGGGAAGCTGAAGAGCAAGGTAGAGGACTCACATAGGAGGTGAGCTTTCAGAGAGAAAACAAAACATGTTGATTATTTCTCCTCTACCACCCAAACTTGGCTTCTAATGTAACTTCTGTTCTGCAAGACTTACATACTACAGGAAATGGGCTGAGCCTGATAATTTTGTGAGACCCCATGTCTCAAGGTTAACTGACACTGCATATATAGATGATCACGTTGTTACCAGATAGTATATCCTTCCTTTCATTATTCATATCCTTCATTTATTTTGGTTTTCTTATCGTCCTGGCTATGTATTCCAATCCAGTACTTTGGGCACAAACTTTTTTTTTTTTTCTTCAATCACCTGAGATATACTATGGAGTAGTGAGAAGAAAAGTGAATAACGATACGCAAGGTCAGCTTCAGGGTGGGAGTGGTGGAACAGTGTGTGCCCTACAGAAATTTAGACCAGGAGTCTAGTCTAGCTGTGTCACAACCTTGTGAACATGAGAATATTGCAAGTTCTTCATTTGCCAACTGAGTTTGATAAACCCTATCTTGTATGACTGTGGGAATGTATATATTGTGTATAAAGCACCCATCAAAATGACTAGCAAATATTGGGTGTTTCATGAATGGCAGTTACTATTTTTACCTAGACAATATCACCCTCCTATGTAGGAATGTTTTCTTAAATCCAGCATATGTCAGAGAAAATGCAATGCTCTCAGACAAAACACTACCAAATCAGTCAAAAATTTGCTTTAGCAAGTAAAATTAAGTATCTTGTCTGCATTGGAGCATTTATTATTTAATTTTAGTGTGGAGGTGTTTTTCCCCCCACCTGGATGCAACTCAAAGTTCCTAGAATTTTGTTATGCACTGACTCTTTCAGTCTTTTCCAGCTGCCCTTCTATCTAAACCACGTCCATTTTTATTTTTGTTTCTTCCCCACCAAAATCTAGCCCTCTCTTAGAATTTGCCAAATTATACTCAAGATAACCTAACTAAAATGCTCTTTTAGTGCATTAGGATCTGGCTCTACCAGTTCAAGGCAGAAAGTGTCAACAGAGTGGCTCCTGTGCATCTCACCCATTGGGGCTCAAGGCAGGCTGCCCCAAAATGTGCCACAAAGGCATATTGATTACCTTATATTACGGTTACTGAAGAAATGACCAACGTAGGAGGGACAGTCTGACCCTCCTTTATGTCTCTCTGAAAGCAGGAAATCTCTCATGTGAAAGATGCACTCCCTGCATCTGGAGGTAGAAGGACACCCTTACAGCCAGAAATAGGGAATTCAGGCAGAGAAGCCTGTATAAACAAACCTTGTTACTTCTTTAATTTACTACCCCAAGCCCAAATTCTGTTTAGATTCTTCACTAATTGAGCACTCAAAATGTAAGTTTATTTGTCCTGTCCATTCCTCAAAACTTTATTGTTTTTTCATCTAAAAATATAAAAGCTGCCCTTTTTTGGCCACTTCTTAGGTCCCATTTCTAAGAAACCTCCATGTGCATGAATTACAATTTGTTTCTTTTTCTTCTGTTAATCTGTCTTGTGTCAATTTTGTTATTAGTCCAACCACAAGAACTCAAGAGGTGTAGAGGGGTAAATTCCCCCCCCCCCCCCCCGACAGTTGGCAAGCCAGGCAGGAGGCTTCCCATCCTGAGGCTGCTGCAGCTGAGAGATCCTGGGACATGTGATAAAGGCCGCAGAAGGTAAGATTTCTTACCATGTCAGCCTCCCAGATTGCTGCCTTCAAGCTCTGATGGAAGGGAAAGTAGTGAAAGTCCCTTGTTTTCTCTCTAAATTTAGGTTAGCAGGAGAAAATATTTGTGTAGCTAGTTCCTTAGACTTAGGAAAACTTTAGGATTCTGTTCTTCTCAAACATGGTCACTGTTTTACTTTGTCTATGTTGTGTCATTTGTCATAAGGAGAAAACCATAGGGCAGTACAGTAGGCATAGACCCTATAAGCCTGCTGTTCAAGCCAGCCTCACAGATTGTTAACAGCTGTCACCAGACCCACGTCTATTTAGACAAACTTTGCTGTTGTTCCTCTATGTAAAAACGAGATGAGGTTTTACCTTCCTTCTTCTTTTATGTCTTGAGAGCCTGGCATTTTGCCCAGTGAGAATATTCGCTCTGGTCTGTCATCCAGAAGGTGCATTTACTGGGGTGTATCTGGTGGCTAGTTGAATAGACTGGGGTTCCAAGTCATGAAGTTACCAGCACTCTCATTGTCTGGTTGTGCCAGCTCTCAGAGGAGTTTGTCATAAGGGGTCCTGGCCCATAAGGGGCATTTGTCATCTCAACTTTTATTGCTTGTTAGTACTGGAAAAGCCCCATTCCAGTAGTGCCTGCCTGGTGCCATAAATTAATGGGTTTATGGCTGGAGTGCCCCACATTTTTGTGGGACACTAGAGAGATTGTTTTCACTATACCATTCGTACCACCTGTAGCAACAAAGGGCTTTTACTTTTTTAGGCTAACTCTGGGAATGAACTTTCTGGATCTCGTGAGGGCTAAATAATCTCTTGTGATATATCTCTTGCATTTTTGGTTAAGCAGTAAAAAAAAAATGCTTATTGGTTTGAGTTGCTGTTTGCAGTTAATATAAGATCCTACTTGCCAATGGCCAGATGATGGATCCTTTAAATTGGCTGTATTCCCATATGAACCGGTTTGCAAGGCAAAAATAGAGACATAGACATAGAAAACAAACGTATGGACACCAAGGGGGGAAATTGGGGTGGAATGAATTGGGAGATTGGGATTGACATATATACACTACTATGTATAAAATAGATAACTAATGAGAACCTGCTGTATAGCACAGGGAACTCCACTTCACTGTACAGTAGAAACTAACACAACATTGTAAAACAACTATACCCCAATAAAAAACAAGAAAAATAAATAAATAAATTGGCTGTATTTAAAAGGAAAAAATTTTGTGAGAGCTCTCATCATAAACATCTCTCATATTGGTACTTATGGGAGGATCAAATTGAAAGGAAAAAAATTATAATGAATATTAAGAAATTCCTTATTATGATGAAAGAAATTAAAATTAAAACATAAATTCCGCTCTTAAAAATCACCCTGTTTCCTCAGTAGTTTTCCAGGACCTCCTACAAATAATCCGGGCACAGATCAGCTGGAGTCCAATATTCAACGGCTAATAGAAACAACTGTCTTTGTCTTGTAAATCTATATAAAATCAGACATACAATTCAAGAAGCAAGTCAAAGCGCACCTAACTTTACCCGTCCCAAGGCCTCACCCATCCCTCTTAAAATGCTTGTAGATATTATAAATCATCAGGATATTAGAGTAAAATTGTCCTTTACTTAAGAAAAAAATTAATAGTGATTACTCAAAGACTTATGATAATAGACAAATATACTCCAAAACTCCCTAGGAGAAAACTTACATTTCCTTCCCTGCCCCTTAAAATTATGAGTCTGGATTAGCTTAGTCTGTAGAACTTAAAAAAAAAAAAAAAGGGCTTCCCTGGTGGCGCAGTGGTTGGGAGTCCGCCTGCCAATTCAGGGGACACAAGTTCGTGCCCCGGTCCGGGAAGATCCCACATGCCGCGGAGCGGCTGGGGCCATGGCCGCTGAGCCTGCGCGTCCGGAGCCTGTGCGCCGCAGTGGGAGATGCCACAAACAGTGAGAGGCCCGCGTACAGCAAAAAAAAAAAAAAAAAAAAAAAAAAAGAAGAAGGAGAAAAAAAGGAAAGGGACCTCTTCAAACACAAACTGCTAAAAGACTCTCTTGCCTGAACAGTCTCCTTAAAATCGCTTGTCAAGGGCAAATACAGATCTTAAAAGTCTTCTCCACAAAAAAAAAAAGACTTTAGCCATCTGAATGAGTACACTTAATTAATTCTGTTATTTATAAACTAGTGAGTTTTGTATTGTACCTGATTCATGACTAAAGTTTTAAAATGAAAACTATGAGATCTCTGGTTTTGTCTGTCTATATGTCTACTTTATAAATATGGTATCTTTCTACCTCCAGATTATGTTGCCAAAATCGTTATTTGTAAAAGAGCTCTAATTGGCTTAAACAAACTAGTACTTATATAAAAATTGTTAAAAATATAACAAAAACTAACCCAAATGTTTCTCACGTTCACATGATCTAGAATAATCTTTAGTAAATATTGTAAAAGCTAATTTTAAGCTTGTTGATTTAATTAATATGGGTATATCTTCAGAGTTAGCATAAAGTATAATGCAGAAAAACAACTTTTTGTTCTACTGGGTTTACTAGCTAATGTCTCTTTTGCAATATTTGTCAGAAAACACACAAACAAAACAGACAAAAGACCTTAGGATAATGACTAAATGCTTTAATGACTCATGAAATTTTCATGAGTAATCTAAGTATGATTATTTAAGAACAAAAGAATTAAATAGGTGTGAAATAAGAGTGTTTAGGTGAACTTTTTAACAATAATTGTTTTGTGGTTTGTCTACCTAAATAGTTTCCTAAATCTCTTTGGTAATTTACACTCTTAGAGTTTTGCTAAGTTAAATGATGAGAATTCATTGACTGTTTAGTCATTTCCAAATAAGATAAAATACTAAAACATTAACTGCTGAACAAGTCTAAGTTTGCATATTTTTTACCTCTTACTACAGAGACTAAGTCTGTTTGGGTTTATTAATAAATATACCTTATGCTTTATTGAAAGATTATTCTATAAAGTAACATATATTTCTAGAAATTATAAAATGTATTTTTAAGTTTGCCAAGCCACAAAATGTTAATACAGTTCAGAATTGTTTACTTCTTTATTTTCACTAAAAAATTAAGATTTCAAAGGACTAAGAATTCTAATTAATATATTGGTTAAAGCTACCCGATATAGCAATAGAAATGGGATATGTTTTGGGGTAAGAAAAGTTATAGGGTACAGAGATGTGTTTGTTAAGGAAAAAGAAAGTGATTTTCCGTAAGGCTGGTTATTTCTAAATGGGAAAGAAAACAAGGCACAAACTAAAATGGACATAGAAAATTGTAAGTTTTGTGAAAAAAGGAATCTTTGGAAAGGAATTTTATGTGTAGTCAGGACTAAATAAGATTGGAATCAATTTAATTAAGTAAATGAGCTTAAGTATCAAAAGTAAACTGGTACAAAATTGGAATTTGGTTTTATCTCTGTTAAAAGGACAAAGGTTTTTTTTGTTTGTTTTTTTCTATTGGTCTGCTCTTGATAAGAAGAGATTATGAAAGGTTTTTCTTTACCTTGAAGGAATCTGACCAAAAAATATATATAGTGTCTTGTCTTTATCAGGTCTTTGATTGCTTAAGTAAACCTAGTCCTCTGGGTGTTAAAAGAGTGAAATTTTGCTCAGAACCATATAACCTTCTATATTTGCCTATGAAGTCTTTAATTGTTACTTTGGTTAAATGGATAAATAAGCATTGTTTCACAGTGACCTATTTGACTAAGTGTTTTAAAGCCTCTTTGATATATTTGGCAAGCTTCCCCCAAATCAAATTCTATATGAAGTCTTTTTGACTTAGAACTAACTTTGAGATATGAGTTATTTCAGAGGGCCCCTGAAATATCTCAAAGATTTGTTCTCTTTCCTTATAAAAAGAGAGATATTAAACTAATTAGGAGTATTTGTTATGTTAAATTACATGGGAAGCATTGTCAAATAAGAAGTAACAAACGTTAAGCCTTTTTTATGTTGTGTTTGTATAGGTAGGTATTATAAGTGTTCCAGAAATTATGTGAAACTACTGGAAGTCTTATATGTCCTGGCATAAAATGTTGTCTGTCACCAAAATTGAAGCTCACACTAAAAGGACTAAACCCAAGTATCAGGGAAACACTGAAGCTGACTTTTATGCACAGGCAGCAACAAAAAAAGAATCTGTAAAGATTGTGGCACGTGTGGATAAAGTCCATTTTGCTTCTGCCAAAAAATTGACCCTTAATCGCCAGACTTTTGCCATCCTGATGTCCGTTTAACATAGCAGCAGTCTGACCCTGAATTGGAGAAATTAAATGGGTAAACAATAGCTATAAAATAAATAGCCGGGGCTATGAGAAACCCAAGATGGCCCCTTGGTTCCTCCCAGCTTTCTGGCAAACCCCCCCCATTTAAGATAACTCAAATTATAAATAGACATTGGTAGGAAGATTTCTATAAAATTGTGCAAAAAGTTTACCAGCAATGTCTGACCTGGCAGGTCCATAACCCTGGGAAGAAAAAAAAAAAAAAAAAAAAAGATTTTTGTCCCCCAGAGGCCTGAAGACCTCCTTTCGCTGGACCCTTTGAACACCTGCAACTGGACTTCATTTATTTGCCACTTAGTATGAGTCATCAAAATATTCTTGTTATTGGGCTTCCCTGGTGGCGCAGTGGTTGAGAGTCCGCCTGCCAATGCAGGGGACACGGGTTTGTGCCCTGGTCTGGGAAGATCCCCCATGCCGCGGAGCGGCTGGGCCCATGAGCCATGGCCGTTGAGCCTGCGCGTCCGGAGCCTGTGCTTCGCAACGGGAGAGGCCACATCAGTGAGAGGCCCGCGTACCAGAAAAAAAAAAAAAAATCTTGTTACTGTATGTATATTTTCTGGATGGGTTGAAGCCTTCCCTTGCTGCAAATCTGATTCTCTCACAGTGGCAAATAAACTGTTTAGAAAATGTGTTCTCCACTTGGGGTATACCTTTTAAAATATCCAGTGATCAAGGCACAGATTTCCCTGGGCAAATCATACAAGCCTTAACAAAAACCTTGCAAACTTCTTGAAATTATCACTGTCCCTATCACCCACAGTCTTCAGGGAAGATCGGTAGAACTAATGGAAAAACTGGACTCAAGCAGAACAAGAATTAACATGGTACCGAATGAATTGATGAATATGATTATAATTTTCATGATTTTTTTGTCTGAAATATTACTGATTTTTAAAAATTTTCATTTTCCAGATATAAGGAAATTTTTTAACACAGCAATTTGATAAATTATACCTTTGTAAATAGAATTTAAACATTTATCTTTTTGTCCCTACCTGATCACTCCAGAATTCAGAAAGTCTCAGTGAGTATTCTTATTTTCTTGGCAAAATAGTTATATGCACAATTGAATAAGAATCTGTTCTTATAGCAGGACACAATTGGAAACATTGGTTTTATTACCAAGACTTTGATTGGAATGTCATATTTGACAGAGATACATGTACACTCAGATATGACCAGATAGCTTGAAGGAACTAAGGTCGACTTTATGGAACCATAAAGCCCCTTGAAAAAACAGCCTGGGACCTTGCTGACAGAGTTCCCAGCAGCTTCCCAGCAGCCTTACCAGGTGAGTAAGGAAGGCCACTTCCTGGCAGGCACAGGAGCCTCAGGATATTTGGGGGACTTCAAGAAGAGAGGAATTCACCCAAATCTCTCGGTATAAAAGGAACTCTGACGACAAGTCTTTGGTGTGGCTTCCTGGCCTTGAGAAGCTATTAAAATTTCACTCTGGAGACTCCTTATGAAAACTTCCAGCAAAGCAGATTTAAAAGAGCCTATATGGCTAATTGCTCTTCTTGCTGAACTTAACATAAATAATCAGGCCAAGTTTATTGAATCTAGACTTATTTTGCAAACAAATTAGTCTTAATTTTGCTTTCTTTGGTAGAGAAGAGGGAGATTTTAGAGAGAAAAATTGTTTCAATAGAAACTATACTACGCACTTGTGGATATTAGATTCTAGTGCTATTACTTTTCCTTGAAGTTTTGTCATTTACCTGTAAACTGGACTGGATCCTGAATTTTTCTAGTTCCCTCCAATATGTGGCTGCAACTCTCTAACATTTCCTATTTTCTCTCATTATTTTGATGTATCTGTGGTGAGAAGGTGAGCTCTATGTCCTACTCCTCTGCCAACTTGACCTGCTCCCCTCTCCCATCCTTTTGACTTGAATCATTGAGAATTAAAACTGTTCTTTTCCTGAAGCCCTGCACACTGAAGCTAGACGACTTGATATAAACGTCAGAGAAATTGCCACAACAGCTCATATTTAAACAATCTTCATGCCAGTTGCTGTATGAGCCACTCAGAAAGTTAACCTGAACACCCAGTGACATCATCAGAGACATTTCAAACTGCAGTAGATGCTTCGAACCTGACACCTAGAAATCTTCTTGACTGACTGCCCCCCTGGGCTCAGAAACTGGTTTATAACCAGCTCCAATCATTAACCTTTGTTTTTCTTTTGTTTCCGTAGAAATGCCTCTTATTAAATACCTGATATTGCTTGCACCATAGACCTAGCTTTGGGAGCCCATCTGCATCATTGCCTCCTGAAATGAGATACAACAATTTAACTGAACTGAACTGTTCTCAGAACTAAGAAACTGGTTCAATGAAATGGAGGGCTCTACTAACCCATTCTATGTCTCCACAGTGACCAGTTCAGCTCTTAATATGTGAAACTTCCAGGGAAGTTTCAGAGGAGGGAACTGTTAAGGCTTAGGGCAGGTTGCCCCCAAATATACCACAATGGCATATTGATTATTTTGAATTAAAGTTATTTAAGAAACAGCCAGTGCAGGAGGGGCACTCCGACCCTCCTTTCGGTCTCCCTGAAAGCAGGAAATAAATCTCTCATGTGAAAGATGCACTCCCTGCATCTGGAGGTAGAAGGACACCCTTATAGCCAGAAATAGGGAATTCAGGCAGAGAAGCCTGTATAAACAAACCTTGTTACTTCTTTAATTTACTACCCCAAGCCCAAATTCTGTTTAGATTCCTTACTGATTGAAGGAATTATCCAAAATGTAAATTTATTTGTCCTGTCCATTCCTCACAACTTTATAGTTTCTTTGTCTAAAAAGTATAAAAGCTGCCTGCTTTGGCTACTTCTTAGGTACCATTTCTATGACACCTCCGTGCACATGAATTACAATTTCTTTCTTCTCCTGTTAATCTGTCTTGTGCCAACTTTATTAGTCTAACCACAAGAACTCAAAGGGGTAGTGGGGGAATTTCCTCCTCCCTGACATACCTCAAGGCAGTTAACCCTTATTTCTCAGAAACTCCCTGGAGACAGTGTGCATAGAATACCTGTCTGTGCACTGTATTCTCCTGCATTGAGATAAGAGCAAAGACACCTTAGATTTCTGTCTGTTAGGGGCTTAATTGTGTCCCCCAAAAAATTCATGTTGAAGGCGTAAACCCCAGTACCTCAGAATGTGACTGTAGTTGGAGATGAGGTCTTTAAAGAGCTGGTTAAATTAAAATGAGGCCATTAGGGTGGGCCATAACCCAATCTGACTGGTGTCTTTATAAGAAGAGATTAGGACACAAAAGGAGAGACCAGGGATATATGCACACAAAGGGACAGCCAAGTGAAGAGGGTGGCCATCTGCCAGCTGAGGAGAGAGGCCTCAGAGGAAACCAACCCTCATCTTGGACTTCCAGCCTCCAGAACTGTGAGAAAATAAATTTCGGCTGTTTAAGCCACCCATTCTGTGGTATTTTGTTGTGGAAGCCCTAACAAATCAATACACTGCCCCAGGTAGAGATTTCTTTCTGGATTATCCTTTTACTTTCCCGTAAGTCATAGAGGGCATCTCAACATCTTGTATGACTGCAGCTCCTTGCTTCTAAAGTTGTATGGGCATAGGCTGGGTCTTTATCTTAGCATTGCCAGTACTAGCACAGAGCCTTTTAAAGAGTAGATGCTTAGCTGATGTTTGGGAAATAAAAAAGAAAGTGAGTAAGAGGTCTAACTTGTTAAGATTTAATACCTCCTACATTTTTTAATAAGTTAAGCATATTGAGGTATAAATCATTTAATTTTACAAAACAGAAGACTGAAAGGATTAAGAAAAATCAAGGTTTATCATGTTTTCTTTTTAATTATTTTTTATTTTTTCATTCCATTATCCCAACAATTTTATTTTGGGATTCTTTCCCATTTCAACAAAAATCCCTATTGTGATGTCAAATTTTCTTATCTGGATGATTTTTAAAAAGTCTCAGACTTCAGTAAGGGTGGGAGAAGCTGCTGGACGTGGCCATGGAACATGCCTGAAAGTGACAGTATTTCCAGGCCTGGCTGCAATTTTGGCTCGATCTCTCTCTTCCTCATCTTGAAAAGCTTCTTCATATCGTGATGAGAAGGCACTGGGAACCATATCGCTGACCTTTGCCAAAAATTCCAAGATTTTCATCTTGCTGGTTTCAGTATGGGCTTTTGGGCCCCACAGGAACTCATAGCGCGGAGGATCACTGTTAAGCACCTGGCGGTACTCCAGGTACTTCAGCCTCACTAAATCTTTGGTGATGAGCTTCCTGGGCTCTCTATAGATGAAGTGCTTCCTCCCAGCATATACTTGCATCATATTCAGGAATTTCCAGATGTCTTCCTCAGTGGCACAGTTGCCGTTCATGAAGATCACACCCAAGACTGTCATCAAGAGACTGGTCTTAGGTAACCCCCTACCAGCACGCACCCTCCCATTGTTGGGGAGTTTCAGTTTGCTGACAAGGTCATATGAGTGGATGGTTGAGTCGACTTCCTTCAAGTCAACCGCAAAGACAGCCTCAATGCGTTCAGAGGCTTTCTTGAGAATCTCAGCAAATCGGTCTTGGTACTTTTGGTTGACAATCTTCAGCATGTCTTCCTTCATAATGGGCTGCTTCATTTATATTTGTACAGAAGGAACTGCTCCAACAAATCCATCTGACTAGTTAGAGTATCACTGTATGTGCTCTCAGTAGAAGGTGAGACATCAGAGGAACATGGATGTTCCTCATCTTGACTGTTATCATCTTCATCAGACCTTGTGTCAAAAGTACTTGAAGAAGTGTTGGTAGTCGATGGGGCTTTTGAAGACCCCTGAGAAGTGCTATTTGACCCAGCAGCTGATGAACTCTGGAGATTATCTTCCAAAACAGGAGAAGAGGAGGAGGGGGGTTCTTCTCTTACTGCAGTGGCCTGAACTCTCCTGTGACTCTGGGAGTCATCTTGGGCCTGGTGGCGTTTCTCACCGGTGCGGAGCTTACTCTTCTGACCCCGAGGCATGATGACTGTGCTCAGGGACAATGGTTAGGCGTGTGAGTAGAAGAGCAGGGGATAAGGGTCCACTGGATGAGGAAGGTTGAGAGAGTGTGCAGCTTCAGCAGGGAAATACCACCTTGGTTATAAGGAAGGCTACATTTGTAGTTTTCCTTGAGGGCACTGCTCTAAAAACCCATAGGGCTCCTGTTCTCCTAATCAGCCTGTCCCTTGGGAAACCTGTTGAAGGAAATTAGAATGATCTTTAGGCTGCATCCTGCCACCCCTGCCTCAGGCATGCTGGGGCAACAGCACGGGCTGGTGGTCTTCTACGTTGAGGAGTCTCTTATGTCACATTCAAGACCGTCATTCAACTGGTGGCAGGTCATGGGACCCATTCCCTCTGCTGTTCTGAGGTTGACATCACAAACCTCCCTGGGATCTATGAGAAAGAAATGAAGGGGGTCCTCAGCTTATCAACCCTGTCCAGGTGCCCCCAGTACTGACTGCTCAGTGGGGAGTTTTCTGTCCTGGCCTCTGGAGTCCTCAGTCCTCATTAAGGGTCCTTAATTTGGCTACACATAGGGCCTGATATCCCCACCCCTTTCATTGAATGGTGGCTACACCTTCAAACTAAGGATTTTACTTCCCATAGACCTGATACAAATAAGTGTTGGTGGAGCTTCAGCTTGATAGCCCTGCCCTGGATCCTCAAGGGCTGTAACAAGGAGCAGGGCTGGATTCCTTATCACTTCTATTTAGTGGTAAATGATCCCTCAGTCCTTGCTTTGACCTCTGTCATGGCCTGGAATTCCACCCTCTCTTGCCCTTAGGCCTGCCCCTTATACTAAGGCCAGCACCACCCTGAAACCCCTAGGAGAAAGTGAGATTCTTCTCTCCTCATCTGACCATACCTGTCCTTGGTCTTCTGAGGCTGAGAGTAAGGAATGAGTTCTATGGTTATGGGGTATGTGGTTCCCTTAGTCCTCAGGGTATTCACCTGGTCTCTCGAAAAACCTAGAAATCATCCCACTGCTGGCCCTAGGCCGTACCCCTTAGACCATGTCCCTCACCCCCTTGTGACACCATAGGGGGAAATATGTCACATCATGTCAACAAAGCCCAGGGATACCAGGGATACCAGGAAGGGCATGGTTCTGTGGGGTTCTCTCACAGTCTAAAGGCAGAGGTTTCCCTAAGTCCTCACTCGGGATTCTCACCTTGACTCCGGGCAGGGTTTGGGACTCCTTCCTTTGTTTACCTAAGGACCCTCTCCTCAGACTAAAATCCTCACTTCCTGAGGTGCCAGAGAGGCAAAGTCTGGGAATGCCACATGAGGCTACTCCTACCTGTGCCCTTCCAGTGTTGACATCAGGATTCAGGCTCCTTGGGGCTCTCTGTGTTCAGGGTAGGGGTGTGCCCTCAGTCCTCACTCAGGTTCCTCACCTTGACTTCTGAGAGGCCCTAAGTTTCCTCTTTCTTTCAACTTAAAGTCACCCATTTAGACCAAAGCTCTTATGTTCCTCTAAACCCTGAAAATAAGTGAGGGGATGCTCAGCCTGGCAGCCCTGCCTTGGCCTTCTAAGTCTGAGAGCAGACACAGGCCAGTCTCTCTGTGACTTGTTATGTGGTTTTTGTCTCAGTCCTCATTCATCAAGTCTTCACCTTGACTCCTATCTCTTCTATAAAAGGCTTCTTGGGAAATGCCACATCCTTGAAAACTCTTAATTGATCTCCCTACAACAAATCTTGCAGGAATAGGTTGAGCCCCAGGAGTAATGTGAGATGGGAAGCTGCAGCCAAGCAAGGGCTCCAGCACACGTGTTGTGCTATCAGAGAAAACATGCTGATCTCTTCCTTCTCTTCACTGGCCAGATATAGCCTTATATAACCTCAATTCTAATAGATTTACTTTCTACAGGGAAAGGGCTGAATTAAATGATTTTGTGAGCCCCTGATCTTTTGAGGTTTACTGACATTTCCTTCATAGATATATTGTCACCAAACGCTATCTATTTCTTTATTTGTACCTCACTTTTATTTTCATATTTTTATTACTTATTCCTGGAGCTTTTTCTTCCAAAACCATGTTTGGGGTATGAAGTCCTGCTTTTTAACACCTGAAATACATTTTGGAGTAGTGATCAGAAAAATGAAGTGACCCAAGGTCGGCCTCAGCCTGGTAAGAGTGGTATAGTGCGGGCTCTAGAGGGATTCAGAGCCAGGGTTCAGTCCAGCTGTCACTTACCAGCCTTGAATTTGAGAATATTCCAACTTCTTTATCTGCAAAGTGAGTCTGAAAAAGTCTATAGTGTAGGACCACAGGCATGCATGTATGTAAACCACCTGGCAGTTTGAGACAAAGTTTGGTACTTTCAATGAATGGCAGTTATTACTAAGATGATTTTGATCCCAAATAACAAACTTCCTTCACAGAATTTTATTTCCAGCCTACATTAGAGAATATGCAACTCTAAACAATATAGAAATCCACATCAGCCAAAATGCCAAGCGAGTAAAACTAAGTAGTATTTCCCTATTAGAGCATTTGTTTTAATATTGGTACGGGGTCATCTTCTCCAGATGGATGCAACTAGGAGTTCATTTGTCTCAAGGACCAACAACTTCCCTCCCAGGTGCCTTTTCATCCAAACCACCCCTAATTTCATTCATACCATTGCCACTAAAATTTGAGCCCTCCCTTAGAGTTTGCCAAATTACACTCAAAATAACCTAATTAAAATGCCCTTTCACTGGAGTGAGCTCTGGCAGTCCCATCCCACAAAAAGAGAGACAGTCCAGTGGCTTCTTGGCATCTCATTTCAATGAGTATCACCTTTATTTCTCAGAAACTCTCTGGACAGCTCATGCCTAAAACACCTAGTTTGAGTGTTCACTTGCCCTGGAGCAAGTGCATAGGACCCCTTCCATTCCCTAGGTGGGGATTCTCTCTGGTTTTTCCACATCCCAAAGTTAACTGTGAAGATATGTTTTCCATTCCAGGTTTAGTCTCTCAACTCTGAGAAACACCATCTGAGTGGCCCTTTCCATCACTCCCACAGCTTCATCTAGCCCACCATGCATCCTGACTGTGAATTACTTCCTGCCGAGGGACTAGAAGTTTCCCAAGACCCAGCGCTGCCTTTATCAGGTAACTTACACTCCTTGCTCTCATTTGGAACCTCCTCTTCCACGCCCTCACTTTAAAAAAAAAATTGTTCATTTGTTTTTTTCTTAGAGTGTATCTTACCATCCTCCTTACATGATAACTGATGCTAGACTCTAAAAATTCTATGGGCAGTGGCTTGGTCTTCATTTTCTTACCAACCATAGTAGTATTGGAGAGGCTTCCAAAGAGAAGATGGTCAATTAATTTGAGAGAAAAAAGAAGGAATGACCAAGAAGTCTTATTTACCATGATTTAATTTTCAAACAGTTTGAATAACCTAAGCAAAGCTAGGTATATATTATTTAATTTTACAAGCAAAGAGAAAGAAAAGAAGGCAAACTAAGAATTAACCAGCCTTTACTTTTGTATCACCATTTTGAGATCCCCAATAGTTTCTCGTGGGATTCTTTCTCGTTTCCACGAAAAATCCTATTCCAATGCCATGTTACCTTGTTCTGTAGCAAAATGAAAATATTGAAGGCTTTTCAGTTTTTTCTGCAAATAGCAAACTCTTAATCTTAAAACTGAACAGCAATAAACATGACATCCATGACATTAATACACTTTGATTCTAAAGCAAAATAAACATTCAATGAAGTAATAACATTTGAAAAGATACTAAACATCTCTATCATAAATCTATCTATCTAGCATCTCTCTACCTACTTATCTACCAATCATCTATCTTTAACTAGGTATTGTTCATTTGGAAAAAAGAAAGAGATATATATTTTACTAAAACTAACTGCACGTAAACTACCATACTACTTAAAACTGTAAGAACATATATGTTTTGTTCCCTCCACCCCTACTACTCTGCACTATTTAGGAGCCTGACTGCTCTCTTCCAAAACAAAGTGAGCAAACTGCCCGCGGCCTCCCTCCCTACATGTGGGAGGAGCTGCGGGCCTGGGCCCTGGAAGGGGCTCTGCCCTCAGCAACAGCTGCAGCCCTGGCCGCGGCTCTCACTGCTGCTCTCTCTTCCTCATCTTTCAGAGCCTCCTCATAGAGATCTGGGAAGGCACTGGGGACGGTACCGATGATCTTGGCCACAAACTCCAGCACTTTCATCTTGCTGGTTTCAGCGTGGGCTCTCGGGCCCCACAGGAACTCATAGCGCGGAGGATCGCTGTCGGGCACCTGGCGGTACGTCAGGTACTTCTGCTGCACGAAATCTTTGCTGATGAGCCTCCCGGGATCCCCGAAGATCAAGTGCCTCCTCCCAGCATGGTAACCCAACGCATTGAGGAATTTCCAGAGCTCCTCTTCGGTGGCACGGTTGCCCTTCATGAAGATCGCGCCCAGGACAGTCATCAGGAGACCGGACGTGGGCATCCTGAACTCATCACTTGGACTTCCGTCGCTGGGGAGGGCCATCTTGCTGATGAGGGCGTAGGAGTGACTGCTGGGGTCGACTTCCTTCAGCTCGAGGCCAAAGACCGCCTCCATGATATCAGAGGCTCTGCTGAGGATCTGAGGGAAGTGCTTCTTGTACTTCTTGTTGAGAGTCTTCAGCAGTGCTGCCTGCAGGATGGGCTCCTTCGTTATGTACTTCTCCAGCAGGAACTCCACGAACATTGTGGACTTCCTGCTCAGAGGATCTCTGCAACTGCTGTGAGTGGAAGGTGCTGCCTGGGAGGTACCTGCACTTTTCTCATCTTGGCTCTGGGCACCCTCTTCAGATCCTGGGCATGAAACCCCTTCATCACGAGAGGTAGTGGCTGGGGCTCCCTGAGGCTCCTGGCGAGTGCCAGCAGCAGGGGAGCTCGGGGGAGTACCCCGAGAAACAGAAGCGGGGGAGGAGGGTGACTCTTCTATCTCTTCTGCCGCCGCCACCGCCGCCGCCTCCTCAGTGGCCTGGGCACCCTTGAGACTCTGAGTCTCCCCCTGGCCTGGTGGCGTTTTTTGCGGGCATGGCGCTTGCTCTTCCGGCCCCAAGGCATGATGACACAGGTCAGGGCCAGCAGGCAGGAGTGTGCGCTGGAAGGCAGGCAACGAGGGCACCTGGGGGAGGGACAAGGAGATGCTGTGAGCACCTTCAGCGGGGAGATTCCTCCCTGGCTTTAACCAAGGCCGCCTCTGCAGGGTCCTTGAGGGCACTGCTCGAGGACCCACAGGGCTCCTGTTCTCCTGCTCAGCCTGTCTCCTGAGACCCCTGTGGAGGACGGTAGAGTGAGCCGTGGGGCACAGCCAGCCAGCCCTGCCTGGGCGGTACGGGGGTGACAGTGGGGCCTGGCAGGGGAGGTAGGTCCCCACGGTTCCCATTCAGAGTCAGGATGACAGTTGTTGGCAAGACACCCCCACCCCATCCCCTCTGCTGCTCTGAAGTTGACACCACCATCTTCCATGACACCCAGGAGGAGGAAAGGAGGGAGCGTTCAGCCCACCACCGAAGGGTCCTGGGACCCTCCCTTCTGCTGCCTGGTGGCTGCCCCTTCAGAACAAAGCTCTACCCTCCCTCGGACCTGGCAGAGGAAATTACGGGCAGTCTCAGCCTCACAGGCCTTTCTTGGGAGTCTAAGGGTTGACAGGAGGGGAGGAAATTACGGGCAGGCTCAGCCTCACAGGCCTTTCTTGGGAGTTTAAGGGTTGACAGGAGGGGAACGGGCCATATTCTCTCTTGTCCCTTCTCTTCGGGGTGGGTGACTCCCTTAGTCCTCACTCGGGGTCCTCCCTGGACGGCCAGTGCAGCCTGGAGCTCCTCTTGCCCCGAGGGCCATCTGCTCGCACCAGTGCCGGCACCTCCTTGAGTCTCATTCGGAGGCAGTGAGGGTGACCACGCGGCCACCATGTGGCAGAGTTTTACCAAGCCTGCAGCGTGCAGCAGACAGGTCGAGGCCCTGTGGCTGGCGGCCCCACTGGCCCTCACTCAGGGGCTTGGGCTGACTCTTGGGAGTGCTTAGGGACGCGCCTTCTGCTGGCCTGCACCTGTCCTCTCAGACAGCAGCCCTCCCTCCGTGTGTGGGCAGAAGGAAGCGGCTGACAACAGGGGAGGGGTTCTGAGGTGCCCTTGCGATGGGGAGGACGGTCCTCGCCCTGACTCCTCCCGTGCCCTGGGAATCCTCCCTCTGCTGACCTGCGGCCAGCCCCTCAGGACAAGGCCCCCTCCTCCCTGGGTCTCCCGCGTCTGTCCGTCCGTCCGTGTTCGCACTGAGGGAGCCCCTCAGTCTTTAGACCTGCCCGGAGGCTCCCAGGCCGACGTCAGGGGCGGGGTCCGCGTGGCCGCCATTCTGGGGTGTGGAGCCCCTTGGTCCCCACGAGGGTCCCGTCCTTCACTCCACAGGGCCTGGGGCGCTCCCTCTACTGAGCTGAGCCAGGGTCCAGCAGCCTCAGAGCGAGGCCTTCCTTGCCCGAGACCCCGCGGGGGAAGCGGATGGACTTTGGGCCTAACAGCCAGGCCCGAGCCTCTGGGGCCGAGAGCAGGGGCGGGGTGGGCGGGGCCTGTGTGGCCGCCTCTTTTCGGAGGGAATGGGGATTGGGGGTGTCGGGGGCATGTCCCCGCACTTCTAACTGGGGTCATCTCACACCTTAACACCTGACGAGACGTGGCACTCCTCCCGCGGCTCACCGTCGCTGGACAGCAGCTCTCTAAGATGGCGCGCCCCCACAGCGCGGTTAGGAGGACGTCACATCCGGTCATGCGCATCTGGGGTCCGGGAGGACAGCAGGGGCGGGGCCAGGGCCTGGCCGGGGCGGGACGGGGGGTTGGGGGGTGTTTCTGGGGGACCTTCCCGCAGGCCTGGCACGAGGGCCTTCCGTTGACTCTTGGCGGGTCCTGGGACGTTTCCGTCTGCTGAGCTGAGTCAGCAGGCGTCACACCTTGGCTCTCATTTCTGTCGGCACCCCAGCCGGAAGTATCGGGGGCCCTGAGCCTCACAGCCATGCCTGGGTCCCCCGAGACTGACAGTGAGGGCTCTTTGGGGCCCCCTCTTCTATGGCGGATGCTGCTCTCAATCCTCTCTCAGTGTCTTCTCTTGACTCCCTGTAGGTGCTGGACTACCTCCCGTCTGCTGACCTGAGGCCAAGGCCTCACATCAAAGACATCAACTCCCTGAGACTGCTGGTGTGAAGTGCAGGCACATCTCATCTGGACACTTCTGCCTGGAGCCTCCCAGAGATGGCTGCTGCAGGTAAGATGAGCTGAGGGGAAAGGAGGCGAGACTCTCTTCTGTGGTTTGGAGCCCGTCAGGTCTCACTCAAGGTCCTCACGTTGACTGCTGGCAGGGCCTGCAATTCCTTCCTTCTCTGGTATGAATCCATCCCTGTCCCCAACCACGCCCCACAGAATCCCAGAGGAGTTAGTGAAGGGGCGCCTTAGCCTGACAGTTCCCACTGTGGTCTCTGTTTGTTGACATCAGGGGCATTGCCCAAAAGTTCAGAAATTAATTTTTGTCCTTTTGTACAACTACTGTGTTACTTGCTTTTCTCTTGTAGTCCGTGTGCGATAGTCTATTAAGATGATCACTTAAAAAGGCCAGTTGTCATGCACTAAGAAAGTTTCAGATGGTTATTTCACAGCCTGTGGACCATACTGCCACATCCAGCCCAATCTTTGGTGTCCCATGCTCCTGGCATGCGGGCTCTGAAATGCTGCCTCAGATTCCTTCAGTGAAGCAGTACAGATTCATGGTCCCAGAGCACAGTGGAAGAATCAAGGGCTCAACGTTATAGGCTTTTCTCTAATCAATCCTGTCATCTGCCTCTCTTGCAGGCTATAGACCTGTCTCGAATTCAGGGCATCCCCCTTCCTGCCCACACTCAGGTTCTAGTTCAGTGGAGACTTATTGTCCCTCAGGGATTATTTAGTTTTTTAAAATTTTCTTGTTAATGTTTTTTCTTTATTCCTTCTATAATTTTTCTGTGGTTGATTTTGGGTACAGGAAACAGTAGCCCATGTTTGATTGTCATCAGCTGCTATGGATAAGGTGCTAAATCTGTAAATGAATTAAGGAAAATCGATATTCTTACAATATCTGTGCCTGACGAATACACATAACATACTATTCTGATTGAGACTTCTTTTTCCTAAGTCAATCAGGAAATTCTTATTGTTGCCTCCATGTAGATTATATACACATTTGTATGGTTTCTTTCTAGGTATGTTTTCATACTGTTGCTTTTGTCTATGGTGTATTTTCTTTTTTTTTGATTTTTTTTAACATCTTTATTGGAGTATAATTGCTTTCCAATGGTGTATTAGTTTCTGCTTTATAACAAAGTGAATCAGCTATACCTATACATATATCCCCATATCTCTTTCCTCTTGCATCTGCCTCCCTCCCACCCTCCCTATCCCACCACTCCAGGTGGTCACAAAGCACTGAGCTGATCTCCCTGTGCTATGCAGCTGCTTCCCACTAGCTATCTGTTTTACGTTTGGTAGTGTATATATGTCCATGCCACTCTCTCACTTTGTCCCAGCTTACCCTTACTCCTCCCCATATCCTCATGTCCATTCTCTAGTTGGTCTGCATTTTTATTCCCGTTTTGCCCGTAGGTTCTTCATGACCATTTATTATTTTTTTTAGATTCCATCTATATGTGTTAGCATACGGTATTTGTTTTTCTCTTTCTGACTTACTTCACTCTGTATGACAGTCTCTAGGTCCATCCACCTCGCTACAAATAGCTCAGTTTCGTTCCTTTTTATTGATGAGTAATATTCCATTGTATATATGTGCCACATCCTCTTTATCCATTCATCTGTTGATGGACACTTAGGTTGCTTCCATGTCCTGGCTATTGTAAATAGAGCTGCAATGAACATTTTGGTACATGACTCTTTTTGAATTATGGTTTTCTCATGGTATATGCCCAGTAGTGGGATTGCTGGGTCATATGGTAGTTCTATTTTTAGTTTTTTAAGGAACCTCCATACAGTTCTCCATAGTGGCTATATCAATCTATATTCCCACCAACAGTGCAAGAGGGTTCCCTTTTCTCCACACCCTCTCCAGCATTTACTGTTTGTAGATTTTTTGATGATGGCCATTCTGACCAGTGTGAGATGACATGTCATTGTAGTTTTGATTTGCATTTCTCTAATGATTAATGATGTTGAGCATTCTTTTAAGTGTCTCTTGGCAATCTGTATGTCTTCTTTGGAGAAATGTCTGTTTAGGTCTTCTGCCTATGTTTGGATTAGGTTGTTTATCTTTTTCATGTTGAGCTGCATGAATTGCTTGTATGTTTTGGACATTAATCCTTTGTCAGTTGCTTCATTTGCAAATATTTTCTCTCATTCTGAGGGTAGTCTTTTCGTCTTGTTTATGGTTTCCTTTGCTATGCAAAAGCTTTTAAGGTTCATTGGGTCCCATTTGTTTATTTTTGTTTTTATTTCCATTTCTCTAGGAGGTGGGTGAAAAAGGACCTTGCTGTGATTTATGTCATAGAGTGTTCTGCCTACGTTTTCCTCTAAGAGGTTGATGGTGTCTGGCCGTATATTTAGGTCTTCAGTGCATTTTGAGTTTATTTTTGTGTATGGTGTTAGGGAGCGTTCTAATTTCATTCTTTTACATGTAGCTGTCCAGTTTTCCCAGCACCACTTATTGAAGAGGCTGTCTTTTCTCCACTGTATATTCTTGCCTCCTTTATGAAAGATAAGGTGACCATATGTGCGTGGGTTTATCTCTGGACTTTCTATCCTGTTTCATTGATCTATATTTGTGTTTCTGTGCCAGTACCATACTGTCTTGATCACTGTAGCTTTGTAGTGTAGTCTAAAGTCAGGGAGCCTGATTCCTCCAGCTCCATTTTTCTTTCTCAAGATTGCTTTGGCTATTCATGGTCTTTTGTGTTTCCATACATATTGTGAAATTTTTTGTTCTAGTTCTGTGAAAAATGCCAGTGGTAGGTAGTTTGATAGGGAGTGCATTGAATCTGTAGATTGCTTTGGGTAGTAGAGTCATTTTCACAATGTTGATTCTTCCACTCCAAGAACATGGTCTATCTCTCCATCTAGTTGTATCATCTTTAATTTCTTTCGTCAGTGTCTTATAATTTTCTGCATACAGGTCTTTTGTCTCCTTAGGTAGGTTTATTCCTAGATATTTTATTCTTTTTGTTGCAATGGTGAATGGGGGTGTTTTCTTAACTTCACTTTCAGATTTGTCATCATTAGTGTATAGGAATGCAAGAGATTTCTGTGCATTTGTTTTGTATCCTGCTACTTTACCAAATTCATTGATTAGCTCTAGTAGTTTTCTGGTAGCATCTGTAAGATTCTCTATGTAGAGTATCATGTCATCTGCAAACAGTGACAGCTTTACTTCTTCTTTTCCAATTTGGATTGCTTTTATTTCTTTTTCTTCTCTGAATGCTGCTGTGGCTAAAACTTCCAAAACTGTGTTGAATAAGAGTGGTGCGAGTGGACAACATTGTCTTGTTCCTGATCTTAGTGGAAATGATTTCAGTTTTTCACCATTGAGGACGATGTTGGCTGTGGGTATGTCATATATGGCCTATATTATGTTGAGGAAATTTCCATCTATGTCTACTTTCTGGAGGGTTTTTATCATAAATGGGTGTTGAATTTTGTTGAAAGCTTTCTCTGCATCTATTGAGATGATCGTCTGGGTTTTCTCCTTCCATTTATTAATATGGTGTATCACGTTGATTGATTTGCATATATTGAGGAATCCTTGCATTCCTGGAATAAACCCCACTGGATCATGGTGTATGATCCTTGTAATGTGCTGCTGGACTCTGTTTGCTAGTATTTTGTTGAGGAGTTTTGCGTCTATGTTCATCAGTGGTATTGGTCTGCAGTTTTCTTTCTTTGTGACATCTTTGTCTGGTTTTGGTATCAGAGTGATGGTGGCCTCGTAGAATGAGTTTGGGAGTGTTCCTCCCTCTATCATATTTTGGAAGAGTTTGAGAAGGATAGGTGTTAGCTCTTCTCTAAATGTTTGATAGAATTCGCCTGTGAAGCCATCTGGTCCTGGGCTTTTGTTTGTTGGAAGATTTTTAATCACAGTTTCAATTTTCGTGTTTGTGATTGGTCTGTTCATATTTTGTATTTCTTCCTGGTTCTGTCTCGCAAGGTTGTGCATTTCTAAGAATTTGTCCATTTCTTCCAGATTGTCCATTTTATTGGCATAGAGTTCCTTGTAGTAATCTCTCATGATCCTTGGTATTTTTGCAGTGTCAGTTGTTACTTCCCCTTTTTCATTTCTAATTCTACTGATTTGAGTTTTCTCGCTTTTTTTCTTGGTAAGTCTGGCTAATGGTTTATCAATTTTGTTTATCTTTTCGAAGAACCAGGCTTTAATTTTATTGATCTTTGCTATCATTTCTTTTTCATTTATTGCTGATATGATCTTTAATATTTCTTTCCTTCTCCTAACTTCGGGCTTTTTTTGTTTTCTTTCTCTAATTGCTTTAGGTGTCAGGTTAGGTTGTTTATTTGAGATTTCTTTTGTTTCTTGAGGTAGAATTGCATTGCTGCAAACTTCCCTCTTAGAACTGCTTTTGCTGCATCCCATGGGTTTTGGGTCATCATGTTTCATTGTCATTTGTGTGTAGGTATTTTTTCATTTCCTCTTTGATTTCTTCAGTGATGTCTTGGTTATTAAGTAGTGTGTTGTTTAGCCTCCATGTGTTTGTATTTCTTTCAGATTTTTTCCTGTAATTGATATCTAGTCTCGTAGCGTTCTGGTTGGGAAAATATACTTGATACGAGTTCAATTTTCTTAAATTTACCAATGCTTGATTTGTGACCCAAGATATGATGTATCCTGGAGAATGTTCCACGAGCACTTGAGAAGAATGTGTATTCTGTTGTTTTTGGATGGGATGTCCTATAAATATCAATTAAGTTCATCTTGTTTAATGTGTCATTTAAAGCTTGTGTTTCCTTATTTATTTTCATTTTGGATGATCTGTCCATTGGTGAAAGTGGGGTGTTAACATCCCCTACTATGATTGTGTTACTGTCACTTTCCCCTTTTATGGCTGTTAGTATTTGCCTTACGTATTGAGGTGCTCCTATGTTGGAGTGCATAAATATTTACAGTTGTTATAGCTTCTTCTTGGATTGATCCCTTGATCATTATGTAGTGTCCTTCTTTGTCTCTTCTAATAGTCTTTGTTTCTAATAGTCTTAGTCTTTGTCCATTGTGTCGGATATGAGAATTGCTACTCCAGTTTTCTTTTGATTTGCATTTGCATGGAATATCTTTTTCCATCCCCTAACTTTCAGTTTGTATGTGTCCCTAGGTCTGAAGAGGGTCTCTTGTAGACAGCATATATACGGGTCTTGTTTCTGTATCCATTCAGCCAATCTATGTCTTCTGGTTGGAGCATTTAGTCCATTTACATTTAAGGTTATTATCAATATGTATGTTCCTATTACCATTTTCTTAATTGTTTTGGGTTTATTATTGCAGGCCTTTTCCTTCTCTTGTGTTTCCTGCCTAGGGTAGTACCTTTAGCATTTGTTGTAAAGCTGGTTTGGTGGTGCTGAATTCTCTTAGGTTTTGCTTGTCTGTAAAGGTTTTAATTTCTCCGTCAAATCTAAATGAGACCCTTGCTGGGTAGAGTAATTTTGGTTGTAGGTTTTTCTCCTTCATCACTTTAAATATGTCCTGCCACTCCATTCTGGCTTGCAGGGTTTCTGCTGAGAGATCAGCTGTTAACCTTATGGGGATTCCCTTATGTGTTATTTGTTGTTTTTCCCTTGCTGATTTTAATATTTGTTCTTTGTATTTAATTTTTGATAGTTTGGTTAGTATGTGTCTTGGCCTGTTTCTCCTTGGATTTATCCTGTATGGGGCTCTCCGTGCTTCCTGGACTTGATTAACTATTTCCTTTCCCATATTAGGGAAGTTTTCAATTATAAACTCTTGAAATATTTTCTCAGTCCCTTGCTTTTCCTCTTCTTCTTCTGGGACCCCTATTATTCGAGTGTTGGTGTGTTTAATATTGTCCCAGAGGTCTCTGAGACTGTCCTCAATTCTTTTCATTCTTTTTTCTTTATTCGGCTCTGCAGTAGTTATTTCTACTATTTTATCTTCCAGGTCACTTATCCATTCTTCTGCCTCGGTTATTCTGCTATTGATCCCTTCTAGAGAATTTTTAATTTCATTTATTGTGTTCTTCATCACTGTTTGTTTGCTCTTTAGTTCTTCCAAGTTCTTGTTAAATGTTTCTTGTATTTTCTCCATTCTGTTGCCAAGATTTTGGATCATCTTTACTATCATTATTCTGAATTCTTTTTCAGGTAGACTGCCTATTTCCTCTTCACTTGTTAGGTCTGGTGGGTGTTTGCCTTGCTCCTTCATCTGCTGTGTGTTTTTCTGTCTTCTCATTTTGCTTAATTTACTGTGTTTGGGGTCTCCTTTTCGCAGACTGCAGGTTCGTAGTTCCCGTTGTTTTTGGTGTCTGTCCGCAGTGGCTAAGGTTGATTCAGTGGGTTGTCTACGCTTCCTGGTGGAGGGGACTAGTGCCTGTGTTCTGGTGGATGAGGCTTCCTGGTGGAGGGGACTAGTGCCTGTGTTCTGGTGGATGAGGCTTGTCTTTCTTGTGGGCAGGTCCACGTCTGGTGGTGTGTTTTGGGGTGTCTGTGGCCTTATTATAATTTTCGGCAGCCTTTGTGCTAATGGATGGGGTTGTGTTCCTGTCTTGCTAGTTGTTTGGCATGGGGTGTCCAGCACTGTAGCTTGCTGGTCATTGAGTGGAGGTGGGTCTTGGCATTGAGATGGAGATCTCTGGGAGATTTTTGCCGTTTGATATACCGTGGAGCTGGGAGGTCTCTTGTGGACCAGTGTCCTGAACTTGGCTCTCTCACTTCAGTGGCACAGCCCTGATGCCTGGCTGGAGCACCACGAGCCTGTCCTCCACATGGCTCAGAATAAAAGGGAGAAAAAAAAGAAAGAAAGAAGAAGATAAAATAAAGTAAATTAAGATAAAGTTATTAAAATAAAAAATAATGATTAAGAAAAAATGTTTTAAGTAATAAAAAAGAAGGCGAACAGACAGAACCCTAGGACAAACGGTAAAAGCAAAGCTCTACAAACAAAATCATACACAGAAGCATACACATACACACATACAAAAAAGAGAGAAAGGGAAAACATATATTTATATATCGTTGCTCGCAATGTCCACCTCCTCAATTTGGGATGATTCGTTGTCTATTCAGGTATTCCACAGATGCAGGGTATATCAAGTTGATTGTGGAGATTTAATCTGCTTCTCCTGAGGCTCCTGGGAGATATTTCCCGTTCTCTTCTTTGTTCGCACACCTCCTGGGGTTCAGCTTTGGATTTGGACCTGCCTCTGCGTGTAGGTCGCCTGAGGACATCTGTTTTTCGCTCAGAGAGGACGGGGTGAAAGGAGCAGCTGATTCGGGGGCTCTGGCTCACTCAGGCCGATGGGAGGGAGGGGTACGGATTGCGGGGCGAGCCTGCGGCTGCGGAGGCCAGCGTGACGTTGCACCAGCCTGAGGCGCGCCCTGCGTTCCCCCGGGTAAATTGTCCCTATATCACGGGACCCTGGCAGTGGCGGGCTGCACAGGCTCCCGGGAGGGGTGAGGTGTGGAGAGTGACTTGTGCTTGCACACAGGCTTCTTGGTGGCGGCAGCAGCGGCCTTAGCATCTCATGCCCGTCTCTGGGGTTCGCCCTGATAGCCGCACCTCGCCCCCCTCTTTGGAGCTCCTTTAAGCGGCGCTCTGAATCCCCTCTCTTCACGCACCAGGAAACAAAGAGGAGAAAGAGTCTCTTGTCTCTTCGGCAGCTCCAGACTTTTTCTCGGACTCCATCCCGGCTAGCTGTGGCGCACTATCCCCCTTCAGGCTGTGTTTACCCAGCCAACCCCAGTCCTCTCCCTGGGATCCGACCTCCGAAGCCCTGAAGCCTGAGCCTCAGCTCCCAACCGCCACCTGCCCCGGCGGGCGAGTAGACAAGCCTCTCGGGCTGGTGAGTGCTGGTCGGCACCGATCCTCTGTGCGGGAATCTCTGAGCCTTGCCCTCCGCACCCCTGTTGCTGCACTCTCCTCCGCGGCTCTGAAGCTTCCCCCTCCGCCACCCAGGTCTCCGCCCGCGAAGGGACTTCCTAGTCTGTGGAAACCTTTCCTCCTTCACAGCTCCCTCCCACTGGTGCAGTTGCCGTCCCTATTCTATGGTCTCTGTTTTTCTTTCTTCTTTTGCCCTACCCAGGTACGTGGGGGAGTTTCTTGCCTTTTGGGAGGTCTGAGGTCTTCTGCCAGCATTCAGTAGTAGATGTTCTGTAGGAGTTGTTCCATGTGTACTTGTATTTCTGATGTATTTGCGGGACGAAGGTGATCTCTGTGTCTTACTCTTTTGCCATCTTGAAGCTCCTGATGTATTTTCTGTCAACATGATCTAAGGAATTGTTGATACTGTTTCTGGCCAGTCTCTTGATTTCGCTGTAGTCATCTTTTTTCCACCAGGTTTCTGAAGTTCCTTATATGTTTGACTATTTTCTGTGCCTATTCCCTTAGAGTTTTAATTAGAGGATCAAATTATTAGCATTGCTATCTTTTGCTTTTCATTACTCATGACTCTTATTTATTTGGTATTGTTGTATATAGCTCTGTACTGGCTAGGTGTTCTTGTCCAGATTTTTTTCTAGTTTTTAAATCAATAGACTTTTTTAAAGAACAGATTCAGACTACAGAAAATTAAGCAGATAGTGCAAAGAGTTCCCATACAGCCACTCACTTCTTCCAGTTAGATTCTCCTATTATTAACATTTTGTGTTGTTTCAATGGATGGAAGCTCATTTGTTATAATTGATCAACTCATAGTGATACATTATTATTGACTATTGCCCACTGTTTATAACACACTTCACTTTTTGTGCTTTACACTTCTATAGTGGTTGACAAAGGCATGACGTCATCTACTCACCAACAGAGCATCATGCAGAAGAGTTTCACTGCCCTAAAAATCTCCCGTGCTCCACCTGTCCATCCCTCAAAACCTCACTTTGAGCCCCTGACAACTCTGAACTTTTTACTCTCTCTAGAGTTTTGCCTTTTCCAGAATATAATATTGAATGAATCCTACAGTATGTAGGCTTTTTATTTATTTATTTTTTTAACATCTTTATTGGAGTATAATTGCTTTACAATGGTGTGTTAGTTTCTGAAAATGAATCAATTATACATATATCCCCATATCTCTTCCCTCTTGCGTCTCCCTCCCTCCCACCCTCCCTATCCCACCCCTCTAGGTGGTCACAAAGCACCGAGCTGATCTCTCTGTGCTATGCGGCTGCTTCCCACTAGCTATCTATTTTACATTTGGTAGTATATATATGTCCATGCCACTCTCTCACTTTGTCACAGCTTACCCTTTCCCCTCCCCGTATCCTCAAGTCCATTCTCTAGTAGGTCTGCATCTTTATTCCCATCTTGCCCCTAGGTTCTTCTTGACCATTTTTTTTTCTTAGATTCCATATGTATGTGTTAGCATACAGTATTTGTTTTTCTCTTTCTGACTTACTTCACTCTGTATGACAGACTCTAGGTCCATCCACCTCACTACAAATAACTCAATAAGTAGGCTTTTTAAACTAGCTCCGTTTGCTAATCAATATACATTTAAGTTTCTCTATATCTGTTTGTGGTTTGAAATGTCATTTCTTTTCATGGCTGAATAGCATTCCATCATGTGGACTACCACAGTTTGTTTACCCATTCATCTGCTGAAGGTCATCTTGGTTGATTTCAGTTTCTGGCAGCTATGAGTTAGTGTACTATTAACATTTGTTTGAAGGCTTTTGGGTGGACATAAGTTTTCAACTCTTTTGAGTGAATACCTAGGCGTTTAATTGCTAGATCATATGATAAGATTATGTTTAGCTTAAAAGAAACTTCCAGACAGTTTCCAGTGTGTCTCCATCACTTTGCATTCCCTTTAGCACTGAATGAGAGTTCCTGTTGGTCCCCATCCTTGCTAGCATTTGGTATTGTCTGGTGTTTGTTTTTGTTTTAGCCATATTAATAGGTATCTCATTGTTGTTTTAATCTCAAATTCCGTGAAGACACGTGATGTTGATCATCTTTTCGTATGCTATTTGCCATCTGTGTATATTTTTGGTGAGGCGTCTGTTCAGCTCTTTTAACCACTGTTAAATTGACTTTTTTGTTCTCTTATTGTAGAGTTTTTTAAGAGTTCATTGTATATTTTTGATTCATGTTTATTATCAGATATGTGTCTTGCAATTATTGTTTTCCCAGTCTGCGGCTTGTCTTTTCATTCTCTTAATAGTACCTTTTACAGAGTAGAAGTTTTTAATTTTAATGAAGTTCAGCTTATCATTTTTCTCTTTCATGGATTGTGCTTTTGGTGTTGTGTCTAAAATCTCGTCGCCAAACCCAAGACTTTCTCCTATATTACCTTCTGTTTTGTTTGTTTTTTTGGTCTGTTTGTTTTCCCACTCCTCATGGCAGGCAGGATCTTAGTTCCCTAACCAGGGATAAAACCCATGCCCCCTGCAGTGGAAGTGCAGTCTTAACCACTGGACCGTGAGGGGAGTCCCTGGATATTTTTTAATTTTGAGTTTTCCATTTAGGTCTGTGATCCATTTTGAGTTAATTGTTTTGCAACATGTAAAGTCTGTATCCGCATTCTTTTTTGTTGTATATGGATGTCTAGTTGTCCCAGCAGTGTGAGTTAAAAGACTCCTTTGTCTATTGAATTGCCTTTGCTCCTTTGTTAAAGATCAGTTGACTGTATGAGGGGTCTGTTTCTAGGTTTTCTATTCTGTGCCTTGGTCTGTTTGTCTCTTGTTTTGCTAATAGTATGTGGTCTTGATTACTGTAGCTTTAAAGTCCGTTTTGAAATCCAGTAATATCAGTTCTCTGACTTTGATCTTCTTCAGTATTGATTTGAGTTGGTTATTATGGATCTTTTCATTTTTTATATAAACTCTAGATTGTTTGTTACTATCTACAAAACACCTTGCTGGAGTTTTGAGCAGAATTGTATTGAGTATATAAATCAAGTTGGGAGTAACTGATATCTCAACAATCTTGCATTCTCCTATCCATGAACATGGAGTGTTTCTCTATTTATTTAGATCTTCTTTAATTTTTTTCAGTGACATTTGTATTTCTCATATAAATCTTATACTTATTTTTCTAAGAATTATTTATAATCAATCTTTTTTTGGTGCTAATGTAAATGGCATTAGGTTTCTCAATTGCAAATTCCATTTGTTTATTGGAAAACAATTGACTGTTGTATATTAACCTTGGCTTGTTAATACCAGGAGTTTTCTTGTTGTTGATTATTTGATATTTGCTACGTAGACAATTAGGTCATCTGTGACCAAAAACAGTTGTATTTTTTCCTTTCAAATCTGTATATCTTTTGCTTCCTTCTCTTATCTTATTGCATTGGCTAGGACTTCCAGTCCAGTGTTGAATAGGCATGGTAAGAAGGGATATATTAGCCTTGTTCCTGATCTTATTGTGAGAGCATCTATCCTCTCTGTATGAAGTAGGATGTTTTACCTGTTTTTTAATTTTTAGATGTTCTATTCAGTATATGAAGCTGAGCCAATGCCTCTCTACTTCTAGTTTGCTGGGAAATTTTATGATGAATACGTATTGGATTTTATCAAATTCTTTTCTTCACCTATTGATATGATCATGTGATTATTTTCTTTAGCCTAGTGATATGATGAGTTAGCATTACTGATTTTCGAATGTTGCACACCTGAAATAAAGTCCACTGAGTTGTGGTATATAATTCCTTTTATACATTGTTAGATTTGTTTTGCTTATAGTTTGTTGGGGAATTTGCATCTATGTTCATGAGGGATATTGGTGGTCAATTCTCCTTTCTTTTAATTTCTTTTTCTGGTTTTGACATTAGAGTGATGCTGGCCTCATAGAATGAATTAGGAAGTGTCCCCTCTGCTTCTGTTTTCTGGAAGAGATTGTAGAGAATTGTTTTCATGTCTTCCTTAACTTTTTGTTAGAATTCATCAGTGGAATCATCTGGGCCTGGTGCTGTCTTTACTGGAAGCTTATTAATTATAGATTAAATTTCTTTAATAGATACAAACCTATTCTGATTATTTATCCTTGTATAATTTTGGGAAATTGTATCTTAAAGCAATTTGTCGATTTAACTTTTCAAATTTGTAGGCATAGAGTTGTTTATAATATTCATTTATTATCCTTTTAATGTCCATGGAATCAGTAGTGATGGCCCTTCTTTCATTTCTGCTATTAGCGGTTTAATTGGTGTGTTCTCTCTTTTTATTTTCCTTGAGTAGCCTGGTTAGACTGTCATCTTGTTTTTTCTTTTTTTTCTTTTGGATATGTGCAAAGAAACAGCTTCTGGGTTTGTTGCTTTTCACTATTTTTTTCCCCTTTCTTCAGTGTCATTGATTTCTGCTTTGATTTATTATTTCTTTTTCTTCTGCTTTTTTTCTATTCTTTCACCAGTTTACTAAGGTAGAAGCTTAAATTATTGATTTTAGATTTTTCTAGTATAGACATTCAATGCTATACATGTCCCTTTAAGTACTGGTTTTGCTGAATAGCACAACTTTTAATAAGTTGTAATTTTGTTTCCATTTACTTAAACATATTTAAAAATTTCTCATTAGATTTTCTCTTTGGCCCATGTGTTATTTAGAAGTATATTGTTTAATCTCTAAATACCCTTGATTTTCTTGCTACTTTTTTGTTATCAATTTCTAGTTTATTTCCATCACAGAATGAGATTATTCTTTGTATCATTTATATTCTTTTAAATTTGATGATGTGTGTTTTATGGCATAGAATGTGATCTATCGTGGTGTATGTTCCATGTGGACTTGAAAATAATGTGCTTTCTGCTTTTGTCAAGTATTCTATGAATGTCATTTAGATCATTTCATTTCAACTGCACCTTACTGATTTTCTGCCTAGTGGATTTGTCAGTTATGAAAAGAGATGTGTTGACATCTCCTTCTCTAAGAGTAGATGTGTCTCATCAGTGTTTGCCTCGTGTATCTTAACAGAATTTTTTGGTGCATACACATTAAGGGTTGCTATGATTTCTTTGAGAATTGGCCACTTAATCATTAAGTAATGCCCATCTTTATTTCTGACTTTCTTGTTGTGACTACTGCTTTGTCTGAAATAATATAGCTAGAGCAGATGGTTTTTTTTTTCACTCATATTAGCATGGTAGAGTTTTCTCCATCCCTTTACTTTATTTTTGAATTTTATTTTATTTTTTTATACAGCAGGTTCTTACTAGGTATCTGTTTTGTACATATTGGTATATATATGTCTATCCCAATCCCCACATTCATCCCACCCCCGCTTTGCCCCCCTTGGTGTCCATACGTTTGTTCTCTACATCTGTGTCTCTATTTCTGCCTTGCAAACTGGTTCATCTGTACCATTTTTCTAGATTCCACATGTATGCATTAATATACGATATTTGTTTTTCTCTTTCTGTCTTACTTCACTCTGCATGGTAGTCTCTAGGTCCATCCACGTCTCTACAAATGACTCAATTTCATTCCTATTTATGGCTGAGTAATACTCCATTGTATATATGTACCACACCTGCTTTATCCATTCATCTGTCAATGGGCATTTAGGTTGCTTCCATGACCTGGGTATTCTATCCATCCCTTTACTTTTAATCATTTCATGTCTTTATATTTAAAGTGTGTTTCTTGTAAACAGCATAGGGTTAGATCTCCTTTGTTTTCATTCTTTTTTATGAATCTCTACCTTTTAATTGGTATATTTAGACCATTCACATTAAAAGTGATTATTGATATAGTTGGATTAACATTAACCATATTTGTAACTGTTTTCTACTCCTTGAGCTTACTCTTTGTTTCCTTTTTAATCTCGTGCTCTTTTTCTGTCTTCTCTAGTTTTAATTCAAGGTTTCATGTTATTCCATTTTCTCTTCTTTTGCATATCAGTTATACATTTATAAAATTTCTAGTGGTTTCTGTAGCGTTTGCGTTATACATTTCCAACGTATTCAAGTCCTCTTTCAAATAACCCCATCCTGCTTCACGGTTAGTGCAAGTATCTCGTAACAGTGCAAGTATACCATTTCTGCCATTTATTTCTCTTATCCATAATGTATAACCACTGGATGCATTGCTGTTATATTATTATTTTGAAGAAATGGTTATCTTTTTTGATCAGTTGAAAATAATAAAAATAAAAGGCTTTTTAAATCTTTATTTATTTCTTGTGTTACTCTCTTCCTTTCTTTACGTCAGCCAAAGCTTCTGACCTATATCATTTTCCTTTTCCCAGAAGAACTTCTTTTAACATATCTTGCAAAGTAGATCTGTGTGACAAATTTCCGTCAGTTTTTTTGTCTGTCAGAGAAAGTCTTTATTTGTCATTACTGCTGAAGGATTTTCTCCCCCTGGCTACAGAATTCTAGGTTGGTGGTAGTGTTTTTGTTGTTGTTGTTGGGTTTTTTCATTTCAATGCTTTAAAAATTTAACTGTAGTCTTTTCTTGATAGCATCGTTTGTGAAGAGAAATCTTGGTAATTGTTACCCTTGTTCCTCTAGAGTAAGTTCTTTTTTTCTCTAGCTCATCTCAAGAATTCCCTTTCTGTTTGGTTTTCTGCAGTTTGAGTATGATATGGCTACGTGTAGATTTTTTTTTCTATTTATCCTGCTTGGTGTTCTCTGAGGTTCCTAGATCTGTGGTTTAGTGTCTGTCATTAATTTGGGGAAATTCTCAGTCATTATTACTTTGAAAATTCTGCTTCTTTCTCTGTTTCTTCTCAGATTACTCCCACTATGCATATGTTACATCTCTTGTAATTGTTCCACAATCCTTGGTTAGTCTTTTCTTTTTTAAAAATTATTTTGTTTTCTCTTTGCTTTTTAGTTTGAGGGTTTTCTATCAACGTATATCTTTAATTTCACTGAGTCTTTCCTTGGCCATGTGCAGTCTACTGGTGAGCCTATCAGTGGTATTCTTCATGTCAGTTACGATGTTTTTGATTTCTCACATTTCCTTTTGATGCTTTCCTACAGTTTCCGTCTCTCTACGTACATTACCTACTATTCTTGCACGTTGTTCACTTTTTCCATTAGAGGCCTAGCTCATGAATCATAAGTATTCTAAAATCCTAGTCTGATATTCCAGATTATCTCCTATACCTGAGTGTGGTTAATTTACTTGCGTTGTTTAATCAGACTCTGCTTTGCTGCCTTTTAGCATATCTTATAATTTTTCGTTGAAGGCTGGACTTAATGTATTGGAAAATAGGAATCGATTTAAAGGGCCTTTAGCATGAGAGTTTGTGTTTACCTGCATAAGAGTTATGTCGTGTTTACTGTTTGCTCTTACTCTAGGCGCCTGAGATTTCAATTTCCTTGAGTGTTCTTGTTGTCTTTGGTTTTCCCTAGGAACGCCTTCATAAGTAGTCTAAGCCTTGCAGTTCTTTCAGCAGTAATCCTCTGGTATTATATTGGAACCTTGTTGATGCAGTGGTAAGGTGTCTGGGAAGTGTTCTATAATCCTGTGATTAGCTGTCCATGTTTTAGTGGCTCTGTGCCCCTGGGCTATTGCCTTTACAAGTGCTACTCTGCTTTCATCCGCCCTGTTATGTGACATAGGAAGTCTGGAGGGGGCTGGAGTTAGGATCTTCCCTTCATCCAAGGTAGTTGGTTTAGGAAAGTACACAGAAGAGAAACATCTGGACCTGTGTTTCAAAATGGTTACTTTTTCCTAGGTGTATTTCAAAAGGGTTTATGTCCCCATCATGCCAGAAGCGTGAGGAAATTTTTCTTGGATCTTTACCATGAGAACCTGTTAGGACCCCAGAAGGTAAAACTCACAGAAGTGTGTTGGCTCCCCTAAGATTAGGCTGCTAGGAGTTTTGGGCTCTGAAGCTTGTCACACATAGCTTCCAGTGTTGCATCAAGTACAATGTAAATTTTTCTCCTCCTTCCTGGATCCAGGACTTTCTGCTCCCAGTGAGCTGTGATTCTCTGTATTTGCCTGCATCTTCAGTTTTGAAGCATTGGTTTTCCCTGTAACTTCAATTCTCTGATGGATCTAAGAAGAGTTGTTGATTTTCAGTTTGTTCAGCTTTTTGTCATTGTGAGGATGGGAGTGATGATTTCCAAGATGTTCACGTGGTAGAGCAGGAAAATTCTTGTCAAATAGTAGAGATGGTACCATATATCCGTCTGTTGTTTCTTATTTTACTGGGAATTCTGGTAACATTCCACATTTAAGTATGCTTAATACGTATAGATTTTACAGAAGAGAAATTTCCTACTAATGTAAGTTTGCGAAAAGTTATTACCATGGACTGGTGTAAAATTTTTATCAAAGGCCCTTTCTTTACCCCTGCATATAATTAAATTGTGATATTGTGATTTATACCAAGAAATATATATTTGGTCTTTGTCCCCAGAGCTGCTAAAACTGTTGGGGTTTCCTAAGTGAAAAGAGCAAGAAAGGTGAAAGGAGTGTTTCATGTTACTGGTAACAAGCCCCTTTCAACGACACCTGTGTTTACGTTAATGAGGTGACTTTTGGAAAGCCCCTAAGGGTGAGGGGCTGCCTGGCGGACCCACCATATGATCAGGGGCAAGAACTTTCAGTCCTACCCTCTGGCCTCTTAGAGAAGAAGGGCTGGAGATTGACTTAATTACCAGTGGCCAATGATTTAATTAATTATGCCTGTGTAATGAAGCCTGAATAAGAATCCTATCCAAGAGCTTCCAGTTTGCTGAACGCATGTAGGTGCTATGAGGGTGATGCAACTGGAGAGGGCATGAGAGCTCCACACCCCTTCCCCACACCTCACTTCTAAACATCTCTTCCATTTGGCTGTTAGGGAGGCACATTCTTTTATAATCAGTAATCTAGTAAGTACACTGTTTCTTTGAGTTCTTTGAGCCGTTTTAGAAAATTGCCAAACCCTGGGAGGGGGTTGTGGGAGCCCCCAATTTATAGCCAGTCAGTCAGAATTATGGGAGACCTGGGTTTGGATTAAGTGTAGGGCTAGCCTGTGGGAAGGAGTCTTTACCTTGTGGGATCTGATGCTAACTGCAAGTAGATATTGTCGGAATTGAATTGTCGGTTACCCAGCTGGTGGTAGAGAATTGCTTTGTGTGAGCAAAACAAAAGAAAACGCCCATACATTTGGTGTCAAAAGGCTTGAGAATAGAAGTGTAGAGACAAATATTCTTTCCCTTTAGAAATGCATTTTCTCCTTTCTCTGTTAATGCAGTGATTTCCATTGGTCAGTATTTTGTAGTGCAAAGAGTTCCCATACAGCCACTCACTTCTTTCAGTTAGTTTCTCCTATTATTAACATGTTGTATTGGTTCAATGAATACAAGTTCATTTGTTATAATTGATCAACTCATAGTGATACATTATTATTGACTATTGTCCACTGTTTATAACACACTTTCACTTTTTGTGCTTTACACTTCTATAGTGGTTGACAAAGGCATGATGTCATCTACTCACCAACAGAGCATCATGCAGAAGAGTTTCACTGCCCTAAAAATCCCCCGTGCTCCACCTGTCCATCCCTCAAAACCTCACTTTGAGCCCCTGACAACTCTGAACTTTTTACTCTCTCTAGAGTTTTGCCTTTTCCAAAATATAATGTTGATGGAATCCTATAGTATGTAGGCTTTTTATTTATTTATATATTTAACATCTTTATTGGAGTATAATTGCTTTACAATGGTGTGTTAGTTTCTGCTTTATAACAAAGTGAATCCGTTATACATATATCCCCATATCTCTTCTCTCTTGCGTCTCCCTCCCTCCCACCCTCCCTATCCCACCCCTCTAGGTGGTCACAAAGCACCGAGCTGATCTCCCTGTGCTATGCGACTGCTTCCCACAAGCTCTCTGTTTTACATTTGGTAGTTTATATATGTCCATGCCACTCTCTCACTTTGTCACAGCTTACCCTTCCCCCTCCCCGTATCCTCAGGTCCATTCTCTAGTAGGTCTGCATCTTTATTCCCATCTTGCCCCTAGGTTCTTCTTGACCATTATTTTTTTCTTAGATTCCATATATATGTGTTAGCATACAGTATTTGTTTTTCTCTTTCTGACTTACTTCTCTCTGTATGACAGACTCTAGGTCCATCTACCTCACTACAAATAATAAGTAGGCTTTTTAAACTAGCTCCTTTTGCTAATCGATATACATTTAAGTTTCTCTATATCTGTTTGTGGTTTGAAATGTCAT
>NW_021703779.1:22865605-22969984 GCF_005190385.1 Monodon monoceros | reverse complement strand
TGGGTTTTTGATGAATGGCAGTTATGATATGATTATTATGAACCCCCAGAATACCACCCTCCCATCAGAGTTTATTTTTAATCCAGTAGGTAGCAGAGAATATGCAGTGCACTAGGGCAAAAGAAACAAATACTCACAAATGAGCTAAATCAGTCAAAGTATCTTTTATTTCTACCAAAAGAAAGTTTAAACGAAGTAAGGCAAACCACGAGTTAAATGGCTTTTACTCTCTGTTTTCTCCATTTTTTGTTTCTAACTATTTTCTGTGGTCGTCCTTCACATTTCCATGAAAATCTCTATTGCAGTGCCATGTTTTCTATTTCTGGATCATACAGAAAATATAGATGGTTCGTGAATTCCTTTTACATATACCAAAACTGTAACTATAGAACTGTTTAAACAGCAATAAATATGCAAGCAACGTCATTCACGAATTCATATTCTTAAAAAAACACACTATTACAAGAAAAAACTTTTGAAAAAACCTAAATCAATCAATCAATAATATATAGAAGTTACTAGTCTAAAACAGGAAGATAAATAAGATCTATACTTTGTTCCCTCCACCCCTACTACTCTGCACTATTTAGGAGCCTGACTGCTCTCTTCCAAAACAAAGTGAGCAAACTGCCCGCGGCCTCCCTCCCTACATGTGGGAGAAGCTCCGGGCCTTGGCCCTGGAAGGGGCTGTGCCGTCAGCAACGGCTGCAGCCCTGGCCGCGGCTCTCACTGCTGCTCTCTCTTCCTCATCTTTCAGAGCCTCCTCATAGAGATCTGGGAAGGCACTGGGGACGGTACCGATGATCTTGGCCACAAACTCCAGCACTTTCATCTTGCTGGTTTCAGCGTGGGCTCTCGGGCCCCACAGGAACTCATAGCGCGGAGGATCGCTGTTGGGCACCTGGCGGTACGTCAGGTACTTCTGCTGCACGAAATCTTTGCTGATGAGCCTCCTGGGCTCCCCAGATATCAAGTGCCTCATCCCAGCATAGAAATCCAACCCACTGAGGAATTCCCAGATCTCCTCCTCGGTGGCACGGTTGCCTTTCTTGAAGATCAGGCCCAGGAGAATCATCAGGAGACCGGGCGTGGGCAGCCCCGACTCATCACTCGGACTTCCCTCGCTGGGGAGGGCCATCTTGCTGATGAGGGCGTAGGAGTGATTGCTGGGGTCGACTTCCTTCAGCTCGAGGCCAAAAATCACCTCCATGATCTCAGAGGCTCTGCTGAGGATCTCAGGGAAGTGCTTCTGGTACTTCCTGTTGACAGCCTTCAGCAGTGCTGCCTGCAGGATGGGCTCCTTCGTCTTGTACTTCTCCAGCAGGAACTGCACCAACATTGTGACCTTCCTGGTCAGAGGATCTCTGCAACTGCTGCGAGTGGAAGGTGCTGCTTCGGAGGTACCTGCACTTTTCTCATCTTGGCTCTGGGCACCCTCTTCAGATCCTGGGCATGAAACCCCTTCATCACGAGAGGTAGTGGCTGGGGCTCCCTGAGGCTCCTGGCGAGTGCCAGCAGCAGGGGAGCTCGGGGGAGTACCCCGAGAAACAGAAGCGGGGGAGGAGGGTGACTCTTCTATCTCTTTTGCCGCCGCTGCTGCCGCCGCCGCCTCCTCAGTGGCCTGGGCACCCTTGAGACTCTGAGTCTCCCCGTGGGCCTGGTGGCGTTTCCCGCGGGCACGGCGCTTGCTCTTCCGGCCCCGAGGCATGATGACACAGGTCAGGGCCAGCAGGCGGGAGTGTGCGCAGGAAGGCAGGCAACGAGGGCACCTGGGGGAGGGACAAGGAGATGCTGTGAGCACCTTCAGCGGGGAGATTCCTCCCTGGCTTTAACCAAGGCCGTCTCTGCAGGGTCCTTGAGGGCACTGCCCCAGGACCCACAGGGCTCCTGTTCTCCTGCTCAGCCTGTCCCCTGAGACCCCTGTGGCGGACGGTAGAGTGAGCCTTGGGGCACAGCCAGCCGGCCCTGCCTGGGCGGTACGGGGGTGACAGTGGGGCCTGGCAGGGGAGGCAGGTCTCCGTGGTTCCCATTCAGAGTCAGGATGACAATTGTTGCCAAGACTCCCCCACCCCGCCACCCCATCCCCTCTGCTGCTCTGAAGTTGACACCACCATCTTCCATGACACCCAGGAGGAGGAAAGGAGGGAGCGTTCAGCCCACCACCGAAGGGTCCTGGGACCCTCCCTTCTGCTGCCTGGTGGCTGCCCCTTCAGAACAAAGCTCTACCCTCCCTCGGACCTGGCAGAGAAAATTACGGGCAGTCTCAGCCTCACAGGCCTTTCTTGGGAGTTTAAGGGTTGACAGGAGGGAACGGGCCATATTCTCTCCTGTCCCTTCTCTTCGGGGTGGGTGACTCCCTTAGTCCTCACTCGGGGTCCTCCCTGGACGGCCGGTGCAGCCTGGAGCTCCTCTTGCCCCGAGGGCCATCTGCTCGCACCAGTGCCGGCACCTCCTTGAGTCTCATTCGGAGGCAGTGAGGGTGACCACGCGGCTGCACGTGGCAGAGTTTTATCAAGCCTGCAGCGTGCGGCATACAGGTCGAGGCCCTGTGGCTGGCGGCCCCACTGGCCCTCAGGGGCTTGGGCTGACTCTTGGGAGTGCTTAGGGACGCGCCTTCTGCTGGCCTGCACCTGTCCTCTCAGACAGCAGCCCTCCCTCCTACGTGTGTGGCCAGAAGGAAGCGGCTGACAACAGGGGAGGGCTTCTGAGGTGCCCTTGCGACGGGGAGGACGGTCCTCGCCCTGACTCCTCCCGTGCCCTGGAAATCCTCCCTCTGCTGACCTGCGGCCAGCCCCTCAGGACAAGGCCCCCTCCTCCCTGGGTCTCCCGCGTCTGTCCGTCCGTCCGTGTTCGCACTGAGGGAGCCCCTCAGTCTTTAGACCTGCCCGGAGGCTCCCAGGCCGACGTCAGGGGCGGGGTCCGCGTGGCCGCCATTCTGGGGTATGGAGCCCCTCGGTCCCCGCGAGGGTCCCGTCCTTCACTCCACAGGGCCTGGGGCGCTCCCTCTACTGAGCTGAGCCAGGGTCCAGCAGCCTCAGAGCGAGGCCTTCCTTGCCCGAGACCCCGCGGGGGAAGCGGATGGACTTTGGGCCTAACAGCCAGGCCCGAGCCTCTGGGGCCGAGAGCAGGGGCGGGGTGGGCGGGGCCTGTGTGGCCGCCTCTTTTCGGAGGGAATGGGGATTGGGGGTGTCGGGGGCGTGTCTCCACACTTCTAACTGGGGTAATCTCACACCTTGACACCTGACGAGACGTGGCACTCCTCCCGCGGCTCACCCTCGCTGAACGGCAGCTCTGAAAAATGGCGCGCCCCCACAGCGCAGTTAGGAGGATGTTACATCCGGTCATGCGTATCTGGGGTCCAGGAGGACAGCAGGGGCGGGGCCAGGGCCTGGCCGGGGCGGGGCCAGGGCGGTGCCGGGCAGGGCGGGAAAGGGCGGGACGGCGGGGGTGGGGGGTTTTTCTGGGGGAGCTTCTCGCAGGCCTGGCACGAGGGCCTTCCATTGACTCTTGGCGGGTCCTGGGACGTTTCCCTCTGCTGAGCTGAGTCAGCAGGCGTCACACCTTCGCTCTCGTTTCTATCAGCACCCCCAGCCGGAGGTATCGGGGGCCCTGAGCCTCACAGCCATGCCTGGGTCCCCCGAGACTGACAGTGAGGGCTCTTTGGGGCCCCGTCTTCTATGGCGGATGCTGCTCTCAATCCTCTCTCAGTGTCTTCTCTTGACTCCCTGTAGGTGCTGGACTACCTCCCGTCTGCTGACCTGAGGCCAAGGCCTCACATCAAAGACATCAACTCCCTGAGACTGCTGGTGTGAAGTGCAGGCACATCTCATCTGGACACTTCTGCCTCAGGGTTCCTGGAAATGGTTGTAGGAGGTGAGAATCCTGTGGGTTTCAATGTTTTGGGTTAGGGAAGTTGCACTGAGTTCTATGAATCTTGGAAGTTTTCCTTTTTTTTTTTGGAATTTTATTTATTTTTTATACAGCAGGTTCTTATTAGTTATCCATTTTACACATGTTGGTGTATATATTTCAATCAGAATCTCCCAATTCATACAACTACCACACCACCCCTCACCATTTCCCCCCTTGGCTTCCATACGTTTTTTCTCTACATCTTTGTCTTTATTTGTGCCCTGCAAACTGGTTCATCTGCACCATTTGTCTAGGTTCCATATATATGCATTTATGTACGGTATTTGGTTTTCTCTTTTTGACTTACTTCACTCTGTATGACCATCTCTAGATCCATCCATGTGTTTACAAATGACCCAGTTTTGTTCCTGTTTATTGCTGAGTAATATTTCATTATTTATATGTACCACATCTTATTTATCCATTCGTCTGTCGATGGGCATTTAGGTTGCTTCCATGATCTGGCTATTGTAAATGGTACTGCAATGAATATTGGGGTGCATGTGTGTTTTTGAATTATAGTTTTCTCTGGGTATATGCCCAGTAGTGGGATTGCTGGGTCATATGGTAATTCTATGTTTAGTTTTTTAAGGAACCTCCATACTGTTCTCCATCGTGGCTGTATTAATTTACATTCCTAGCAGCAGTGCAAGAGGGCTCCCTTTTCTCCACACCCTCTGCAGCATTTGTTGTTTGTAGATTTTCTGATGATGCGCATTCTAACTGGTTTCTTCCCTTTCCTAACTTTAGCTCTGGGGCCTCTCTTGCATGATATCAGTGTCATTAATCAAATTTTGTGGAATGAATTTTTTTGTTATGTGAAATTACTGTGATATTTGCTGTTGTATTTCAATATTTTCTTTATATTTTGACAAATAAAAATTGCTTTTTATGTATATTGTGTCAAATGTGATGTTTGGATATATGGGTACAATGTGAAATGATTGCCAGAACGACAGTATTTATCATATCTCCTCCCATAGTTAACCATTTTTGTGTGTATGGTGAGAAATCCCATCATTTTGAACAACATGGATGAACCTAGGAGGACATTATGCTAAGTGAAATAAGCCGGACACAGGAAGACAAATATCACGTGAGCTAACTTATATTTGGTATCTAAAAAAGCAAAAGTTGAATTCCTAGTAACACAGAGTAGAATCGTGATTACCAGAGCCTGGGGGGTTAGGGAGAAGCAGAGATACTGATCAAAGGGTACAGCTTTCAGTTATAAGATGAAAAAGTTCTGGAAACTTACTGTACAGCATGGTGACTCTTGTTAATTATAATGTATTATATACTTGAAATTTGCTGAAAGAAGAGATCTCAAGTGTTCTCACTATTTTATTTCCATTCATGCCTTATAGTCTATTAAGATGACCATTACAAAAAGCCCTGTCTTCACCAACAGAAGAAGTTTCAGTTGGTTATTAGGACAATCTCTGGACTCATATTACCTCAACCAACCAGATTTTGGTGCTGTTCTGATATTATCCCATAGTCCTGGAATAACCCAATAGTCCTGGCATGTGGGCTCTGAGGAGCTGCCTCAAGTTCCCTCAAGTTCAGTGAGGCAGTGGACATTCATCCACCCAGGGCACACTGGGAGAAACAAGGGCTAAACTTTAAAACCTTTGCTTCAAATGATCCTGTCTTCCCTAGACCTATCTCAACTGCCGTCACACAAGCCCTTGTTCAGTACAGACTTAGTACCCTCAGGGGTTGCTTATTATTGTTTTACTGTTAATGTTGATATCCTTTTGTTTATTCCTTCTTTAGTTTTTCCCGGGTTGATTTGGGGCACAGGAGAGCGCACCTGGAGTTTGGTTGTCATCTTGGAAGCTACAGGTACAGCACTAAAACTGTAAATAAGTTAAGGAGAATTGACCTCTTTACAATATTCTGTTCTCCTGAATAAACATATTATACTGCTCTATTTGGGACATTTTTTTTTCTAACTCTATCAGTAAATTTTTATAGTTGTCTTCATAAAGATCTTGTACAGTTTTGTAAGGTTTCATTTTAGGTACATTTTAGATATTGTTGCTGTTGTGAATGGGATTGTCCTTTATGTGTTCTAATTAGTTATTGATTTTGTGTGACCAGGTTTCTGATTTTGCTGTAGTGATTTTCAATATACTAGGTTTTTGATGTTCCTTATATATTTGAATATTGTTTGCCTATTACTTTAGGTATTTTAATTATAAAATCATATTGGTACTATTATTGTTTCTTTTCATTATTCATATATTTAATTATTCTTGTTCTTGACTGTGTCCTGCTATACATTCACATACAGGTTTGTGGTACCATACATCTGTGTGTTTTTCCAGACTTTATTGGGAATGCTTCTAATATTTCACATGTATATTTGCTGACGACTGTGATATGGGAATTCCGTTCTTATAAGTTTGCTACAAGTTATTACCATTAATTTATGTTGAATTTTTATCAAAGCTTTTACTTTACCCCTGCACTTGATCAAATGCTTTTTCTCCCTTATCTGTTAGTATAGTGAATTCTGATTCATGTTTTCTAATGCGATTTCTTCTTTGCATTCCTTTGACACAGCCTATTTTTTCTTATTAATTCACCACTACATTGCATGTGCTATGAAGTTATTTAAGACTTGTCTCTATATGAGTGAACTTGACTCATGTTCTTTTTTCAGGGTATCCTTACCTTTGTATCAAGGGCTACCCCATTAGAGTGGATGAGTCATTTCCTATCTTTTGTATGGTTTGGAAGAGTTTACATAAAATTTTGATTGATTCCTCCTTCATTTGGTATAAGAAGCTTCCAGGAACATTTTGAGGGTTCCATGGGTTTTAACTACAGTTTTAGTTTTTATTGTTAGATTAAGTTTTTTGTTTCTTTATGGACCTATTTAGTCATTTATATTTTGCTAAAATAATCTTCCATGTCAGTTGGATTTTTAAATTTAGAGGCATGCTATTTATAATAAAATCATGTTACTGAAATTCTTAAACATACAACGGCACAGAGAATAGAATAATGAACCCAATATACCTGATACTCAACATCAACAGTCCTCAATAATAATAGAAAGACACTTGAAGATGAAGGTTTATTTATTGGTAACATTACTCCAAAGATGACACTGTGCATTTCCATTAGTAGATACATGATGTCTGTTATCTCCTTTGTGGTGATGTTGCCAGTCATTGAGGTTCATCACCCTCAGCCATTAATCCATTAGGGGCTGCAGAATGGTAACTCTAGCGTTCCTTTGTGATTATTAGCTAAAAAATTCTCTAGGTAGAATTTTTTCCTTATCCACCATTTGTTATCCTGTTGTAAGGGTAAAAGTATTTATAGTGTTCTATTATAGCCTTTAAATCTCTTCTGTAGGTATATCTTATAGAATTTTATTGAACTAATATCACTTATTTCTGCTTCTTTCTTTTGTAATTGATAATAACTACAGAAAGTATTATGGAAATATTTTCAAAGAGCTGGCTTTCATAAGTTGGCTTTACTACCTTCTAATTCATCATTTCTGCATTTATCTTCATTATTTCCTACCTTCTAATTATTTGAATGTAATGTGCTATTGTTTCTATAGCTCTTGAATCATTTGAATGTTTAAAAATTTTTTTTCTGGTAAATGTATTTAAGGCTATAATATTCGAGTACCACTTGGACTATTTCTCACAGGTTATACTGTAGAGTTTTGTGTGTAGTGCTTGAAATTTTTAAAAGTTGAATAAATCTCTCCATTATACTGTTAGAGTTTTTGAATATATATTTGTGTGTTTGTGTATACACACATATGTGACAGAGTTAAGTTTTTCTTAGGACTGAAAGGAGGCTTTCACATGAAAAAATAAATCAATAAAATTGGTCATCTGTAATTGGTCAACTGTTATCCAGGAAACAGAAATCACTCTATACAATTTGGAGAATTTAGTGTAGGAGATTGGTTACTTGAGAAGCCAACTGGGGAGAATTGAGCAAAACAATACTTCGCAACTTAAAAAGGCATTCCCGCCTCTAGGCTAGAGGAACAAAGAGAAAAAGTGTTGTTACTGAGGTAAGTTGGAGCCACGGAGATAATGTGGCCATCGAAGGGAAACCACCTGCTTCAGAGAGGAAGAAGGTGAAGTATTCTGGGCACTTTGATCCTCCTGGGCTCTACTCTGCAGCTGTCACTCCTTGGTTTAACTGAGCTGGCATCCAGGTGTTGAAGAGCACAGAGCATGAGAAATGAGAGTCAGACATTTTATACTAAAGAGCAGAGCAGAAGAGTGAGGAATCGATTTGAGGGAGAATAAATCCACGGCTGGCATACCTTGTGGACAGATTAAATGAGAGAAAAATCATATCTAAATTGATACAGAGTAGTGTTTTATAAAACTTATTCATTCATGTTAAAAGAAATTATGCTACCAGGCAAAGGATATCTTTGAAAGTAAAGGATATCTATGAAAACAAGAACAATAAATAAAAACAACCTATGAAATCAATACAGTTATGTTTAAAAGTTGGTGGGTATAAAGTTAATATGTAAACATGCGTTTTGTTTCTGCAGCAACAAACATGTGACCATGAAATTAAACAAAATATAACTTGTAAATTACTAAATAAAATACACATGCCTCATATAAAAATATATATAATAAAAAATTTTAAATATATAGCTATTAATAGAGAAATTAACAAAAACTTAAATAGGGAATTATCATATATTCATGGAGAGGAGCATTCAATATTGTAAACATGTTAATTCTCCCCAATTTTAATCTGTCGTGTATGGTAATACCCAGTCCTCCCAAGAGAAACTCAAGAGGTTTTGTATGTGAAGCTTGATAGCTTATTCTAAACTTTAAATTTATTTGCAAATGGCCAAGAAGAGTCAATATGCTCTTGATAAAGAAAACAAATATGAGGACTTACTCTACTAGATGTTAAGAATTACTTTTTTAAAAAATACTACAGTAATTAAAAATTTGTGTTATAAGTATCGATATAAGCAAATAGACCAATAGAACTGAATAGAATGTCCTAAAACACCCACTTATACATGGACCTTTGATTATTAAAACTGCCATTGCAGAGAAGCGGAGAAAGAACACTTTTTTTACTAAGGTGTGTTAATGGAACAACTGTATATCCAAATTGAAAAATAATGCAACTGGAACACTCCCTCACACTAGACCCAAAATTCAATTTTGGTGGCTACTAAAAACCTTCTTTTATATATATTATGGTAATTTTCAAAGTTGCATCCAGTTGAGGAGAGCAAAAAAACTTTGTATTTTCTATCAACTAGAGAGATACCAGCATTGTTCAACTAGGGCATCTGGAAGGAAAGGGCTGAAAGGAAAAGGGGACATCAGTCAACTGAGTAACAGAAGGACTGGGAATGATGTGAGCTGAAGAAGAAGAAGAAATGTCAGCTCCTTCTGAGAAATGGCAGCTCCTTCAGTCCCCTTGTCCCCCGCTTAGTTGGCCTGGATACCATCTCGGGCTTTCACTTTCAAAGAAAAGTGCATGGGGATTTAGCACAGGCTTGGGAGAAAGCTACCTGGGCCAATGATCTGTTCATTCCATCTACCTCTACTCCAGTCTGTCCACTGACCTGTCAATCACTAGACTTTGAGGAAGCATAACCTGGACAGTAGTGTTATAGACATAGTGACCAGGGGATATAGTGCTGATTATAGACACACTGAAGAGAACCAAGAAGACATTAGTGACTCAGAGGCAGTCCCAGCTTGTCCACCTGTGATGGGGGCAGTGTCTCACCTTCTTCTCCACCAGAATGAGTGCTCCTGCTGTGGGGTGAGGAAATTGGGAGCCAGGGCCTCTCCCCCACTCCCTTTTTTTTTTTTTTTTTTCTTTTGCCCATGTGGAGGTATCCTGCAGATTCTGCTCTTTATCAGGGAGACTCTTTTGTAGAGGCTTACACTGGGGTTTAGAGTACTTAATGGTACAAGGGAGACATTTCTTTCCCTTGTTGTTGTCAGGGCTACTCTGGGTGGAGAGAGGTTGGGAAGCAGGGAGTGACCCTGATTCCACAACGGGCAGGCAGCTTTGCACAATCTCATTGTGAGAGCCTGCTTCTCTAGCAAGTGAACTAACACCACTCAGGGCAAGTTATGCCCTGCAAATGTGTAAAAGAGGACTTTCCATCATCTGAATGGTATTTGGAGCTCCAGTGGGAAAGACTTTAGGCTGACAGTCTATCCCGAAATGTGGAATAAGTCACCCAGAAATAAATCCACAGGGTCATAAGCTGAGGGGAACTGGAGGAGGATGGGGACTAACCTGGTTATCTCATAGGTACATCTCAGCCCAGAACAAGGCCTGCCTTCACTTCAGCTCTACATACTTCCTTCCAGCTACCCTCAACTCTGACAGGAGTGAACAACTCCTACTTACTCAAATGTTTCATGAACCTTTTTCTAACTGTTACCAGGTAACCACTTTAGGCTTGGAAACTTGGTACGTAAGGAATGAAGAAAGGCCAAAAGAAAGGGTTAATAGCTAGGTCAGTATAGTAGAGTATTCTTCTTGTATCCATTTTCTACTGCTGCTACATAGCAAATTAGTGCCAATTTAACATAAATGAACACAAATTTATTATCTCACAGTTTCTGTGTGTAAGAAGTCCAGGTAGAACTCAACTGTGGTCTCTGCTTTAGAGTCTCACCTAGCTGCAATCAACATGTCAGTTGAGCTATGTTCTTATCTAAAGGCTCAATTACAGAAAAATCCCAGCTGACTCACTTTGTTGGCAATGGTGCTAAGAAATGTTGGGTTTTTTTTGTTGCTGGCTGTTGCTTAGAGGCCAGCCTCAGTTCCTAAACACAGCCTGCAATTCCATGACACATGGCTCATTCCATACTGGCCATTTCCATAGGTCTCCAAAGACCTGTCCAACATGACAGATCTTTTCTTCAAGATCACCAGCATAGCAAGAGCATTTCTGCTAGCAAAATGGAGTTTTATATAATGTCCGCAATCAGGGAAGTACCATCTCCCCTTTGACATACATAAGGGCAAATACAAATTTAAAATAAGGAAGAAGTAGAAATATTAAATCATTATGTTGTACACCTGAAACTAATAAAATGTTATATGTCAATTATACCTCAATAAAAATAAAATAAGAAATTTTTTTTTCCCCAGGGCAAAAAAGAAACGAAACTCCCCCCACTCCCCTGTTTTTTAGAGCATGTACCTTAAAAAACTTGTAAATTCTTTCTCTGCCTCATTGATATCTATGTAAATCTTTTAAAAGCTAAATAAGCCTCTCGCCAGTTTTACAACCCAGGAATGTTTTTCTCAAGTAACTGGGAGCCACCTCTTTGAAATATAAATATCAAGGAAGTTAACACCCCATCTCCTAGACTCCATAAGAGTTTAACTTTGACCTGCCTCCAAGTTGTAAAAAAAACTGCCTCCTTTCACAAAGGTATAAGTTTATTTTTCCTTTGGATAAAGGCAATTATCTAACAAAGAGGGCAGCCCCAATTACCAGATAAATTTAGGATGAAGTATGTGTAATACATGGAGCTGTCAGGTCCTCTTACTTGAGGAACAGTTATCCTTATCTTGAGAACATGGCTGTAATGGGTTGTATTTGTTTGGTGGTATAAAAGGGTGAGCTGTCTTTCTGTCTTCACAATCTTTGTAGCAGATTGCCTGTGATGAGTGTCACATTCTGGTTTAATTCTTATTAAATAATAAAACTGTTTTCTTTATTTCCTATATTTTGCAGAAAGGCATTTGTTAGTTGGCAGGAGAGTTTGTTTCTAATAAATTACCCCAAGAAATCTGGCAATGAGGACAAGACTTCTGTAAGTTCCTGAATCAAGTGAATCAGCAGAAGTTCTGTAGATACACAACAGGTAAGAGATTTAAATGATAGTCTTCCTTCTAGCTCTGTGCCCTTTTGGATTATTTGTCAGAAAAACCAACCTCGTCAAATTCAAGATTTTACTATAAAATATGCATGGTAATATGGGCTCTAAAATCCCATCAGGATCACCATCAGCTTTGATGATGGAAAAATATGGGAAGCCACTTCTTTCTCTTTACTAGGTACTAGCTCTGTCACATTAGAGATGGTATACCTGTAAGAATCTAGTCTTGCAGTGGCATGAGGATGCTTCCTTTAATTTGGATAAAGTAACATATTTTCAGAGGTTCTCAGAAGGGCCTCATCTCAACCAAATGAATTATTAGTATTTATGGGATTAATATCATTCCTACAGGAAAATTAAATATAAGTTGGATAGCCAGGAGGAAAACCTGAGAAAAATGGAGGAAATTAGAGAATTATAGGCACTGTCTCTGTCACAGAACCCTCCTCCTTTCCCTGATGTCCCAACTCTCTCTGTTCCCCTGCTTCTCTCTCTCGCTCTCTTTTTTTGCGGTACGCGGGCGTCTCACTGTTGTGGCCTCTCCCGTTGCGGAGCACAGGCTCCGGATGCACAGGCTCAGCGGCCATGGCTCACGGGCCCAGCCGCTCCACGGCATGTGGGATCCTCCCAGACCGGGGCACGAACCCGTGTCCCCTGCATCGGCAGGCGGACTCTCAACCACTGCACCACCAGGGAAGCCCTCTCTTTTTTTGTTTTTATTATTTGGCTGCGTCAGGTCTTAGTTGCAGCACGCAGGATCTTTCGTTGCAGTTCATGGGATCTTCGTTGTGGTGCGTGGGCTTCTCTAGTTGCAGCCTCCGGGCTTTTCTCTAGTTGTGGCGCACAGGCTCCAGAGCACGTGGGCTCAGTAGTTGCAGTGCATGGGATCTTAGTGGCATGTGGGATCTTAGTTCTCCAATCAGGGGTTTAACCTGTGTCCCCTGCATTGGCAGGTGGATTCTTAACCACCGGACCACCAGGGAAGTCCCTCCCCTGCTTCTCTTTATCTTTCCCTAACTCAAATCAATTTCTGGAGAGGAGGAGGCAGTGATCTTTTGGATGTGTGGCTCCCTTCGTTAGTGATTTCCTTGCACAGAGGGACTAAGGCATAAGTTTGTTAACTGCTAATGAATTACCTGCCCTGTTTGAGGACACAGGTTTGTGTACCTCATGCCGTAGCCTGAGTCCACTTCATGTTTTCATGCCCAGGTTCACCTACAAGATTCCCATATCATCCCCACACCAGGTAGGTAGGAAGGAAAGCAGAAATGATAAAGCAACATGATCATGGAATAATTGAGAATGTGGATAAAAGATTCTGTCCCCATATGAAGGCAACAGGATGGAGAGTAATTCCACTAGGCACTTGAAACAAAGCAAACAGAAAAAGATGTTAAGCTGATAAAGGTCAACATGGGAAGATTAGCCAAAAGACCATATAATTTACATTTTTCTTGTTTCAGTATGAGAACAACAAGCTCTTCCTATTTGGATCACCAGCAATGCCGATGACAGCATTGAGGAGCTGCCCAGGCCTCCAAGGTAATTCACTTGCCTTTCCAACGAGCTGATGTGACTCATTTAAAGGCTTTTTTTCACTGTACCCTAGAAATACTTTGCAGTGTGTTTTCAGTTCACAGCCCCACACATGGGGATGTGCACTGGCTGCTGTGTGGAATTTTACAACTAGCTGGCTTGGCGAGTTTGGTGGAACAAGCATGTCAGAGTCCAGAAAACTACCGCATCAAGGTGTATGGTGGCCAAAGGAAGCCACTGCCCCCCCTGCCACAAGTGTGGAAGAACCAAGGGCATTAAAGACCTGCAAGAAGGGTTGCTAATAGCCATGCTTGAAGCATTTCTGCTAAAGGTGAGCTGAGAGAAGTTTCAGAGGTGTAACCAGAAAACCAGTGAGTCCCCCCAACTGATTTCAGTTGGCTATTTGCTAAGGCGGTCTCAAAATTTATTGGCTCAGGGCCAAAGGCAGATCAAAATCACTCTCTGGCCCTAAGCACACTTGTCTGGGCTCTCTTGATGAGTATCCACATTCAAGTTAGGCAGAAGGAGGTAGGATGACAAGGACAGATTGTTACTCAAATCTTAGCAGCAGCTGTGTTGTTTTCTGACAATCGAAAGAAGGACAAAGAAGGAAAGAAAAAATTAAAAATTGTTGTGTTAGCTGCTTAGTTAAAACTATTTAGTAGAGGAATAACCCCTACTCTGGACAACTTGTGAAGGGAGTAAAGAAGGGAGACTGTATGTCATTCTTACAAGAAGCCGGGACATTGGAAAAGGAACTGTAAAGAGAAACTCCAAATGCAGAAGTTGCAGGAAGCAGGAAATCAGGAAAGCCCAGGAAGACTAGGGAATAACTGGCAAAATGGCTAAAAATGGACAGATATTGGAATCTTGGGGGTGGGAATTGGTGATACTGGTGCTACTTATTCTGAAATTTCCTCGGGGATTTTTTGCTTTTTATTTGGTGATAGATCAATACAGATTTCTGGTATTTTGGGTCAGCCTTCTTCTTGTCCCTTTTCATCCATGGTTCCCATACAGATAGGGCCTATGACTAAGGAAAATCCTTTCTGACTTTCTCTTTTTTTGTTGTTTTTTCTTCTTTTTTTTTTCTTTTTTCTTAGTTTCTCTTGATCCTCCTGTAAACCCACTGGAGAGAGACATGCCTTGGAAATGAAAGGTTACCACATTCTATACACTGGACAGAATGTCTGTGCAGTACCCTAGGGGGAGAAAAGCACCTGATTGGGTTCATTGTGCCTTCTGAATGAAATGGGGAACGGCAGAAAGTGGCAGTGTCATACCATGCTGGAAAAGCACCCCAAGCTAAAACAAATCTATGCATCACTTTGGGCCCTAGGGAATAATGATACTGGTTTAATTTGAGGTATAGAACCAATAAAAATAGCTCACCAAAGGGATGTCATGGCTATGCATAAAACAATATCCTTTGTTGAGAGCTCACTGGTAAGGAATAAAACTGGTTATAAAAGAATTAGAGAAAAAGGGAGATAATAAAAAATGAAAACAGTACTTGCCCTGTAATACTCCCATACTTACAGTAAAGAAGGAAGGTATATTTTAATGAAGATCTTTGACCACTACATCATTTTGTACAAGGTCTTAGAGAAGTAAGTAAATCTGTTGTTCCAATAACCCCTATAGTCCCTAAGCCTCCAACTATTCTCACTTGTGACTTCAGTACCAATATCTGTAGTGTTTTTTTCTCTGTAGTTGATCTGCATTCTGATTTTTTTTTCTCCCTCTCTGTTCCTCTAGCACACAAATCTATATTCTTGTTTGTGTTTGCTTACAAAAGAGTACAGTATTTATGGCAAAGGATTCCTCAGAGCTCTGGGGACTCCTACTGTTTTCTCTAGCCATTTACAGGAAAATGTAGAGAAATTTGTGCCACTAGTAGAGGGACAATCATGCAATATGTAGATGATTTGCTGGTGGATTCAGAAACTAAAGAGCAATACAAAGCTGAAACTTTGTTACAATTCCTCTCTTCACAGGGCCATAAGGCCGCCCTAGGCAAAGTGCAGTATTACCAAACTGAGGGAAAATACAACATCTGTTGTCAGCTGAAAGTGGCAAAGTGTTAAAATCGAGGAGCCAGCCAATTTTGCAATTGTAGACAGTGGATTCTAGGTTTTTACAGGGCAGTCATAACTTCTGGCACAGCAGTTGCACGTTATTCTCTAGATCCTCAGGTTTTTGTCCCTAGAGTCTGAAGAGGCTTTTGAATAATTGAAATTGGCTACAGCCTCTCTCTCCCCACAGCTTTGGAGTCTAAATTTTGAAAAACCTGGCATGATTTATTTGACATTTCTGTTTAAAATGCAGATTTGATAATGTTTACTGTTGGGTCATGTACTTGAGATAAAAGTGGCTGACTTAAGGCTTCCTGTGGGGTGGTGAAATGAAATCTTGGAAGCCCATGTTTTGTCCAGAGTTAGGTCTGCACAAGCAGACGAGATAACAGTTCCTAGAGCTACAATTCTTGGTCCTAGACTTAAAATGGATACATATGCTACTAATCAATGTTTGGTTCTGCCATGCCACAGGGTAAATTTGGAATAATAGGGGATTTTTTACTTCGATAAGAACTAAATTTTCTCATGGAAAAGTTATAGCTGATTTGTTAAAGGCTTTACAACTGCCCGCTCAGATATCAGTAATTCATGGTAGAACTCACACAGGGCAGAAGGATGAAGTTTCTAAAGGTAATAATTTTGCTGATAGAGCTGTAAAATTTGCTCTTCAAACATGGGAGACTCATTCATTTTTGCTTTTGTTGCTTGTGCTTTGCTGTCATATCCAGGAAATCACTGCATAGATCAATGTGAAGGAGCCCTGTTTTCTTCCAGGAGTTTTACAGTTTCAGGTTTTAAATTTAAGTTTTTACTCCCTTTTGAGTTCATTTTTGTGAGTGGTATAAAATAGGGGTCCACCCTCATTCCTCTGCATGTAGTTATCCAGTTTTCCCAACACCTTTTTTTGCAGAGACATTCCTTTCCCCCATTGGGTATTCTTGGCACCCTTGTCAAATGTTAGTTAATCATATATGTGGGGGTTTATTTCAGGGTTCTTGATTCTGTTCCATTGGTCTATGTGTCTATTCTTATGCCAACACCATACTGTTTTGATGACTATAGCTTTGTATTATAGTTAGAAATTCAGAAGTGTAATGCCTCTGGCTTTGTTCTTCTTTCTTAAGATTGCTTTGGCTATTCTTTTTCTTTTCTAATAAAATAGAACTACCATATCATACAGCAATCCCACTTCTGGATATATATCTAAAGGAAATGAAAACAGGATATTGAAAAGATGTCTGCACTCCTGTGTTTATTGAAGCATTATTCACAATAGCCAAGATATAGAAACAACCTAAGTGTCCATCACGGATGAATAAAGAAGATGTAGTACATATATACAATGGAATATTATTCAGCCATGAGAATGAAGGAAATTCTATCATTTGCAACAACTTGGATGGATGTTGGGGACACTATGTTAAGTAAAATAAGTCAGAGAAAGGCAAATACTGTATTATATCACTTATATGTGGAATCTAAAAAGGATAAACTCAGATTCATACTTCCCATGTGAAGCCAGCACCACAGAAGGACTAGGACTGTGATTCCCTAGAGGATTTGAAACTTAAGTTTTCTAGAGTAACTGAAGTTGATACTTAATTCAACTGAAAGGAGGCATTCTAGCAAACTTACTATTCTCACAGACCACCTTGCTGTCCTGTTCACAGTAGTAGCTATCAAATACTTTAAGAATCATGTTTTACTAGGGAAAAAAAACAGGTTTCTTGTTAAAATATGGAAATATACTGCTTGGACTGTTTCATGCTGGAACAACAACAATCCCACAAAGCTCTCAGAGACACTCACTCCAAGATATTGTATAATCACTTGTTCAAAATTACAGAACTATTCATAGTTAAGGCAACAATTAGGTATTGGGACTATGACTATCCCGAAAGATGGTATAAAAAAGCAAAGCATCTAACTAATAGACAAACAAATCTGTTATTTACAGATAGAGACTTCAGAGGACAGGTCTAGTGTCACTCCATTAACCTTGGGATGCAGGTCCTCTCCAGTCCCAATATATAGAGATAAACAAGGTCATTATTTGTGGAGGTTTAATTGACTGCTATAATAATATAATTACTGATTTGGACCGATGCCAAAAAAGAGCTTGGGTTTGTCCTCAAGGCTTAAAACAACTAGAGTCATGTACATTAAACACTGCAAGTTCAAACTCTACCCTTCAACAGGTGCCTTGTAATAAGATATTGATACTAGATAATGGCCAACTGTCTTTGTGTTTCACATTTGGGAAAAATTATTTGGTGAGATGGAGCACTTATTGAAAGAACTTTAAGTCATTATGTAAATGTTATGTTACTTATGTAATTAAGGGAAACTCAGGAGAAATTTATTGGCCCATGTAAGAAAAACTCCTAGTTAAAATTTTAGATGATGAGACTCTAGAGTTATGCTCTCCCTTAGGCTTGGATTGGGTACTATAATATTTTATAAGGGACTACTAAATAATACTCAAATAGTTACTCATTTGTAAGTTTGAGCAATAAAGCATCACAACAGTTTGTAAAATTAATGTACGATGAAGAACTTTTGCACATTGCTAATCAAGAATTTGCTTTAACCATTCACCATTGGTCTGATATATTTAAAGGTTTTCTCCCCAAGGCAAATAATGTACTGAATTTTTCAACCCATCCTACTTTATTTCTGTACTTGCATTGCTTTGTAATTTACCACAGACTTGTTGGTTATTTAGATGGCTGTAATTTGCTCAGAGAAAGGTAGAATTGGCAGTGGAAATAAATTTTAAAACAGTAGTGTTAACTATTTTGCAGCAACAAAGGGAGGGTACTGTAAAGATAAATACAAATTAAAAATTAAAAAAATTTAATTCTTTTGGTGTCCAAAAAAAGGAATGCGACTTCCTTTATTTTTAGAGCATTTACTTTAGAAAACCTGTAAATATAAAACCTTTGTCTTTTAAATATTCTTGCCAATTTTATAACCCAGGAATGTTTTCCTTTGGATAAAGTCTAACACAGAGGGCCACCCCAATTACCATTGCATTTAGGAAGAATTGTGTCTGGCAAATGGTGATACCAAGTCCTCTTACTTGAGGACTAGCTATCTTTTATCTTGAGAACATGGATGTAACGGGCTGTATCTGCTTGGCTGTATAAAAGGGTGAGATTTCTAGTTAACTTTGCTATCTCTTTAGTTGCTTGCCTGTGATGCACATCATATCACAGTTTAATGCTTATTTAATGATAAAATTATTTTCTTTCCTGTATAACATTCAATTTTACCTGAGCCCTGTGATTCTGGCAAACAGTGTAGGTTACGAGATTCCCCCCCACTTTGTGTTCCAGGAAATAGCTTACCTCAAAGAACCATTCTTCCCCATATAATTTAAATAAGACTCATGGATTTTCCTTTGTTTACCTATGACAAGGCCAGATACAGATCCTCAAAAATACCACTTTTTGTCTCATAAATGATCAGTTGAAACAAAATGCTTGTTAGCCAAACTTTGGTTAAGCTTCTTTTCTTCCTCCAGGCCCCTGAATTTTGGCCTCCCCTCTTGAGAATCAGCTGTCCTCAGGGTAAAACATTCTCTGATTTAGTATCCAATCACACTACCCCTTCATCCCCTTTCCCCACACCGAGTTCTTTCTAGCATTGTTTACTCCTGTCTACAAAAGAGAATCCCTTTTTGCTTAATGCTTGAGATCCTTGCAGATCTTATGGTCACAGCTTTTCTCTATTGCAATAGGTGCCCTCGCCCTGTTTTAGAAGTCCCTTTCTACCCTTGTAATAATCCTTTTTCAAGAAAGATCTCTCCTTAATAGTCTAGATTTGTTTTATATTTTACACATAGCTTGTAGAGAGGCATTTTTGAGTCAGCAGGATGGTTTGTTTCTAATTATTTCCAAAACACATATAATGTCATCATAGGGGTGACATCTCATCACCTTTGTCATAATATATTGGTTAGAAGCAAGTCACGGGCCCTACCCACAATGAATACACAAAGGCATGACCACCAGGAGGTGGGGATCACGGGGGCCCCCTGAGGTTCTGTCTGCCACAGTTTACCCTCCAGGCCTTAATATTTCAAGTCCCCACCTTACACAGAATTCATTCACCCTCACCCAAGATCCCCAGAAGTCTTGCCTCATTACAAAATCAACTTAAAATCCAAGTCTCATCATCTAAATCAGGTCCGACTGCAGATGATGAGGCTCTGGGGGGGGGAGTTCATTAAGCAAACCAGCTGGGCACAATAGATCTCTATTTATGGACATATAAGATAAAAAGACAAGTCATCTGTCCTGACAAATCCAATGTACAATGGAGAGATAGCAGTAGGGTAACATCTATAGACATTCCTGTTTAGAAAGAAGAAAATGGGAAGTATAAGAGTCACTGGACAGTATCAGTTCTGAAATACCAATGGACAAATGTTTCAGTTCCTTGATTAGATTTCAAAGCCTGGGAAAAATTCCTCTGGTTATCACCTCCATCTTGTGAGTCATCCTTCTTTTTTTATGGAAGACAGCATGTGTTTGTAGTTGAGAATGTAAAACAGTTACTTTGCAGGCTGTGATCAAATGCACTGGGACTAGTACTTGAAACACCTACCGTGCCTCCCCCAGTGGAAAGTTTCTTTCTAATTTATCCAGGATTAAAGAGTAACTGCTAAGAGCCATTTTACATTTTAGGCTTTAGTCTCTCAACTTTGAGACATACTATCTGAGGGTCTCCCATATCCTTACCTCACCCACCATATAGCTAAGCTTAAAACTTCCTTTCCACTGAAAAACTGCAGTTTCCCAAATGTCCAAATGGATTTGCCTCAGGGCTTTTACACCTAACAGCTCTCACCTGGGCTCCCACCCTTCACTCCTTTTTAATTGGGCTAACATGATATAATTTCTAACTGCTCCTAGACACAAAATCCCTAACATCCCCAAGAATATCAAGGTGTTTTCCAAAGAGCACATGTTCAGTTAATGTTTAGAGAATAAATGAGTCAATGAACGTGCTAATTTAAGTTTTAATTTCTCCTACATTCTTGGATTAGTTAAGTAAATTCATGTATGCATCTTTTAATTTTAGAAAATGATGGACTGAATGTATTAGGAAAGCCATCAGTCAACCATCTTCACATTACCTGTTTCTTAAACCCCCAACAGTTTTACTACTGAGTTCTTTCATATTTCCAAAGAAACACCTACTCAATGCCATGATATCCTATTCTATATCATAAAATAAGATGGAAGATTTACCAATTTGTTTTCCAAATTACATAGCTCCTACTCTTAAACCTGATACGTAGCAATAAGTATATAACCAAAGATTTGATTAATAAACTTATATTCTGAAGCTATTTAAATCTTCTATTAAAAGACGCATTTAGAAATTAATTAGAAAGAATGAACGAAATTAAGAAAGAGTGAAAAAATTATTTAAAAAAAGAAGGAAAGAAGGAAGGGAAAGCTCCAAAATACCACATAAAACAGAAAGACAAAATGATATGCTGTTTCCTCCAGCCCAGTACCAGTTCTCCACTAGTTGGAACATTGTCTGCTCTCTTCAACCACAAGTTAAAGAAAGCAGTTCAGACTCATTGTGGGTAGGAGAAGAAACTAGACATGACCCTGGAACATGTGCTGTCCATGGCAGTAGTGCTAACCCTTGCTACAACTTGCTCAGGCTCTCTCTTCCTCATTTCTAAAAGCTTCCTCATATTGGTGTGGGAAGGAACTGTGTATTGTATAAGTGACCTTGCCCAAACCTGCAGGACGTTCATCTTGCTGGTTTCAGCATGGGCTCTTGGACCTCACAGGAATTCATAGCATGGAGGATCTCTGTTGGCTACCTGTTGGCACTTCAGTTACTTTTCCTGCACAAATCTTTAGTGATAAGCTTCCTGGGCTCTCATAGATGAAGTGTTTCCTCCCAGTCTACACCCCCATTATATTCAAGAATTCCTAGATCTCCTCCTTAGTAGGGCAGTTGCCTTTCATGAAGATGTGCCAAGGAGAGTCATCAGAAGACTGGTCTTGGGCAATCCCTGCCACCATTCAAACTCCCATCATTAGTGACATGCAGTTTTCTGACAAGGCCATAGAAGTGCTTGGTAGATTCCATTTCCACCAAGTTAAGGCAGAAGACCAGCTCCATGTGTTCAGAGGCTTTCCAGAAGATCACAAGGAAGTGGTCCCTGACCTTTGTTGACCTTTTTCAGCATGTTTGCCTTTGTAATGGGCAGTCATTTTACAACTGATCAAAAGGAACTGCACCAACAAAGTCACCTTCTTGGTTAGAAAGTCTCTGCGTGGGTGCTCGCACAGAAACAGCTACCAACTGTGTGTGTGTGTGTGAGTATGAGTGTATATGAGTGTATATGTGTGTACATGTATATATGCATAAATATACACAATCTCAAAAGTTTCTTGAAAAATACTAGCCTATGTGTGATTTACTGTGATATTCATTATTCTATTTCTAGCCCATACACTGTGTTCTATTAACAATAATAATAAAGGCCAATGCTCACCTCTAAAGAGGTTTCAGATGTGCAGCCATAAAAGGAGAAATTGACAGAAACACAGTAATAGTGGGGGACTTTAACACCCCACTTATGTCAATGGACAGATCGTCCAGACAGAAAATCAATAAGGAAACACAGGCCTTAAATGACACATTAGGCCAGATGGACTTAATTGATATTTGTAGAACATTCCATCCAAAAGTAGCAGAATACATATTCTTCTAAAGTGCACATGGAACATTCTCCAGGATAGATCACTTGCTGGGCCATAAAGCAAGCCTCAGTAAATTTAAGAAAATTGAAATCATATGAAGCATCGTTTCTGACCAGAATGCTATGAGATTAGAAATCAACTACAAGAAAAAAAAACTGTAAAAATCACAAACATGTGGAGGCTAAACAATACGTTACTAAACAGTCAATGGATCACTGAAGAAATCAAAGAGGAAATTAAAAAAGTACCTAGAGACAAGTGAAAATGAAAACATGACAATCAAAAACCTATGGGGGGCTTCTCTGGTGGCGCAGTGGTTGAGAGTCTGCCTGCCGATGCAGGGGACACGGGTTCGTGCCCCAGTCCGGGAAGATCCCACATACCACGGAGCAGCTGGGCCCGTGAGCCATGGCTGCTGAGCCTGCGTGTCCGGAGCCTGTGCTCCGCAATGGGAGAGGCCACAACAATGAGAGGCCCTCATAACGCAAAAAAAAGAAAAAAAGAAAAAAAAAAAACCTATGGGATGCAGCAGAAGCCATTTTAAGAGGGAAGTTTATAGCAATACAGTCTTACCTCAGGGAGCAAGAAAAATCTCAAATAAACAACCTAACCTTACACCTAAAGCAACTAGAGAAAGAAAAACAAACAAAACCCAAAATTAGTAGAAGGAAAGAATCATAAAGATCAGAGCAGAAATAAATGATATAGAGATGAAGAAAACAATAGAAAAGACTAATGAAACTAAAAGCTGGTTCTTTGAAAAGACAAACAAAATTGATAAACCTTTAGCCAGACTCATCAAGAAAAAAAAGGGAGAGGGATGAAATCAATAAAATTAGAAGTGAAAAAGGAGAAGTTATAATGGACACCACAGAAATACAAAGGATTGTAAGAGACTACTACAAGCACTATATGCCAATAAAATGGACAACCTAGAAGAAATGGACAAATTCTTAGAAAGGTACAATCTCCCAAGACTGAACCAGGAAGAAATAGAAAATATGAACAGACCAATCACAAGTACTGAAATTTAAACTGTGATTTAAAAATTTCCAACAAACAGTCCAGGACCAGATGGCTTCACAGGTGAATTCTATCAAACATTTAGGGAAGAGTTAACACCTATCCTTCTGAAACTATTCCAAAAAATTGCAGAGGAAGGAACACTCCCAAACTCATTCTATGAGGCCACCGTCACCCAGATACCAAAACTAGACAAAGATACCACAAAAAAATAGAACAGTCATATGGATACATGGGAATACTGTAACATAATTACAATTAGCTTTTTAATTTTTCTAGTTTTTGATAGGTGAAAAATAACATTTTTTCATGTTTAATGTGTTCCTATGTTTATTATTCATTTGTGTTTATGTTTCCTGTTTATTGTTCATGATGTTTGCCAATATTTAGTGTGGTCAGATTTGAATGAAATTTTTATGTATAAAAAATTAAAATTTGTTTTGAACATTTAAAATAAATAAATCACAATGTCACCGTTGTTAAATCAAGAAATAGGTATAGCTATTTTACACAGCTATTGAGAAGAAATAGAACTGAAAAGAATTTTTTAAGGAAAACAAAACTCAGGAACCATGAGCTGGGGATGTCATCTAGATGATCTTTTCCAGACATGTCCACACTCAGCCCTTTATCTGCAGAATCATTGAGGTAATTAGCCTCAGGACATCTCCCCTCAATTTCTCCCTCTCTGCAGTTTTAGGTCCCCTTCCACTACTCACTGGTTTTCCTGGCCTGTCTCAACTGTCATCACTTCCCAAGCCTGCCCACTCATACTGCCCCAAACTCAGTGGAGGAGGCACTGTACACAGGGTAAAAATATCAGATTGCAGCAGCCATCAACACAGCTCCCAGCCAGGAACACTGGCAGGGATGCAGTGAACCACCAGAATAGCCAAGAGATGTAGCTCTCCCAGCATCTAGCATCACTGGGTGACACAGAAAAGCTACCTATACTCTGCCTGATGGTAGGCACAGAGGATTCTAAGGTAGGTGAGGTGTTTGGCATGCCTCTAGTCCTTTCATCCAGTAGATCTGCCCACCCAGACCTCTCAACTTCTAGCTGCTGGTGGTAATTGAGAGTTTTCCCAAGCTTATTATCAGAAGTTATCTTGGACCCTCTACCCAGATTCTCCACCTTTCTCTCCTTATAGTCCTTTCTCTACCTTATGCTGAACTCTAAATCCAGAATGCTGACTGCCAGCCTACCATGGGCTCTCTAGATGAGGTTTTTCATGTGGTCTCTCTCATGAACTCTGGTAATTGCTCTGATCTCAGATCTTCACTAGTTAATGGTGTCCTGCCTGGTTCTCTTGCCCAACAACCGATCATACTCATCAAGTCCTTGCTTTTCAAAGTAAAGGAGGGATGTCTTGATATTTCAGAATGTAAAGTATGCCTAGAAGAATCCTGGTACTCAAGACATTAATGCAGAAATCCAGCTCCATATGGGTAAAAGTTTAATTTTATACTCAACCTATTTGAAAATAAGGAAATAAAATAACAAGACAGTATCTTTCATCTGAAAGTTTGGCCAAAATTTAAAAGACTGATGAAATAAAATGCCTGTGAGAATGTAAGGCATTCACACACGTGAATCTGAAAGACTGTAAATTGGTATGGCATCTTTGGAACAGAAGTTCAGCAATATTTGTAAAAAATTTCAGTCTTAACACTCTGCCCACTTTAATCAAGTTTGCACTTTTCTGTGTCTTTCCTGTGAGAAAGCATGCACATTTGTCTAAGATTTCATGTTCAAAGATGTTGATTTCAGTCCTATTACTCATAGCAACAAATGGGGAACAATTTTTATGTCCATTAGGAGGAGAATAATTAATTATCACACAAACATAATAAGTAGGGTAATCCTTACGTGTCTTTTTCTTGGAGGGCAGTTTGGAATATGATGATTGGCGTTCTTATGATACATGATTAACATCTGTGTGTAATCAAGACTTGCAACACTCTGATTGCTCCTATCTTATTCTTCCTGAAGATCTTTCCTTCGAATGGCCAAAAGGTACGAAAAGATGCTCAACATCACTAATTATCAAGAAAATGAAAATCAAAACCACAGTGAGATATCATTTCACACCAGTTAGGAAGGTTATAATTTTAAAAAAGCATAATTAAGTGTTGGCTAGCATGTGAAGAAATCAAACCCTTGTACACTGTTGGTGGGAATGTAAAATGGTATAGCCACTATAGAAAATAGTATGGAAGTTTCTCAAAAAATTAAAAGTAGAACTACCATATAATCCAGCAATCTCATTTCTGGGTATGTATTCAAAAGAATGGAAATCAGGATCTGTAAGAGATGTCTGCATTCTCATGTTACTTGCAGCACTACTCACAACAGCCAAGATATGGAAACAACCCAAACGTCCATCAAAGATAAGCGAAGAAAGAAAATGTGATTCATACACAAACACACACGGACACACACACACAATGGAATATTATTCAGCCTTAAAAGAGGAAATCCTGCCATTTGCAACAATATGATGGACTTGAAGGACATTATGTTAAGTGAAATAAGCCAGTCACAGAAGGACAAATGGTTCTGATTAAGTGAGGTACCTAAAATCATCAAACTCATAGAAGGAGAGAATCAACTGAGTTACCAGGGGCTGGGGTGAGGGGGAAATGAGGAGTTGTTCAATTGTTATAAAGGTTCAGATATGCAAGATGAATTAGTTCTCAAGATCTGCTGTACAGCATGGTGCCTATAGTTAACAATACTGAAAATTTTTAAAAGAGCATAGATCTCATGTTAAGTGTTTTCACCATGAAAGAAAAAACCAAAGGGACACGAGGAAACTTTTGGAGGTGATGGATATGTCTGTTACGTTGACTGTGGTGATGATTTCACAGGTGTATACATATGTCCAAACTCATCAAATTGTATGTATTAAATATGTGCAATTTTTTATATCAAATATATCTCAATAAACATGTTTTTTTTTAAAGAAAAAGGATCTTAGTTGTTAAATGAGTGTGGTGGATCTATGTGTGCTGTCATGGAAATATTCTGCATTCATTTTGTTAAGTGACAGGGTCAAGAGGCAGAACAATATGTACATTGTTAATCACACATGTTAAGTTCAATATATTTTTATAGCACATCTACATATGAAAAACCCTCAGGTCAGCTTTAAAATGACACACATCAGTTTGTTAATTGTGGTTGCCTCTGAGGCAGGGGCTGGATTTTGAGGGAAGGGGGAGATTGTAATCTATCTGTAAGAATTTTTTGCAGCAAAAATATATGTACTATTACCTTTGTAATTACACTATTTAAATACATCTAACCACAAAAATAGTAGGTATGTGGGACTTCCCTGGTGGCACAGTGGTTAAGAATCTGCCTACCAGTGCAGGGGACACGGGTTCAATCCCTGGTCCAGGAAGATCCCACATGCCGCGGAGCAACTAAGCTCGTGCGCCACAAGTGCTGAGCCTGCGCTCTAGAGCCCGCAAGCCACAGCTACTTAGCCCACGCACCGCAACTACTGAAGCCTGCCTGCCTAGAGCCCATGCTCCGTAATAAGAGAAGCCACCGCGATGAGAAGCCCGCTCACCGCAACGAAGAGTAGTCCCCGCTCACCACAACTAGAGAAAGCCCACAGGTAGCAACGAAGACCCAATGCAACCAAAAAAAAAATTTTTTAAAAATAGTAGGTATGCATTAATCAGATAAAGTAACTGATGCAACAGATAAAACCTGCAGACCCACAATGGCTTAAAGCAACAGAAATTTATTTCTTATACACATAAAGTCCAATGTGGGTAGGCAGGGGTCTCCACTGTCAGATGACCCAGGGATCCAGTCTGCTCCCATTGGCGGTTCCACTTTTCAACAAGCGATCTCCATGTTTGCTGCTGAATGGAATAGAAAGCATGGAAGTGGCATACTGGCTTTCAAATTCCTTGGCCTGGAGGTGACAGACATTGTTCATATTTCAGTGTCTGTGTAGTCACATGAGCCTTTCTAAATACAAGCGGATTGGACTGAACGTGTAGGACACATTTGTTCAAAGACAGGGTATCTGTCAGTAAACCCCTGACATTTTTCCCCTCCTAGAACGACTGTGAGTTCTGAGGAATTCAGCCTCAGTAGATGTTTGTTAGACAGTGAATTCCATGGTCTTTTCTCATCTTCAACTTATGAGGGAGGCTTTCGTAAACTCACCTATTGGTGTATGTGTTCAGTGGCCAGTCTCAAATAACACATTCCTTCAAAATCCTACTGACAATATCTGGGTCATTTACAAAACCCCCCATCTAACTTCAGTTATATCCCAAGAACCAGTATCTTCTATAAGAAGTAAGATTGTGATCACCACCTCATTTGGAATATACTCTGAAACTTGTGGGCTGGGGATGGGGCTGTGGTAACCAGGTATCTAGACTTCACTGTCAGTGGTTCCACTGGGAGGGATGGGACCTTCACTGTACACATGCAGAGAGTTGGAATGCTTTAATCAAGGGGAGGGCATATGACTCTGGACTGCCTGTATCACAGGAAATAGGGTGCAGCTCCGGAGGTCACAGTGAAGAGCTGGTCAGTGTATGAGGTTCCGATTTGGGCAGGAGGGCACACTGGGTAAGACCCAGAGGAAACATGCTGTAATTCAGGAAAGTGCTGGTACAGGACTGTGCCAGTATGTGAGCAGAGTCACCTGTCAAGGAACCCTGGGGCTAGTGACAGGGGGATCCTCAGCATATGAAACCCACAGACAATCCCCAAATTGTGCTTTATTCTCATATTCACCTTCCTTCATCAGGATCGCTTTTTGTACTTTGACTAGAGTGTCTTGTTTTTTAATTATATGTGATACATCTTGGAGTAGTGAGAATAATAGAGAATGAAAAGACAGAAGGTCTGCCTCAGTTTGGAGGAGTGGAAAAGTGTGGGCTCTAGAAAAATCTGGACCAGGGGTCTAGTCCCAGCTCTTTCACTTATCAGCCATGTGAACTCGAGAAAATTACAAGTTCTTCATCTGCAAAGTATGTCTAATAAGCCCTATCTTGTAGGACTGTTGGGATATATATAATGGATATGAAGCACTTGACAGAGTAAGGTCTTTAATGAATGGCAGTTATCATATGATTTTTTTTTTTTTTTTTTTTTACCGCAGATGATACCACCCTCCCCTCTGGGAAGATTTATGTTATATTAATCCAAGAGATATCACAGAATATGCAGTTTCCACCAAGTGATCGCATAAAGCTGCTTAGCAGGTAAAACAAAATAAATTCCCCCATTTGAGGATGTTACTTAATTTGTATGTGGGGTTGTCCACCCCAGTTGGATGCAACTCAGAGGTCGTAGAATTTGTGTCAAGGACCAACAATGTCCCCCCTGGGTGCCTTTCCATCCAAATCACCTGTATTTTTATTCACTTCTTCACCACCTAATATGGAGCCCTCCCTTAGAGTTTGCAAAATTATACTCAAGATAACCTAATTAAAATGGCTTTTTCTTTTTTTTTTTTTTGCGGTATGCGGGCCTCTCACTGTTGTGGCCTCTCCCGTTGCGGAGCACAGGCTCCGGACACGCAGGCTGAGTGGCCATGGCTCACGGGCCCAGCTGCTCTGCGGCATGTGGGATCTTCCCGGACTGGGGCACGAACCCGTGTCCCCTGCATCGGCAGGCGGACTCTCAACCACTGCGCCACCAGGGAAGCCCTAAAATGCCTTTTTAATGCCTGAGATATGGTTCTCAGCATTCCATCTCAAGGGAGTATCACCTTTATTTCTCATAAATTCCTGGAGATGCTGTGCATAAAACAACTAGATTGTGCTCTGTGTTCAGCTGCACTTGAACAAGAGCACAGGACACCTTCCATTTCTGCCCAAGGAGGAGCTTTTCCTCTGGTTTATTGATGATACTAAAGTAACTATTATGAACAGGTTTGCATTCCAGGGTTTTGTCCTCCTACTCTGAGAAACACCGTTTGTATACCTGGCCTCTGCTCACCAGTCCCACAGCCTCATCTAGTCTACCACCCAGCTTAAATTAACAGGATATCCCACTGAGAGACTTGTATTTTCCCCAAACCCCAAACTTCTGTTACCCAGGGAATTTGTACCTTATTGTTTTCACCCTCCCCCTCCCACGTCTCCCAACCCCATCCCTGTCCCATTACCTCCTTACTCCTTCTTACTTGTCCTTTAGGTCTTAGAGGGTATTTCACCATCTTCTCTATGTAATTACTGCTCCTTGACTGTACAGTTCTAAAGGCAGGGTGTTTTATATCCTAGTTTCACCATTTATAACACAATAATTTTCAAAGAGCAGATGCTCAATATTTGGAGAATGAATGAGCCAGTGAGTATGAGTTCTATTTTATAAGTCTTTTATTTCTCCTACATTCTTTAATAAGCTAAGCAAATCCAGTTATGTATTCTTTATTTTTACAGAATAACAGAGTAAAATGGATAAGGTAAACCAAGAACTACACATTTTTTAAACTTTTTTTCTCCTGTATTTTTTTTAACATCTTTATCAGAAGTCTCCTGTATTTTTTGATCCCAGTAATTTTACTGATAAAATTTTTCACATTTCCAAAGAAATGCCTATTACCATGCCATGTTTTATTGTTCTAGTTCAATAAATGCGAAAGGTTTCCCAATTTGTGTTACAAAATAATAAAACTCTTAATCTTAACTCTATTAAGTTAAATCTAATAAATATGTAACTGAGGTCACTAATAAATTTAGTTTCTAAAATTATTATACCTTCTATTAAAGAAACAACATTTAAAATATAACAAAAGGAAAGAAAGAAAGGAAGGGAGGGAGGGAAGGGGGAAAGAAGAAAAGAGAAGAAAAAAGAAAAGAAAAGGAAGAGAAAAAATTAAACTCTAAGTTTACCATATAGAATAGGAACACAAAGAGGATATTACACTGTGTTCCCTATAGACCCACCCTGGCCATCCACAACTTAGAATGTTGCTGCTCTTTTTCCACAAGGAAAACAATCTTCTCAGACTTCATCATTTGAACCATAACCTAAATAAAAAAGAAAAAAAGGTAAAATTCCAAGTTAGCAATACACAACAGGAACTCAGGGATATACCCTCCTCCAGTCCCACCCTGGCCCTCCACTATTAGAACACTGACACACCTTTTCAACCAAAAAGTGAAGAACCAGCCTTGAACTTCACGTAGCCTGGGAGAAGTTGCTGGCCATGGCCCTGGAGCGTGCACTGGCCATGGCAGCAGCACGAGCCCTGGCTGCCATTCTTGCTTGGGCTCTCTCTTCCTCGTCTCTCAAAGCTTCTTCATACCAGAATGGGAAGGCACTGGGCACTGTATCATGAATCTTGGCTAAAAACTCCAGGATTTTCATCTTGCTGGTTTCAGCGTGGGCTCGTGGACCCCATAGGAACTCATAGCGCGGAGGATTGCTGTTGGCCACCTGGCGGTACTCCAGGTACTTTAGCTTCACCAAATCTTCAGTGATGACCTTCTTGGGATCCCCATAGATGAAGTGCTTCCTTTCAGCATGTACACCCATCATATTCAGCACTTCCCAGATCTCCTCTTCAGGGGCACAGTTGCCGTTTATGAAGATCACACCCAGCACGATCATCAGGAGCCCGGTCTTGGGCGGGTTCTCTTCTTCATTCATCGTTCCATTGGAGGTGAGGTCTAGTTTGCTGACAAGGGCATAGCAGTGCCTGGTAGGATCCACTTCCTTCAGATCAAGACCAAAGGCCAGCTCCATGTGCTCAGAGGCTCTCTTGAGGATCTCATTGAAATGATACTTGTACTTTTTGATAACAAACTTCAGCATCTCTGACTTAGTAATTGGCTCTTTTTTTTGATACTTATGCAGCAGGAAATGCACCAACAAAGCCACCTTCATGTGTAAAGGATCTCTGCGTAAGTCCTCAGTGCCCTTGAAGGATTTTGAGCTTTCCTTCTTTTGGCTGTTGGTACCTTCATCTGAATTGGTGCATGAAACAGCTGCACTAGCATTGGTGGTTCCCTGAGGTCCCTCAGGAGTGCTAGGTGTCCCAGCAGCAGGCATATTCTGAGGCCTGTCCTCAAAGGGAGGATAGACAGAGGAAGGGGACTCTCCTGCTGCTGCTGCCGCCCCAGTGGCCTGAGCATCCTCCAGACTCTGGGTCTCAGCATGGGCCTGGCGGCGTTTCTCACGGGCACGGAGCTTACTCTTCTGACCTCGAGGCATGATGACTGGTCCGGGACTGCAGGCAGCTGTTTAATCTGCCAAGGTTGATGAGAGGTCACCGAAGAAGACAGAGGAAGAGATGGTGTGTATAGCCTCAATGGGGAGATTCTTCTACCTCGGTTCCAAGAAAAGCTGCCTCTGCTTTTCCCCTTAAGGGTACTGTTTTAGGAACCCACGAGACAGGGGCTGGCAGGACTCTGTGGACCTCCTCTGTTCTGCATGAGCTTGTCACCTCAGTTCTAACCCAGGATACTAAACTTGACTCCTGACCAGTCCTTTGACTCCTCCCTCTGCCGACTTGAGGCTACCCCTTCAGACCAAGGATTCCCATCCCACAAATTCTGCGGGCGGAAGTGGAGGGGGGGTTGGGCATAACAGCCACTCTTGAGCCCCTCGGGATCAACAGTGGGGTTGGGGCATGTCAGTCCAGGGCGGGGCTCTCTGGGGCCGCTTCAATTCTGGGAGGAGTGTGTCCCTTCAGTTCTAACGAAGATTACTCACCGCGACACCTCCCAATTCTGGGACTCCTCCGTCTGCTGATACGAGGCCACACGTCTCAGACTGCAGCCTCAGTCTCTATAGCTGGTGTGACAGAAGTTAGGGAGAGTGCTTCCGGCCACGCCCACCTGGGCTTCCCAGCGTTATAGCAGAGGTGGGGTTGTGGGGGCCTCCCTCTCTCTTTTGGGAGGCGGAGGAATCACGCAGAACTCACACCGGGGTCTTACCTGACTCCTGACGGGGCCTGGGACTTTCTCTGCTGAGATGAGTCAGCTGGCCTCAGACCAAGTTCTCATTTCCCTCAGAACCCCCAGTTAGAAGTAAGGGGGAACCTGAGCGTAGCAGTCGTGTCTGGGGTCTCCCAAGACTGACAGTAGGGGGGCTCTTTGTGGCTTCTTATTTTGGAGTGGGTTCTCCCCTCTGTCACCCTTCAGTGTCTTACCTTGATGCCTTGTAGGTGCTGGGCTACTTCTCTGCTGACACCGCACCAAACCTATCAGGTAAGGCATAAATCTGTAAATAATTTAAAGAGAATTGACATCAGTACAGTATTCTCCTCACCATGAATAAACATAATATGTTGTTGTATTTGAGACTTCTTTTATCTAAATCTATCAGTAATTTTTTTATATTTGCTTCCATAAAGATCATGTGCATTTTTGTTAGTTCTCTTTTTAGGTATATTTTGGATATCGCTGCTGTTTTGAATGGTGTATTTTCCATTACATATTCTAATTAGTTATTTGTTTTGTGTGATAAGAGTCCTTCTTTTGATATAGTGATCTTCTACACCAGCTTTCTTAAGTTCCTTATACATTTGAATATTTGGCAGCCAATTTCTTTGGAGTTTTTAATTAGAGGATCGTATTACCTCTTTTCATTATTCATGACTTTTATTTTGGTATTGCTGTGTATGGCTGTATACTGGCTATGCAATCCAGTCCAGGTTTGAACAGCAAAGTTGGTACCATAGCTCCGTGTCCTCTTCTGGACTTTATTGGGAATGTTTCTAACATTTCACACTTATATATGTTTGCTGTTGATTTAACAATATGGAAATTCCATTCTAATATAAGTTTTCTAAAAGTTATTACCACGAACAGGTGTTGAGTTTTTATCAATTTCTTTATTCCCACACATGTTCAAATGCTTTCTCTTCTCTGTCTGTTAACATAGTGAATTCCAATACTACTCTTTGTTAGCAAAACCATTCCAGAGGTGACACTGCAATTCTATTAGGAGATACATAATGTCTGTAGTTTCCTTTGTGGTGATGTTGTCAGTCATCGAGGATCATCACTGTCATCCATTAATCCATTACAATTGCTGAGTTGTAATTCTCCAATTCTATCATTCCTTCTCAAGATTATTAGCTGAAATATATCTCTAGGTAGAACCTTCTGTTATCCTCCCTTTTGTTTTCTTGAGGTGAGCCTTACAAGGCCCTATTTTACTGCCTAGAAAGATAGATAGCTAGATAGATAAAGAAAGCTAAATCTCTCTTTGTCTAATCAATATCAGAACAGTCTTTAGCCCAAAATTGTTTCATATTTTTTATAATTTTAAATAACAAAAAAATCTTGCTTGAGAACAAAGCCAGTTAATTGGTTGAATAATTCATCTTTCATTAATTACTATTAATGAGCAGCATTGGAATAATCAATGTTCAGGCCCTAGAATTTATCACATGACATATTATTTGTGCCTACAGATAGTTATAATTTTGGAAGATGTAGAAAATTGTCCTATGATTTATTCAAAGCCAGCTTTCTTTGAAGGGATATAGTTTCTCTGTTCTTTCTATATAGCTACCCAGCCGTTATGCTAGTTGAGTTTTACTTTTTTCTTTATAAATTCCAATGTGGATATGGCAAGTAGTGTAAGTGTTATTACTATCTTAGTTTATGCATATGTAGACGTAAAAACAAATTGTGGCACTCTGTCCTCTGGGTTCACAAATTTATTCAATATAGGGCTGTCGTAATGGACTTCATTTAAGGACTCCATTAATGTGGTCAATGCAAAAATATCTGATTTGTTTGCATAAATATGCTAATATGTTGCCTCAGTTTATTAAAATAATTTTTCCAACTTCTCATTTCACTTGTTAGTAAATTAAATGTTTAGATTTTTGAATGAATATTTAGTTCTTGAGTAGGAAACATTGTTGGTTGTTTCTAAGTTAATAAGCCTGGAAATATAGAATGTTATAGAGCAATGACACTCAAACTGTGGGTAAGGAGTCTTAGGTTATAAACTAATTGTACAACTATTTTAGAGTTCTTTATCTGTTATAACCTCCTTCTCCCCCTGTGCTTCCGCCCATCCTGCTTCCCCATGAATGGTATAATAATGGCTTCTCCAGCAGAAGTCATTTAGAGTGATTCAGCCCCTAATAATAACTCGAGCCTTTCAATGGCTGAAGACTTTGTTCCCCTTTGCTTTCTGTTTCAGTTCGACTTGAACAAATTGTCCACACTTAAATCTGCTGTGTCCAGTACCATTTCAACCCTTTCAATGGCCCCACTGCCAATGAAGGACTGAATTTCTGAAGGCTTCCTCATCCCCATACCTGATTCTCTAAAACATCAGCTCCAGCCTGGATAATGATATTAAGGAGGAACAAGACATGTTAGTGATCAGGGCCATTTTAGAAGAATGGATGCACTGTCTTCAATGAGCCCAATACCTGTGACACCATGCTTAGACTGACATAGCCAGGAGTCACTTTGTCAGCTTAAGAGAACTCTGCTTTTGAATACATAACTTCGCCCCTTGCCAGGCAACCAAAATAACTGAGTAGAGAGTTTATTTAAGAAATAGAAAATGTTAATATGGCCTAGTAAATGGAAGATAAGGAAGTGTCCAAGGGTACATGTTACTGAGTCAGGGCCAGGACTAAGGTGAGGTGAGTGATAAAATAAATAAATTTTCTTTATTTTAAATAATGAAATAAATAAATGCAAATAAATACAAAGTTTTAAATAAAGACAGGATCTGACCCTGCACTTGCATGATGCTGAGAGTGAGTGCCTCACTTGTTTAACCCTATTTTTAGCCAGTGGATGGTGTTTTTATTTAAAAGTGTGATATTTTCTTATCATGGATTTTGGCATTTATTTTGACTTTTTAAAATATTGAATTGAGACGTAATTTATCTTGATTACTGAGATTTTTTTGATTCCCCCCCCCCCTACCTTAAATTTTGAACTCAAGGTGAAGGCCTGACTTGTCTCACCCTAGCCCCAGTCCTGGTAGGTCTTTAGTGTTTAATACTGATCCTGGCCTCACACTTTTAAGAGCATCATTACTTAATGCCTTGTTTTAAATTTTAGGCATCATTTCACTGTCTGCTTTTGTGATCTTGAGCAGTAAAATTACCCTATATGAGACTCTATTAAAAAAAAAAAGGTTTAGAGTAGATAATAAAGATATTCTTTATACTGAGTTGTTGGGATGATTAAATAAAAGTATATATGAGAAAATACTTTGTAAACTTTACAAATTATTAGTTGTTTAGAAATATTTATTGGGTTGAAACTTTGAGAAAGTCCTAAAAATCAGTCTTGATCCATCCTTTGAGATACCCAGTGGATTAATTTTCCATTGCTGCATAGCAAGTTATCACAGACTCAGTGGCTTAAGATAACACCCACTTATTATCTCCCAGTTCTGTTGGTCAGTAGTCTAGATGCAGTTCATTTGTGTTCTCTGCTCAGGTCCTCACTCTCAAGGTGTCTTATTGGCTGAGCTGTGTTCTTATCAGGAGGCTCTGGGCAAGGATCCACTTCAAGGATTCAGGTTGTTGGCAGAATGAAGTTCCTTGTGATTGTGGAACTGAGGTCTCCATTTCCTTGCTTGCTGTCAGACAGGGGCCATTCTTAGCTCCTAGAAGTTGATTGCATTCCTTGGCGCATGGCCGTCTCCATTTTCAAAGCCCACAGTGAAGAATCTCCTTCATGTAGAATCCCCAGAACTTTGAATCCATTTCACCAGGAAGACAGAGTCTTGCCCCTTTTAAGGGCTCACTTGATTAGGTCAGGTCCACCAAGGATAATCTCCCTTTCTTAAAGTCAACTGTGCCATGTAACATAACCTAATCACGGAAGCAATATTCCATCATATTCACAGGTCCCTCCTACACTCAACGGGAGGGGATTAAACAGGAGTGTGAACCATATGGGGTAAGCTTAAAATTCTGCCCGTCACACCTAGAAAAAAATAAATGATTGCAGAATTTCTGACCACAATGGTAGCTGGAACTCCCAAGTTGCATATACTATACTAAATTTAGAATGAAGGGTTTTAAAGTCTCTAATGCTATGGGTTGTGTTTTTGCTTTTTTTTTTTTTTTTTTTGAACACTTGTGCCTGATGGCCATTAGCAAATACCAAATACTGGGGTATTTGGAACATTTAAAATCTGATCAGTTAAGAGGTTTTGGTTTTTTGTTCATTTGTTTTCTTATTATTTTCACTCTTAGTGGAATGTTAGAACTAACCTTCTCAGTATATATCAATGTATGTGCACTCATGGGGCAGGCAAGAAGGCATGGGAAGACAAGTTATCAGCTACTACAAGATAAGTGAGAAGTACCCTAAGAAAGGAGTGGTTGTGACTGGAAAACTTTAATTAGCCTAGTGTCCTAGACTGTTTTAAATCTAAAGTGTGACTGAATTATGGAATGGAGCACATGGGTTTCCCCACCCCATTCTCTAAAACATCTGTTATTGAGCCACAGAGATATGAGGGGAAATGGTAAGGAGGGAGGACAAATATTTTAAAGTAAAAATAATAATAACTACTTATTTGTTGAGGACCCATTATGTTCAAGGAGGTGTGCTGTGTCCATTATAGTACTTCACCTGTGGTGTAGGTTTTATTTATTGGATTATACAGGCAAAGGAACTGAGGCTTTTAAGATTAAGAAGCTTTCATTCATCCATTTAGTTTTTATTTACTAAACAAGGAACTTGACCACAGTCATGAAGATACCAAAGGCTTAGACTAAACAAGAGATAGAGAAAAGGGGTGTCAGAAGAAGTTTTTTTTTTTTTTTCCTGGTCAGAAGTGGAAAAGATTCCTTGACAGTAGATAAGCAACTTTATTTAGTTTTATGTATTGCATTCAACCGTGTTCATTACTTTTTGTCTTACCCTTTTCTTTGTTTTTTCTTTGTAATATTACTCATAATTTTGATAAGCAAAATGATGGTTAAAAACTGGTTTCAACTATAAACTAGTATTAAAGTCATTATAAGGAAAAAATTAACATGGTATTTATTATAAGGACATTGTTCACTATAGAATCATCTTAAGCATTCAGTTGAAAAGACCTTTAAGGAAATACGCTCTTAGTTTAGCTCTTTTATTTAAGAGAAACTATGTTGTTTTTAAATTTATTTATTTATTCATTTGTTGGTTTATTTATTTATTTTTGGCTGTGTTGGGTCTTTGTTGCTGCACGTGGGTTTTCTCTAGTTGCAGCAAGCGGGGGTACTCTTCATTGTGGTGCACAGGCTTCTCATTGCAGTGGCTTCTCTTGTTGTGGAGCACAAGCTCTAGGAGAGTGGGCTTCAGTAGTTGTGGCGCACGGGCTTCAGTAGTTGTGGCTGGCGGGATCTAGAGTGCAGGCTCAGTAGTTGCGGCGCATGGGCTTAGTTGCTCCACGACATCTGGGATCTTCCTGGACCAGGGCTCGAACCCGTGTCCCCTGCATTGGCAGGTGGATTCTTAACCACTGTGCCACCAGGGAAGCCCTATGTTGTTTTTAATCTGGTGGACAATTAGATGTCGGTTTTTACTCAAGTCAAAAGTAGAATCTCAAAGTCAGATTTATGTATTCTTAGAGCAAGTGAACATGTTCTTTTTTTTTTTTGCTGCATTGGGTTTTTATTGCTGCATGTGGGCTTTCTCTAGTCGCTGTGAGCGGGGGCTACTCTGCGTTGCAGTGAGCAGGCTTCTCATTGCAGTGGCTTCTCTCGTTGCGGAGCACGGGCTCGAGGCGTGCGGGTTTCAGTAGTTGTGCCATGTGGGCCCTAGAGCGCGCGGGCTTCAGTAGTTGTGGCATGCAGGCCCTAGAGCATGCAGGCTTCAGTAGTTGCAGTGCATGGGCTCAGTAGTTGCGGCACACGGGCTCAGTAGTTGTGGCTCGCGGGCTCTAGAGCGCAGGCTCAGTAGTTGTGGCACACGGGCTTAGTTGCTCCGCGGCATGTAGGATCCTCCCAGATCAGGGGTGGAACCCGTGTCGTGTCCCCTGCATTGGCAGGTGGATTCTTAACCAAGCAGGCGGACATGTTCTGATTCTGTGCACTTTGAATACCAAGTTGACTTCATATATTTTGTTCCCACTTTAATATTTTTCTGAATGTAAAACATTATCACCCTTAATGCAGCAGTAAGTTATTGATAAGTAATTCAACCATGCACTGTGCTGGGAGCTGAGGAGAAAATGGTGAGCAAAATGTGAGCAGAGCCTGCCTTCCTAGAACTTATCGTCTAGTGGGAATGACAGATATAAATCCAATAGACACGTATATACATTTATTACAAACTGTTAAACGTTACAAAGGAAAAGGACAGAGAGATAAAATAGTGGGATACTATCTGATTCAATAAGTTTGGGAAGGCTGTCCTGAAGAATTAGTATCTTAACCTAGAAAAAAGGATGAATGTGAGTTAGGTTAACAAGGGTGGGGTGAGGTTTGGAAACTGTTGCTTAGGGGAACCGCCTGTACAAAGGTCTGATTGCATAACAAAGTTGGCGCGCTGGAAGAACACCACTCAGTGGACTGGAAGGAAGACCACTTTAGCTTGAGTGTGAAAGTCAATGGGTAGAGTGTAGTAAAAGAGTTTGGGTTTCTTCTTAGATGCAAAATAAAACAACTAAAAGTTTTAAAGCAGGCGAATGACCTGCTCAGATATGCATTTTGTAAAGAACACTGTGGCTGCAGTGTAAATAAAAAGGGAAGCAAAGCAAAACAAACAAAAAACACATAGGAAAAAGAATTCCAGATACTTGTACAGTATTCCAGGATTGTGACATCAGAGATGGAGAAATTTGGACAGATTAGAAAGCTGTGTATAGGTCGAATTTGCAAGACTCATGTGCTAGTTTGCACATGGATGGTGTAGGAGAACATAGTGTCAAAAATGCCTGCTTAGGGCTTCCCTGGTGGTGCAGTGGTTGAGAGTCCGCCTGCCGATGCAGGGGGCACGGGTTCGTGCCCCGGTCCGGGAAGATCCCACATGCCGCGGAGCGGCTGGGCCCGTGAGCCATGGCCGCTGAGCCTGCGCGTCTGGAGCCTGTGCTCCGCAACGGGAGAGGCCACAGCAGGGAGAGGCCCGCGTACTGCAAAAAAAAAAAAATAAGAAGAAAGAAAAAAATAAAGCCTGCTTATATCCGTGGCCTGTGCAACTGCATTCACAGTTGCATCACCTACTGAGATTGGGAATTCTGCAAGCGTACAATTTACCAAGAGTAGGATTGATAAGAATGGATGTAATTTGGAGGTATGGTTGTGAGTTCAATTTAAAGAGGGTTGTGTTTGAAGCACTTTTAATAAATATGCAAGTGAAGATATCAGGTAAGCAGAAATATATATGAAGCTGAATATTAGAGGAGAAGCCTGGGCTTAAGATGCACATCTGAAGTCATGAGCAGGTATTTGAAAATGGAAGCAATGAACATGAATGAGATTGGCAAGGAAGAGCGTACAGGGTGAAATAAAAAATATGAAGGCAACCCAGCATTTTAAAAATGGGCAGCGAAGCATACTTATTGTAGGAGAATTAGAATATATAGAAAACAATTTAATCACCCATAATTCTGTTGCATATATATAAAAATTATCAATGTTTTGGTGCCAGAGCTTGCTATTCCTATGAATATCCAATAAACCTTTTTACTTTTAATCAGTAGAGATAGCAATTTCTTATTCAATGTCGATGAATAAATTAATCCACTCATCATATTGTTGAACTATAAGCATAATAAAGAAATAAATACATTCTATAAAGAGTTAAACCCATATACTCAGTAACTCTTGTTATGACATCTAGAAAATTTGGTGAACTTCAGTTCTATACTGTATTTGCTTCAGAAAAACTCATTATCACCATTTGAAAACTAGCACAAAGCATATGTTCTATTGATGGCAGCATTGTGTTGCTATGTGAAGGACAACTCATTAAATGTACATTATGATGGCAAAGTAGAAAAACTCATTATTGGCTTTTCCTAGACTGCGTCATTTGTGTCCTATTAAAATGAATATTAACTGTTTTTTTCTTATTTGATTTCAATTTAAACAGCTTTTTAAAATGTCAGTGTCTACAAGCATAATACATTTTTTAATGCAACTAAAATTCATTTAAAAGAAAAGAAAATGATTGTGTGCATTGTACTTATATGTAAATGTGAAACTGATGGCAAAGCATATTGTGATTAATATGTGATATTTGGTATTTACATTAGAGAGGTCCTTTTCTATTTTCAGTGGTACATAGTTTATGGGGTCTGTTGCAATCATTATGTATAATGTAAGACACCAGCTGACCCTTAGGATGAGTATGATATTTAAAAATTTATTTTTTCAGAATGAATCAGTAAGCTTTGAAGTAATTAACTTCTTCATGGCTTAGAGTCATGCTTTTCCAAAACTTAAGAAACTTTCCAGAATTATTAAATTTCAGGTTCCATTGCATCTACATTTAATGTTGTGATGAATATTGAGATGTGTACATTTATTGTCATTCGAAGGAAGTTGTTTATAAAGGATATTGGGCTTTTAAATAAAAATAAGTATTTCCTATTAAACTTTAGTTTTAATCTAGGTCTTTAAACATGAGTTTTATCTTAGCAACTGGATAGTTTTTTTAAACTCAGTTTTCATGGCTTGACATTTTTAAATGTGCAGAGGATTTCACTAAACAATAAGAAATCTCTGATATATTCATGGCAGTGAAGTGTAGGATATATAGATAATAAAATATATACAGAGAAGTATATAATACAGAGGTAATATATGAAAAACTCAAAAATGGTTTTAACCAACTCTTCCCTTTTATACTTCTACTATGCCAAACCATTTACTATTTGAATGAAACTAGTTTTTGTTTCATTTTCCTAGTTCTTGGACTGATGACTGGATAAATAGCCCAAAGACAAACACCAAGAAAGAAAGGTCATGTAGCAGTGACCAAGCCATAGCTGAATTAGACACATCAAGTTCAAACAAAAACATCATGGAGAAATAAAATAGAACAAAACCAAATAAAACAAAACACCATACATATTTTATGAAACACAACCCTGGTGCAAGCATATCAATCATAATAGCAATCTGTTCTTTGGCAAGATCTATTTTGGACCATTTGCACCATTGTGTAGCAATAAACTCACAATCGAGCATATCCATAATAGCAGTGTTACAATAGAAATTTAGAAAAAAAGTTTTTCCATTTAAAATTTTTACTTGGCTTTTGTAAAGAGGAAATGCTATTTTTTTAGTGGAAGACTCTGTACAAGAGATATATTATTGAAATAGTGAAAGGCAGGTTTTTTGTAAGGAGAAAATTTGATATTGCTGAAAAGTGCCTCTAAATAAAGAAGAAAAAAATGACATATTACCTTAGTGTTTTCAGACACAGCATTTGATCATCTCAATGCTGAAAGGTGTGGGTATATATTATTGTTTTTCCCATCTCATGGATGAGAAAGGAAACTGAGGCACAGTTAAGCTAAGTGATTTATTTGAATTGTGTAGAACATACATTTCACAGAGCATAGTGGTAAAAATTTGAATATTTTACCATTCTCTCCTCCTATTCCCAGGAACCAATTGCTCTAAATTAGAAAGATATCTTTTCTGGGAGAATTTTCTTCTTGGTGACACTTTGTTTAAAATGCTGTAAAAAAAAAAAAAAAAAAAACAGAAAGTAATAAAAAAAGAGTAAACAGTAATAGTAGTAAAACTTCTAGTAATAGCCAAGTCAACAGTAAAGAATATAGTAACCAACTCAAGACACCATGAGATGATGGTGATGAGGAGAATGTTTCAGAAAGATCCTAGATGAATCTTCTTTCCTGTGCTTATTGAACTGTTGACCACTCCTTTTGTACAACTGGTTAGGGGTCTAAATGATGCTTGCATGTGCCTGGTAACTTATAATAGACATTAAAAAATATTTGGTGAATGTGGGCTTCCCTGGTGGTGCAGTGGTTGAGAGTCCGCCTGCCGATGCAGGGGACACGGGTTTGTGCCCCGGTCTGGGAAGATCCCACATGCCGTGGAGCGGCTGGGCCCGTGAGCCATGGCCGCTGAGCCTGTGCGTCTGGAGCCTGTGCTCCGCAACAGGAGAGGCCACAACAGTGAGAGGCCCGCGTACCGCAAAAAAAAAAAAAAAAAAAAAAAAAAAAACCTTTGGTGAATGTCATGATGAACATTGTTGATGGTATAAAATAATTGAAATTTATGTGTATTTCAACATATATAACAACATATTGATAGTGTGATAATTGAAATTTATATGTATTTTAATATGAATGCTTAGTAGTTTTGCATAAATAATTTTTTTAGGGAATGTTATTTTCAAGTAATTTCATGTTGCTTAAAGTCTCAGTTTCACAATTCTAGCAATGAATCTAATGTATTCAATACCTTGCCTGAGTAGATATGGAACCAGATTTTGCCCTGGAAGAGCTATACTTCTGTAGTTCTTTAAATAGTTTGTTGAGTCAGTTAGCTATTGTCACAATTGTGTTGTATTTTTTAAAAGCCCAAATTCAATGCATATAGCAAGTATTTATTTCTCCCTCATGCTTCTGCAAGTTGGCTGATATTTTGTGATCTTGGCTGAGTTTGTTTGGGCTTGGATCCAAGCTGAAGCTAGGATCCAAGTAGGCTACATGCGTCTGTCATCCTCTTTGCTCCAGGGGCTACTTGTAGCCTCTTCTTCTCATAGCAATGATGCAATATGCATGCATGAGAACAAGTTCTAGGCCACAATCATATAAGCACATTTCAAGTCTCAATTTGTCATGTCCACTAATATCCTATTGGCAAAAGCAAGTCATATGGCCAAAACCAACATCAGTGTATCGTGGATGTATACTCTTCTCATCCAGGTCGGGGCAGAGAAGGTGGGGAGTGAATATTTACTCAACAGTAGTCTAATCTACCATCCATACCTTAATCAAAATGCAATCTGCCTTTGAGTTTTTATTGTGGATCCCCAGAACGCAAACTATTTTCTACTTCTTGTTACACAAAGAAAATAGTACAGTAGCTAAAAGTGTTTTAAGGTCAGCAGATCTTTAAGACTTTATTTGTTCATAAGTAATGCAAAAACTTGAGTGTATGTTACACCACAGATCTATGTAATCAAAGCTCTCTCACATATATACAGAGATTTTGCTTATTATCTGTTTTTTTGAAATTCTTTGTCAACATTTGTAAAAGGTGGGGAGGACTCTCTAGATGCTTGGACTTTCATATTAATGTTTAGAAACAAGAAGGCATAAAATGTAATCCACTGCCTCAGTGTGATATTCAAAATTATTGTATTGTTAATTAGAGATTTGTCAGGGAGATGCAAAAATAAAATTCAAACTGCAGATTTGTTGACTGTGCTTAATAAAGACTTGGGATTTTTGAATAAGCTAAAGATTGGCAGTTTTCTTACTAGGGCTGTCATTACTTAGAAGCAAACATCTGGTAATCCCAGTTCTGTGATGGAGACTGAGTTATCGTGATGTTTTCTGTGAGGACACAATGAAATTTGATTTACTTCTTTATATTTTGAAAGCCACTGGAAACCATGAGGCTTCCCTCACTATCATGGCCTTTATTGGGTTGCTTAACTTGACCACTTGCTTATATTTTATCTTTTTAAGTTTCAAAATATGAAGGTTTCTGAAAATCACCTGATGTTTTATATCAAAATGTTTCTACAGAAAGGATTACTCTTATTCATTAACCAAAGGAATTCTGAAACCACATACAGAAAACAAAAGAAGAGAGAGAGAGAGAGAGAGAGAGAATTCCATCATTCCTGAAGCTCATCATACTGTTATTATACTTAACTTTATTTGTGAAAAGAGAAAAAAGAGCTGTTGTTTTTTGTCATGAAGATTGCCTTTGGCAGTTGAATCACTTTATTCTGCATAATGAAAATGATTTTTCTGACAATAAAGGTACTACTTCTGGCTGAGTGAGTACATGGAGAACTGAGTGGGCCACGAGAGACACCTCTGGGTTGATACTTAGGGAGAAAGTGTCTACATGTCACTGGTCCTCCTCCTCTGAATAGTTAAGGAGGAGCTTTCAAGTAACATCCTTTGGAACATCTGTCTCAGGAATCACAAAACTTCTTGATCTTTCTCTCTTCGTGATAAAAATACATAAAATAATATAGTAATAAATAATGAAGTAATATATCATTAATATAGGTATAAATCTGCCCTCAGTAGTTATTTGTTGAGTGGTTGAATGACATTTTGTCTATGAATACTTTATACATGTATCTGTTTACTCATAAGCACATATAAACATATGAAACATTTCTGATCAAAATTATATGAATTCACAGTTAACAGTATGTTGAAGTGAGAACCAGCTAAGTAATTTGCCAGTGAAAAATGAAAATGTAGGGCTTCCCTGGTGGTGCAGTGGTTAAGAATCCACCTGCCAATGCAAGGAACATGGGTTAGAGCCCCGGTCCGGGAAGATCCCACATGCCACGGAGCAACTAAGCCTGTGCACCACAACTACTGAGCCTGCATTCTAGAGCCCGCAAGCCACAACTACTGAGCCCACGTGCCACAACTACTGAAGCCCACGCACCTAGAGCCCATGCTCTGCAACAAGAGAAGCCACCGCAATGGGAAGCCTGCCGGCACCGCAACAAAGAGTAGCCTCTGCTCACCGCAAGTAGAGAAAGCCTGCGTGCAGCAACGAAGACCCAACACAGCCAAAAATAATAAATTAAATAAATTTTAAAAAAATGAAAATATAGAGCCCCTTGTTCAAAAATTACTGAGGGTTTCTAGATGGTGACAACAGAGCATTGAAGCCAGCATGGGGACTTCTAAGCGTGGGCCCCTTTTTGACTTCAAAGGTAGCATGTCCATGAACTTGTTCTGATTGAAGTATGTGCTATGTATAGAATGCCCTTTCTTTCATATGACAAAAATAATATATCGTCTTCGGGAAGCTTAGCAGTATTAATCTCTTTTAGCCTATGTATTTGCATATATATGTAATAGATACGAATACATACATATATATTATGTCATATATAATATTTCAACATGGAGAGACTACTTTATATAATTATATTACTATTATTTATTTGAGTTATGTAGTCAAAGCATTTGATAGGAGGTCTATAGTATCCTGTCCTATATTTTTCCTCTCAGGATCTTATCCGATTCCTATGTTGAAGCAGGGTGAAGATCAGCATTCCCCACAACTTTCAGGTTCAAACTTAAATTCTGAGTATGTGGCTTACGCTTTCCTTTTCTCTTTTTCTTTGGTTTTTTAAAAACTTTATTTATTTATTTGGCTGCGTTGGGTCTTTGTTGCTGTGCGCGGGCTTTTCTCTAGTTGCTGCAAGTGGGCGTTACTCTTCATTGCGGTGCACGGGCTTCTCATTGCGGCGGCTTCTCTTTCTGCGGAGCACAGGCTCTAGGTGTGCGGGCTTCAATAGTAATGGCACACGGGCTCAGTAGTTGTGGCTTGCGGGCTCTACAGCACAGGCTCAGTAGTTGTGGCGTATGGGCTTAGTTGCTCCACGGCATGTGGGATCTTCCTGGACCAGGGATCGAACCCGTGTCCCCTGCATTGGCAGGCAGATTCTTAACCACTGTGCTACCAGGGAAGTCCCAAGTGTGTGGCTTATCCTTCATTCTCTGAGATTTCCTCCCATTTAAGAGGCTTCTGACATTTGAAGGCCAGAGTGTTTCAGTTATTTGACATGTCTCAGAAGAGCATCACAGTTTTCTTCTACTCTTTCAATTCCCTTTCTGAATAGAAAGGATTCTAGGTAGAAGTATGCTAGAAAGCCATTCCCCATCAATCATCTAATAATAACAACAACAAACATTTTTAAGCACCTGATATATGCCAGTCTCTTTATATTTGTTTCTAGTTCTCGTTACTATCCAAGGTAATATAGCATTACCCCGATTTCATAGATTTTGAAAACAATGCTCAGATGGGCTTTTATTATACTGCATTACTTAATTCAGAAGAGATAGAACCACGATGCAACTCTAGATATGTTCAATATAAATTCCCACATTGCCCTATACTTCCTTATACCACATTGCCAGAAGATGTGCTTAAGGTCAGCAAAGCTACTCTGGGGACAGGAGGAAGGCCAGTCTGGGACTCTGAATATCCAACATAGAGGTACAGTGTTCAGTTTGTTTCCACAGTTGACCACCATCACTTCTTTCCCTTTTTGTATGCATACCATCAAGAGATGGAGTCAACTTACTCTCCTCCTGAGTCTGAGCTGGCTTTGTGATGTACTTTGACCAGTAGGATATGGCAGATATGACACTGTGTGAGTTCCAGGCCTAACTTTGAAGAAGCATCTGCTGCTTTCTCTTTACAGGGAGGCAGCCTCCATGAAGTAAAGAAGCTTAGATCAGAAAACTGATATATGAGACAGCATATGAGGATAGAGAGGACCAGCCATGTAAGTGAGGCCTTCTTGTATCTCCCAGACTTGCTCAACCACCAGTCAAATGCAGCTGAGAGAGTGACTTCAGCCATTGTTATATGTAACAGAAGAACTGCCCAGCCAAGCCCTGCCTGAATTCCTGACCTAGAAAATTTTAAGAAATGATACGTTCCTGTTTTTTAAGCAACTAACTGGTTTGTTTTATAGCAATAGACACTGAAACACAGGGAAACTTGGGGGCTATCATGTTTTAGCATAGGTGGCAATTTCAACAGCTACAAAGCCCTGGCTGACTATCTTGAATAGAGGTATGCTTGGGCAAAAATGTGTTCTAAGATTCCATGGGAGTTCTACTATAATTGCTTAGGTCTCCTTTGGGAGAAAGTCTATCTGCAGAAGTTTTGATGTCACTTAATTTTGCATCAGAGCAGCCCATGAATACCGTTAATTGCTGGAGGAATGAAATACATAAGGAAGAATACCCTGCTTGCCTTAGGGTTAAATCCATCAATGCTGTTTCCTTTCCAAGATGTCAAAGTCATTACATCTCTGTATTCTGCTCTCTTTGTCGTGGTTTCTGCTCTCGTGAGAAAAAAAAATGATTTAAGATAATTTATATTAAAAAATGAACTTTCCATTGGAGGATACAGCTGAAATTCAGCCCTGTTCATGACTTTTTCAAATTCCTACGTTTACTTGGGTGTCAGTCCTCTTTGATCATATTTTGCATCTACAACAGAACACTTGGGGATAAGTACTTGATAACTTTAATATGGCCTCAAACTTTGACATAAAAGGCACAATAAAATCATCTTGAAAAAGTTTTCAATATTAATTTCATTTGGTGGGGAATTATGTGATGAAGGCAGGCACATTTGATCAAGATTTAACATTTTCAGTAGAATGCAATCAATTTTTTCTGTTGCATAAAGTTGAGAACCTCATTCAGAAGATATAATTAGAAGCCTCAGCTTTCTAAGTCATGATTATAAGGAAACTAACTGCTAAGTAAAAGCTTGCTACATACATGGAAAGTGTATAAGAGGAGTTTTAAAGAGCCATTCCTGTTATATATTTTATTTGATAACTAAAATTTTCACTAGTATCTTAAAGGAAAAAAAAACTTCTTTGAAAGCGAGAGTATTTTTTTTCTGCAGTACATCATATTTTGTTATCCAAAAATAGTTGCCCCTTCACTTAAATAGGTATTATTTGACATTAATAACAGCAGTACCTTGGTTTTCTCACTTAATACAGTCGTCCCCTGGTAACCACAAGGGACTGGTTCTTGGACCCCATGGATACCAAAATTCTCAGATGCTTAAGTTCCTTATATAAAATGGCATAGTGTTTGCATATAACCTACGCATATCCTCCTGTAAACTTTAAATCATCTCTAGACTACTTATAATGTCTAATACAATGTAAATGCTATGTACATATTTGCTGGTGTGCCTCAAATTTAAGTTTTGCTTTTTGGAGCTTTCTGGAATTAAAACAAATATTTTTGACTTGAGGTTGGTTGAATCCATGGATACAGAACCTGCGGACACGGAGGGCTGACTGTATCTTTATGCGTGGTAAAGCATAATGAGTGGTTTGAAGCTTATGTCTTATAAGGTTTTCCAATTACCAAAGTTTTTCTCTGGCTTTAAATGCTTCCACAACAGTCACACAGTCAGTAGGATCATAATAATTTTAATTAATGTTCCTAACAGTTCTGTCCAAATGAGCCATATTAATTATGTCACACAGAACAAGACCAGAAAAAAATTACAGCATAATGCTCTCCGGAAAAATAAGCAACAACACGAACAACAAGACAAGACTCAGCAACTTCAGTGAAACCATTACAACCTCCTTTGGCCCCTGGATTATAATAGCAATAGCACCCCTTTCGCCTAGTGCGTCAAAGAGCAACAGCTCTATTTGCTGTTTAAGGCCTTAAATATCCCTACTCCTATGAAATCTCCTTCTGGCCAGCATAATCTCACAGCTCCAGATATGCCTGCCTCCTCATCCTGGCTGTGCAGCATGCTTACTCCCACCTCTGTGCCTGTTGTCAGATTGTTTCTTCTCAGAGGCATACTGCCTCTCTACTAAGTCATGTCAGTTTATTTGTTGGTTTCAGATCAAACCTTACATTCCTTATAGCCTTCCCTACCCACTGCGCCTCGTACTGAAGTCTAGTTCTAGTTCATTTACTTATCCATCAAGTCATCAAATACATATTGAGCCCTCCAAGCTGCCAGGCATTCTGCTTAGTGCTGAAGGTGTAGAAATGGAATACACTCTTCCATTTCTCAGGTTGCAAATAATCTCTCTGTGGGGATACGTAAAGAGAAAGAAGAATGCTTGGGGAGAGTGATTTGATGGAGATATTTACAGAGAGCTAAAGTGGTACATTTTAGAAATACCTAACTCATGAGGTGAGAAAGGGGGCAGATGTAACTCTAGGGAGACTGTCATTGTGAGCATTGAAAAATAAGCCGAGCATAGAAGGTAGGTGAGGTCATTTTGGGAAGAGGGAACAACTTGAGCAAAAATGGTATTTCTTGCATGCCTGTATCTGGCTGTATTTTAATTCAGGGATTTAATATTTTTCCCTTCACCAGGTATAAATAACCTTCCTATCCTAATCTTTTTGCCTTATTTTTTGAATCTGCTCTTTGCTCTTTTATCTTCCAAACCATGTAAGAGTTAAATATAAGTAGGATGTAGTTCGGTAATCAAAAGTGAAATAAATAAGGAATAACCAGGTAACAAAAAAGAGAGAAAACCCACAAAATAGGATTTACAGACATGAAACTACATGTATTGTGATAAATGTAATTGGACTAAAGTCTTCTAGATGGATAAAAAAGCAAAACTAAGAATATTTTTAGTTTAATGAGACAAACTGAAAGAAGATAGTATAATTAAGGAAATGTTTTAAGTTAAATTGTTCCAATTCAGTTGATCCCTTTTTTAGATAAACCCTGAAATCCAGTAATGGGTTCAGAGGAGCCTGAATATAATCCGTGTTTCATTAAATATTTTTGAGTTCTTAGCATGTGATAGGCACTACACCAGACACTGGTGATTGTTTTATTATTGCTGCATAACAAATGACCACAAAGTAGCAGCTTAAAACCACCCCTATTTATTATCTCATAGTTTCCATGGATCAGGAGTTTGGACACAGATTAGCTGGATCCTCGGCTCAGGGTTTCACAGAGCTCCAGTCAAGGCTGTTTTCCCGTCTGGAACCTGGAGTCCTCTTCTAAGCCCTTGTGGTTGTGGGTAGAGTTCAGTTTATTGTGGTGTGGGACTGAGGACCCCATTTTCTGGCTGGCTATTAGTTGTAGCCTGTAGTTATCTCCTAGAGGCTACCTTCACAGGCCCTCTCACCAGCCCTTTCACAACATGGAAGCTTACTTCTGCAAGGCCAGCAGGAAAATTCATCATTCCAGTCTATAAAGACAGAATCTTATATAATGTAGCTCTATCACAAGAGTGCCTATTCCTTCACCTTTGCCATATACTATTGCGTAGCTTCAAGTCATAAGTTCCCCTCACACTTAAGAAGAAGGCATTGTACAAGGGCAAGACCCGCTGAGGGTAACCTTAGAGTGTGTCTGCTACAGGGTGCAAGGCACATCCAGATTTTGGGGGCCTAATACTTATTAAATTTGGGAGCCCTCTTGAAGAAAATAAAAATAGTGTAAATTTATGAATATAGGTCAAGCAAGTACCTCTGAAGCTTACAGTTCACTGGTGTCACTTGTGTCACGGTCGCTCAGCCTACACTTGAGATACAGTAACTTTATAGATCTTATATTCCAAAGAGAGCCACACAAATTAAACAAGTAAACAAATAGAATATATTGAAAAATTATAATACGGGGAAAAGTTATAATACGGCAACACTGAATCAGAGAAAGCCTCTCTCTGTAAGTATCTGCCGTTTAAGTCAAGACCTGAGGACAAGAAAGAGTAGGGCAAACACCTTCCAGGCACAGGAAAAAGCGTATGTAAACTTCCTGAAGCTGGAAGGGGCATGCGGTATTCAAGAAACAGAATAACCAGTGTGTTTTCCATTGTGTTTAAAAAGAAAAAAAATCAGTTCTTGAAGCTTTCTAGATAAGAGGTATGAGAACTTGTCTTTTTGTTCATTATTTACAGTTTGTTATCAAGAACTTGGAGGCAACAGAATTGCTTTGGTGCTCTACTGAAAAGGAATTTTCAGAAGTTCCAGTGCTTGGGTGACTCAGAAAATTTGCCATGGTAAAAGAACTTTGCAATTGAATGTTTATCTATTATGCTTTTTTCCAAATCTAAGTTTATGTTCTTTTGTCAGTTTCTTTTGGTGGAGCACCAGAAGACTTGTCAAAAGTGAAAACAACAGATATTTATTAGAGCACATTTGAACGTATATGGCCATGCTAACAACGTTTTAATGAACTGGAGATTATGTTTCTCACTTACAGGATCACTAAGGCAGATACAGAGGTGAACACACAGACACAGCTCTTATAATGTAATGACACTGGTCTTGATCCCACAACTACTTGAGATCTATGGAATCCTTAGTGTTCACACTGTGGTTGATTAATTACTCTTCTCTTGCTTTGACTCCTCACTCTGAGAAGGCAACATACTGCATAATTTGAGGCTCTCCTCTTACAAGGAATCAAAGTTTTAGCATTTCAGAGCCAGAAAGTACTTGTGGGACCCTTGAGGTGGCAGGACGTTAATGGGGAGGGTATGGCCTTTGGAACCAAGAAACTTGGGTTTAAGTCCAGGCTGGGAAACTCACCAGTAGTATGTTAGTCAAGTCAATCACATTCACAGAGTAAGAATCTCAATTTTATCATCTGTAAAATAACAATATCAATACCTGTTATAGGAAATACACTTTTTAAAAAGTAAAAACATTGGTTCTTTATGTATGTATTTTGTTTGTATGTACATGTACACCTATGCATACGCTTAAGTGTGCTTGTGTCTTTGTCCTTATAAAGCAGGCGAGGATTGTTCTGAAATTTGGAGGAAGATGTTTAAGTCTGCAAGGAGACTTGCTGGAAGCATTGGATATCAAATTGCAGGTGGAACAAATCATGTGGCCACATAATACTAGTCCAACTTTTATTATGGAATAAATAGCTTTCCCTGTGCAGCCTCTTTAGTGTGCTTTGTGTGCAGAACCTGACTTTGGCAGTTCCCACCTGCTCACAATTACCCCACTGGGTTTAAGAAGTGAGCACAGAGGACTCCAGTGCATCTCCCGGGGAAAAGAGGACAAAATGGGAGGGTGTCTCTACAGTGTCTGGCTCATTCTGTGCTTTCAACACTGATTAATGTGTACAATTTTCTTTTAATTCACTGGTGATAAATCTTTGATTTTACACTCCTACTCTGAGTATATTCTAGAGGGAATTTTCGCTTAGCCAAACCAACACAACTTACAGAGTTGTTTTGAGGGTCAAACTAGATACTGTTACTTAATAGTCTTAAAAACACAAAATAGAGTTCAAGAAATTGCTAATGTACTGACTTACAATCTGTTCTAACTCCTGTGTTTTAATTTGCCTTTTTTCTTCATTGTTTTATTTTTACAGGTAATAAATGTTAATTCTAAGTTTAAAAAAAAAAAGAGAAGAAAATATGGAGTAGTAAAAATTTCTTTCTAATTAAAAATCACCACCTAGAGAAAAACACCATTTTTCATGGCATTTGTGTACTTGGTTTTTCAACAAATAAAATACTATACATATTAGTCGGAAAAGTTGTATGTAGGTAAAATAGTTTTAGACCATGACTTGTAATGGTGCATAGTACTCCATTATAGGGGTGTAACGTAATTCCCTTACCCATTCCCCCTTTATTGACTATTTACATTGTTTCCATTTTTTTTACAATTTTAAGCAATGCTATAAGAACCTTTGTGCCTATGTCTATATATATGTAATCATACATACACATATATTATGAAATAATTTAAATATAGCTTGACAGTTACATCCAAGAAGTTGTCAGTGATTACAAAATGCCTATTTCCCAACATTCAAGTCAACATTGGCTATTCTTTTTTTAATCATTGGAAATTTGATCAGCTGAAAATTATATTTTATGATTGTTTTAAGTGTAAGGCTGTATTTATTTTTGATAGTTATTGAACACTGGTATTATTCCTATTAAACTGTAAATCTCCTGTAAGTTTCCAATAAATTTTTCGTTTCAGATATTTTGCTCTATTCCCAATACATAGCAATATACCGGGCAGAGAGTAGCACTCAATAAATATTTATATTTGTTTTCAAAAATTCTTAAGTCATTTTTTTTCTATTGGAGAATTTATAGTTTTTCGCTATCAAGAGATATTAATATATTAACATAAGTATAATGTATATCATGTTTTCATATAATTAATATATTAACCCTTTATTATATGTATGATTATATATGTATGTGTGTATACACCTACTAAAATATGTACCTTCTGTACCTGCTATATACCTCCTATACTATAAAATACATAGTGTTTTTTCATTTGGCACTTCCCTTCTAACACATATTAGGTTCTTGCCAAAATTTTTAATTTATTATTCAAAACTTTTCAAAAATATATGTCTTTTATGTTATTATAATGCTTTAAAAAGTTTTTTCAAACCCCAAATTTTATAAATGTGTGTCTATGTTTTAGTCTAGTAGTTTGTATAAGTTAACTTTTTATATTAAAAGAAATCCATCTGGTACTCTTCTAAGATGTGTGGAGGGTTTTGCGTTAAAGAGAAACTTATCTTTTGTCTTTTTACTTCCCACAGCAAGCGCACACTGCCCCTTGGCCCTGAAGAGCATGCAGACCATTAGCAGCAATGAAGCTAGCTTGTTTTCACCAAAGGTAAGAAAAAACCTGCTGGAATTCACTATATGCCCTGGTGCAACAATACTCACCAGCAGCCTGGTCTCCTTGTTCTATTTTGACTTCTTGTGACAGTCCGGCAATGAAGGACCATACTGTTGACGGTTATTTTTTGCCTGTTTGATGTCATTTTTTGCCTGTTGGCTTTCTTCTTCTTTGCTGTTATTTCATCTAGAGACTCAGCACTGCTCATTAACATCACTGTATGTTTCTGTTGCCCTCTAGTGGAAAAATAACCCCACCTGCTGCCCAAACCTAGTGAGCAAGTCGTATCACCCCTCTGAATGCACCATGGCAAGAGTGTCACTTCACATACAAACTAGAAAACTGAGCTCTGTCAAGCCCTTTCAGAGTGTCTGTGGTTAAGATTGTGGCCCTGTATGCCTCTTAATCAGTAGATATGGCCACCTTTGGTCTGGCTTCTGTTCCCAGAGATAGAGTAGAGCCCAAGGGTGGTAATAGCAGATATTACGAGGGGACATCCAGGGAAAGCCAAAACACTGAGCCAGATAAGAGACAATATTTGCTTGACATTGGTCTCATGCATTGTACTGCATTGTACTGTGCCCTTGCTATTAAAAAGAAAGGTTATATACTGTTTGATTCCATTTATTAGCATTTATGAAATGACAGAATCATAGAGATAGAAAACATACTAGTGGTTGTTAGAGGTTAGGTACTAGGGACTATGCTACTCAAAAGGAGTAACCTGAGGGAGTTCTTTTTTTTTTCAAAAGGGTAGATGACCTCCAACAGAAGTTATGGGGGTAGGACCCCTCCTGACAGAGCTGTGGCATGGCTGTGGCTGCCACAGAGAGCCAAGGCCTGAGCAGCACCCTGCTGAGTCATGGGGGTGATGTTGCTTTCCCAGCAGGTCTGGAGGGCAGAGCATTGAGTCAAAGAGGATTGTTCTCAAGCCTTAACGTCTCATGGAGTTTGCCTTGCTAAGTTTTACACTTGTGTGGGACCCATCACTCCTTTATTCCTCCTTATGTCTCCCTTTTGGAATGGAAATATCTATCCTTTTGCCTGTTTCATTTAGAAGCACATAACTTGTTTGGTTTTGTAGGTCAGAGCTAGAGAGAAATTTTGCTCAGGATGAATTATAGGGAGTTCCTTTTCAATGATGGAACAGTTTGGTATCTTGATCGTGGTTGTGGTGACATGAATCTATACATGTGATAAAATTGCATAGAACTTCACACGCACATACACACAAACACATATACAAGTGCTTGTAAAGACTGGTGACATCTAAATAAGCTCTGTACTCCTGGTTTTGATATTATACTATAGTTCTGTAAGATGTTACACTGGAGGAAGCTGGATGAAGGGTACATGGGACCTCTCTGTACTATTTTTGCAACTTCCTGTGACCCTATAATTATTTCAAAATAACTTTTTAAAAATCTATGAAAAAACTCCTTCTAATGAATAATGATATTTTGAGTAGTTATTTCCAGCTTTGTAAATGAGAAGAGATAGTTTTTCTACATAGCCTGAGGCAGAGGATAAACCAAATACCCCAGCACCTGCAGGGTAAAGAGAAAGCACTAGCTTTTCCCAGTATCCTGCATGCCTTAAAAACAAATTCGACTCCAAGACTAGAAGTCAGTGAACCTTCGATATTCAGTTCACTTTTTACATCATCTGTGTTATGGACTGAATGACACAGTGTCCCGCCAAATTTGTGTGTTGAAACTCTAACGCCCAGTGTGATGGTATTTGGAAGTAGGGCCTTTGGGAGGTAATTAGGTTAGATGAAGTCTTGAGGGTGGGGCTCCCATAATGGGATTAGTGTCCTTTTAGAAAGAGGAAGAGAGACCAGAGGGCTCCCCACCCCCCTGCCATGTGAGGATACAGCAAGAAGGCAGTCATCTACAAGCCAGGAAAAGGGCCCCTGCTAGGGAATCAAGTTGGCCAGCACCTTAATCTTAGAATTCCCAGCATCCAGGCTGTGAGAAATAAATTCCTGTAGTTTAAGCCACTCAATCTATGGTATTTTGTTATGGCAGCTTGAGCAGACTAATACAATCTAGGAAACACTCCTGAAATCTCTAGCCTAAATAAGTGATTTTTTTCTTTATTCTCCCATAAGACTTTGTTCTTTGCTATTCAATACACTGTGATGGTATTTCTTTCTTTACATGTTTGATATTCCACTGGATTGGAAACAAGGGAGGATTCTACTCATCTTCCTCTCCCCCATGTTATGGCATGCCTGGAAAGTGTAGATACTGTCTTAGTCCCTTCAGGCTACTGTAACATAATACCATAGCCTGGGTGGCTTATAAAGAACAGATATTTATTTCCCACAGTTGTGGAGGCTGGGAAGTCTAAGGTCAAGTGCCAGCAGAATCAGTGTCTGGTGAGAGCCCACTTTCTAGAAGGTTGGTTTTTTGCTCTAACTTCACATGGCAGAAGGGGTGAGGGAGATCTCTGGGGCCTCTTTTATATGAATACTAATCCCGTCTATGAGGGCTCTACCCTCCTGACCTAATCACTTCCCAGTGGCCCCATCTCCTAATACCATCACCTTGAGGGATAGGATTTTAACATATGAATTTGGGAAGGGACACAAACATTTAGTCTATAGAAGGTACTAATAAAATTCTATAGGAAAGAGAAAGTCTAGGACAAGCAGCTTTACCTCTAAGGAGATAACGTGGTTGGTTTTATACCATGTCTTGGGCCTACTGAGCTGCAAGGGAGCCTAGGAAATGTAGTCTATACCTGAGAGGCATTATGTCCAGCTCAAATTTTATAGATTCCATTCTAGATGGACACGTAATAACATACAACTGTGCATTTTTCTACAACATTTGAAAATCATTGAAGTATGTTTACTCAGTAATATATTTAATCATGCTCATTTTTATATGAGGCTATATTTGAGTTCAATTCCTAGCTCTACAACTTATAAGTATGTTGATCTTGAATCTAAACTTCAGTTGTTTTTCATCCTTAAATGGTTATACTGGTACCTTGCAGGATTGCTTTGTGACAATTGTGATAATTAAATGAGATAATACGTCATGACAGTTACATGTGATAATGAATATAAGTTGCTTATCATAGATTCTGTGCTCAAAAATGGTAGCTGTTATTGGTAGATGGTCACATTTCACTGTAATCTTTTAAAATGTTCACTAGATTTCCTTATTTGTAAAACCATTCCTGTGGCAAATAGGTAACTTGTGTTGATTGATAAAACTTGTGTTTTTGGCTTGCTAGTTTTAGTTGAAGGTTGAGGGTTAAATCCCTCAAACCAATGCAGAAAAAATAACTAATTCACATGTCAGTTACTAGGTGCAGAACAAACTATTCCAGCAATCAGTGTATTTCACATACAGTAAAGACAGCCACATTTGAGAAATATTTTCTGGTAATTTTTCAAAGCCTAATATATTCTTAGATTTTATCTACTTGAATATATAAAAGAGGGAGAGAATATATTCTAGGAAACTTTTTAACTCTGCATTAATCATGTTGATGACTTTGCATTTTGCATTTTTGTAAATACATGAGGTGGATAAAAAGGAAGGAAAAATATGTACATGTTTAGCATATAACCTATAAATCAGGAGACAAAGAACTGCTATAATATAGTAATGCACATGTGATTACTGTGCTTTATTAAACTGTGTATTTCTAGATTTAAATAAGAACTCTGAATATTTTTAATAAAAATCTGTTTTATTCGTCACACTTAACTAAGGTTAAAATCTGGCATATGTACAATGTACTATATAAGGATGAGAAATAAGTTATATCCTGCATGCCAAATTCCAATCAATGGCTAGTCGTGACCTGTTGGGTTGTGTTGGTAACGTTTCTGAAGTCATGTTTGGCATGAATGGGAAAGAGGTCTGGAATTAGCGATTTCTGTCACCTTGCATTATAATGCAGACTGGATCTCCAGTGATTAAGAGGGTGCCTAGAACAAATGTGCTGATTGTTAGCCTGATGAATGAACAAATGAATACCCTTTTAGTGATTTCCTGCTTCCCAAATAACTTATTATTATTTGACTTTTTTTAAAAGAGACTTTCTATTTTTCGAGCAGTATCAGGTTCATGGTCAAATTGAGAGGAAGATACAGAGATTTCTCCTATACCTTCTGCCCCCACACATGCACGTGTCCCTCTTTTGAATTCCTGGACCCAGTTTCAACGTGTGTGTTTGGAGGCTTTCCCACACCAACAAACAGTTCTTGGATGCCAGCATAGGTCCAAGATTTCAACTCAATTCTAACACTATCTGCTTGGAGACAGAACCAGATTCCACAGGTACAGGGCTCAATTCCACAAGACTGCCCTCTTCTTCAGACACCAGTCCCAAGTCCAGGTTGTTTTCTGTGCTTCTGGCTGACTGGCTATAAATCAGAGGTTCCCACAACCCCCTCCTCAGGTTGATTACTTTTGTAGAATGGCTCACGAAACTCAGTAGCATGTTACTTACTAAATCACTGATTTATCATAAAAAGATTTTAAAGGATACAAATCAACAGCCGGATGAAGAGCTGCATAGGGCAAGGCATGGGGAAAGGGAAAGAGTTTCCATGCTCTCTCCAGCATGCCACTCTCCCCAGTCTTCACATGTTCACCAACCTTTTGGGTTTTTATGGAGGCTTCATTATGTAGACATGATTGATTAACTCATTGGCCATTGGTGATTGAGTCAACCTCTAGCCAAAGTGGTTTTCAAAGTGACTGTGCCATTTTGCATTCCCACCAGCAATGATTGAGAGTTCCTTTTGCTCCACAGCCTCACCAGCATTTGCTGTTGTCAGTGTTCAGGGTTTTGGCCATTCTAATAGGTGTGTAGTAGTATCTCATTGTTGTTTTAATATGTATTTCCCTGATCACACATGATGTGGAGCATCTTTTCATATGCTTATTTGTCATCTGTATATCTTCTTTGGTGAGGTGTCTGTTCAGATCTATGGCCCATTTATAATCGTGTTGTGTGCTTTCTTGTTGAGTTTTAAGAGTGTTTTGGGGTAATAGTCCTTTATCAGATGTGTCTTTTGCAGATATTTTAAATTCTACACACTTTCCCTGGACCTTGTGCCATAGATTGAAATGCCATCTACATTTTGGGGACTGCTTTTATTGCTTCACTAACCCAGCTACTATTATTAGTCTCCTCTTTATTCCTTGCCATCTCCCACTTTAAAGGCAATGAACTGCAAGGGAAGTCTACTAGGGAGCTTTCTGATAAAGGTGAGGAAATCTCGTTGGGCCCATCCCTTCCCTTTTCATCCTTTGAACTCAGACATGATGCCTGGATCTGTGGCAGCCAGCTTACCATTTAGAGGAGACATTAGAAAAAAACAAACCCTCTAGGTATAGGAGAACAGAAACCTAAAAAGAGGTGAGATTTTGATAGCATTTTTGAGCCACTAAACCAGTGCCTGAAGCTGCCACCTCGAATTGTTTCTAGTGTAAGAAAAATAAACCTGTGCTTTACAAGCCACTATTAGTCATATTTTCTGTTTTGTGGTATTAACAGCCTTCATAAAATATAAAATCCATTGTTTATTACCTTGATTGTGGTGATGGTAACACGAGTGTATACAATACATATGTTCAAACTCACCAAAGTATATGCATCAACTATGTGCAGTTTTTGTATCCCAATTACCTTTCAATGAAGCTAGGGGGGAAATGATATAAAATCCAGATTTCTCCCTTGAACTCTAGAACTGAGCTGTCTACCTAGCATCTGCATATAGATGTCTCAGAAATACTTCAAATCCAGCAAGCCCAGAATGGGTATCATCATGCTCTCTCTGCAAGACTGCTCTTCCTCTTGTATCCTCTCATTAGTGAATGGCACGGAAACTTTGGTGTCATTCTTGCTGTCTTTCTCCTGCTTTCTCACTCTTACATCAAGATCAGTAAGAATTGCTGATACTGCCTCCTAAATATCTTTGACATTTGTCACCTTATCCCAACTTCTGCTCTCTTATTTTAGAACATTTCATTGTATTTTTTAAAATGTGAAATATAATAAATATACAGATGAGGGAATATCAACACATGGGCTATACAGTACATTCTTATGAAGCAAGTACCTGTTTCCCATTCCCCTCTCCAATGTATTCTCTGTGTGATAGCCTGAGTAGTATTTCAGAACAATGAGTAAGATTATGCCACTGCCTATTTTAATGATTCAGAAGCATCCCATTTGCTCAGAATAAAATTAAAACTTTTAAACATTCCTTACAATGCAATTCTTGAACTTTGCTGTGGTCAATTTCTCTTGCCTTGTCTCCGAAATGACTTTGCTATCTGCCTAGCACCTTGCACTTAGGTCTTTAACAAATAGAACTTAACAAACTTGGCTTTACTTTACATCCTCCACCAGACTCTGACCTCCACCAGGCTAGGGATAATATCTAATTGACTACTCTATACCCAGTGCCTAACACTGCCTTGCCCATTTAATCATTCGTAAAATATATGGAGAATCTGAATGGGAAGATTCTAAGGCTTCTTTACATTTAGGTCTCTGTAAATGCCTTTATACTTTAAAATTGCTTTTTAAATACTAAGCTAATATAAGAATTCATCCCCATTGTACAAAAAAAGTTAAATACAGTAGTATATATAAAGAAAAAAAATCCTCCTCTCCTCTTCCTCAATTCTTCTCCAATTCGGAGTAACCACTTTTATCAGTTTAAAAAAGTAACTTTATGTGCATTATACATAGATTGGCTCTGTGTTAGTTTTATATTGCTGCCATAATAAATTAATACAAACTTAATGGCTTAAAACAACACCCATTTATTAGCTCATATTTCTGTAAGTCGGCAATCTAGCACTGCATGGCCAGAATCTCTACTTAGGGCTTCACAAGTCCAAAGTCAAGGTGTTGGCTAGCTGTGCTCTCACCAGGAGCTCAGGGTCTTCTTCCAAGCTCACTTCTGTCATTGGCAGAATTTAGTTCCTTGTGGTTGTAGGATTGGGTTCCCTGTTTACTTGCTGGCTATAGACTGGGGACTATTCTCAGCTCTTTAAGACTGCATGTATTCTATCTCATGTAGTCCCTCCCTCTTCAAATCAGGAATGGCGTGTTGAGTCTTTCTCATGATTCAAATGTCTTTGACATCTTCTGTTGTCAGCTGGAGAAAGTTCTCAAGTGATTAGCAGGCTCATCTAGATAATCTATCTTAAGGTTAATTGTGCCTTATAACATAACTGCAGAAGTGAAATCTCATCTATTTGCAGGATCTGGAAATTACAGCAAGATAGCTCTTCAGGGCATATTAGAAATTCTGCTTACCGCAGGCTCATTGACTCACAATATATACCATTTTCCAAATTCCATTTTTCCCACTCACAAAATATCTTAAAGATATTCCCATTTTAATTGGCACAGAATATTTCATACTCCATATGGACTATAATCTACCTAATCATTTTCCTGTTGATGAGAATTTGAGTTTCTAATTATGAATTATTGTACAAAGAGAACACAGTTGTTAAAACAACAGGCTCTGTTATTACATTGTTAAAAGTATACTGAAGTATTTGCTCCATAAAATTATCAGAAGAGTTCTTCATAGATAGAGACAAAGATAGACATGCTAGTAGAAATACATCTATGCATAGAATACTTTAAAATTTAAAATTCTGACTATTATTTTTAATTTTGATTATCCAGTCAAGATATGTGATTAAAAGTCAGAATATCATAAACCCATGTTAAGAAGCTCTTGGTGACATCTCCCAGAGCACTGTTTATGAACTTCAAGGATCATTTCTTTATTTATGTTGTAGCTGATTGTTTATATCTATCTAGCCTAATGGTTTACCTGAGTATGAGTACTGTCTCATTTGTTTTTATTGCCTTCAGAGCTTCTTTTACATAGAGAGTAAAATTGTCATGTAGTGTTTGGAGACTGTAATCAGCTGGTTGGTCAAATGCAAATAACAGAATTGGTTATTCTCAACTTATGTCTCCCTTTACGCGTCTTTAGGCATCTAAAGCATCTTAACTCTCCCTGGATTTTCTCTCCCACTGTTCCAAATAGCTCGGCCACTTGCTAGCTGTGGGATATTAAGAATATTTTTTAAAACTTTTTATTTAGAAAAATGAATGTAGATTTACCAAAAAAGTTGAAAAGATAGTACAGAGTTCCTGTATACCCTTCATCCAGCTTCCTCTAATATTGACATCTTACATAATTATGGTACATTTATTAAGAATAAGAAATTAATCCTGGTACAATATTATTAACTATAGACTTTATTCATATTTCACCAGTTTTCCACTAATGGCCTTTTTCTATTTCAGTATCCAATTCAGGTCCCTTTAGTATCCTTAAAGGATGTTTTTAAAACAGAAATTGGGGATAGGTTATAGGTTCAACTTATAGGTTCTGTGATAGAGGTAGGTGAATGAACACAAGCTAAGCACTTTGGACAGATTATGGCCTATAATATTTGCTCTAAGGGTTAGAAAAAGAGAGGTCATAAATATTCTTGTACTCAAATATTTGTGGGCATAGGTATTATTTCCTCTGGATTAGATACTTAGAAATGGAATTAATGAATAAAAGGACACTTACATTTTAAATTTTGATTGGTTCAATCAAACTGCCCTCCAAAATGATATACCAATATGAGCTAGAATATGCATTTTCCATGCCCTCTCTGATAATGGATTGTTAACGATTGTTTTCACTTTTGCGAATGATAGATGAAAAATGATGTCCCCTAGTTTTTAAAACTCAAATATCTCTGATTTCTACTGAGATCACTCATTCTTTTAAAAGTTTATTGGCCATCTGTATTTCTCCTTCTGTGAACTGTTAGTTCATATCCTTTGTACATTTTTCTTTTAGGGTCTGCGTAGGTTTCTTACTGATTTGTGGTTCTTTCTTTATTCTTGAGGTTAACTCTTTATATGTCATATGCATTGCAATATTTTCTCTCAGTGTGACACTTGAATGTTGACTTTATTAGCGCTTTTTAAAAAACTTTGTGGTGATATTTATGTAATAAAATTTACTAATGTTAATATTTTACTTTATATGTTCTGGATCTAATGTCTTATTTAAGACAACATTCCCTACCTCAAGATTATGTTATTTTTAACCACTTTATAGATATTTTTAAAACAATTACTATAATAATTGATCTGGAATTTATTTTTGTATATGATATAAAGGAAGGTGGCTTCATTATATATGAGTAAACTACCATATATGCCATGCATTCCACATAATTTCAATACAATTATATATTTTAAATTTTGGGATGATCTATTGTCATATCAGATCATCTGAAATATCATTCCTTTCCATTAAGCCTGATTATTAGGGTAGCTACATTTAAAATTATTGTTATTATTATTATCAATATCCAAGGATAAACATACTGAGAAATAGAGAGAAAGAGAGTAAGAGTGAGAATGAGAGAGAGGGCACACACTGAGAGAAAAATAATTACAAAGCCCAAGCAAAATTTTGACCATGGGCACAATAATTGTTTTCCATTGATATGTGGGTAGTTGTTCCCCCCCCCTCTCTCTCTCACACACACACACACACACACATTTACACTCTCAGAAAAACGTAAAGTGCTCTGATGTCTGCATGTGTAGGGTCATTTTTAATGGTAAAAATGTGTGCCCTGGGAATAGAATTAATCGCCTATTCGTTTGTAATATGAAAATTCAACATAATTCTGATTAAGGCATAAATGAAAAGTGGTTTCTGATATATAACATTGTTATTTATACTACATTAAGATTTAATAAGCAAAACAGATTTTATGAAACTTTGACTTTATGTGAAAGTGGTAACACTTAATATGTGAGTAATTGTGGGGACTTCCCTGGTAGTCCTGTAGGTAAGACTCCGCGCTCCCAATGCAGGGGGCCTGCATTTGATCCCTGGTCCAGGAACTAAGATCCCACATACCGCAACTAAGTCTGCGCTCCACAACTACTGAGCCCACATGCTCTAGAGCCCGCGCACCACAACTAGAGAAGCTTGCTGCAAGGAAGAGCCCACACACCGCAACGAAGACCCAGTGCAGCCAAAATAAATAAAAAGTTAAAAAAAAAAATCTCAGTGGGTTTCCCTGGTGACGCAGTGGTTAATCCGTCTGCCAATGCAAGGGACACGGGTTCGAGCCCCGGTCCAGGAAGATCCCACATGACGCGGAGCAACTAAGCCCTTGTGCCACAACTACTGAGCCTGCGCTTTAAAGCCTGTGAGCCACAGCTACTGAGCCCGAGTGCCGCAACTACTGAAGCCCACATGCCTAGAGCCCCTGTTCCACAACAAGAGAAGCCACTGCAATGAGAAGCCCGTGCACCGCAATGAAGAGTAGCCCCCGCTCACTGCAACTAGAGAAAGCCCGTGCGCAGCAACGAAGACCCAACACATTTAAAAATAAATAAATTTATTAAAAAATAAATAAATTTTTAAAAAATCTCAGCAAAACAAAAAAAATTTTTTAAGTAAATAAATAAACTTGTGAGTAATTGCAAAGTGAAGCCACTCTCAAGGCTTCCTCTACCCGATTCAGCACCATTTTTTTTTTGTTTTTGGTTTTTTTTGCAGTACGCGGGCCTCTCACTGTTGTGGCCTCTCCCGTTGCGGAGCACAGGCTCCTGACGCGCAGGCTCAGTGTTCATGGCTCACGGGCCCAGCCGCTCCGCGGCACGTGGGATCTTCCCAGACCAGGGCACGAGCCCATGTCCCCTGCATCGACAGGCGGACTCTCAAGCCCTGCGCCACCAGGGAAGCCCACCATTTTAGAATATTTTAGAGGCTCCCTCTGGGCAGTCTCCCTATGGCTTGAGTATAGACAACACTTTTTTGTTAAGAAAAAAGTGCCTCCTCTTCTGTCAGCCTCAGTTCTAGTCAAGGGCGGCATAGGGCTTGGCTAAGCAAGCATGGGCTGAATTTATACCCCAACTCACCCCCATAGCCAGGTAATAATGTACAGGGCAAAAAAGCACAACCATATGCAGTAGTTCTGATGTCTGTGACCTGAAACTCTCATTATAAGCGTCATTAACTCTGTCAGTTGGAAGGTTGATATACTGGTAAGATGTACTCTGTCCCAAAATTAAATCCAGTAAGCAAGTGATAACTAGTAATGAAGTGGAAAATGTCTCAGTCATCCCCAGTCAAGACAGCCCAGAACTAAATTATCAAGCTCTGATAAATATTACTGATAATTGATAATATACTCACTATTAATGATGATAGAGATACAGCTATTTATAAAACCAGTTAAAGTAATACGTTCACCCTTGTGGGTATACTATCCATTAACTACATGTGATTTTGCATTTATTTCTAGCTGTATTTAAGTTCACTAGTCTTTGGGTAGGTTCTATAATGCCTAATTTTATGGCTCCCAAAATGTTATAACCTAAGAATCCCTTGGCTTAATTATGTGCATTGAATAGAAAAGAAAAGTAATAGGAAAAATTACTCTGGGTCAACATGAGTAGTGCCTCAACAGAGCACTAAAGGCAGAGGGAGAATTATTAATCAGAGTTAAGAATTAGAGTTGGTCCTCTTAGATTGAAAGGAAATCGCAAGGGCCTAGAGGTTCCCTTTTTGTTGATTTAATATCTATACTGAAGCAAGATTCTAATTCACCTTTTATAGAGCTGTGTAAGATGGAGCACTGCATAAAAGGAGAGACAAAAGCCCATCATGATCATTAGTCATCCTTAATATTATCTTTTCAAAAGATCCCCTGAGATACACATTAGTAAATGTTTGTTGACTATGGACATTACTGGACAGAAGAAATATGTTATTCTTGCTTCTAGTCATGACAGTGAAATGCATAAAAACTGTTTATACACTAAATGGATATTAACTTTTGATGATTTAGAACCAGAAGTATATTTTAAAATAGGCTACCCTTCCATATTTGTAGGTATTAGTCTCTATGTATTATATACAAAGCTGTTGTTTGCTTTCTTGAAACAGTGCTTTATCATATGATAAATAATTGAATAATTGCATGTGTAATGCTGAAAGCTTTTATAATCCTCTACAGCAAAGACTTCATGCAGTTGGTCACTAGGGTAAATATTGCTTGCTTTCTTCACTCTTTTCTTCTAATTTGGACCCCATCACTGTATTTCATATACAAGTGAACGATCTTACGGGGACCAGAGTATATCACTCCAAAATATGCCTCTTTGGCATAAGGATTATTTTAGGCTGATTATTTTTAAGAAACAGCAGACACAGGAGAAGCTCTGAAAATCAAGTAAAAGTTACCCTTTTGTAAGAGACATTTACATATATACAGGGAAAATCTCCATTTGTAAAGGTGTCTTCCTCTCTGTACCAGGAAGAGGAAGGTGATTAAATCCTTCAAAACACTTATCAATGGAGAAGGCAGCAATTTAAATCTGCATAACAACCTTACCCTTGTTTACTGTGCCTTTCCTGGTAACCTCCCATAACTGACTGCCTACCCCACCAACATTTTTTTGTCTTTAACTTGAGATGGTATTGAAGGTGGTGGCGTGGGCCATTTTGGGGAGTTACTCCATTTTTCCTGGGTATCTCCCATATGTACAGGAGGCATACATGTTTTATTAAGCTTCTGCTTCTTTTTCTCCTTTTAATCTGGGGAGGGGGTCTCGGCCAAGAACCTAGAAGGGTAGAGGGAAAGTTATTTTTCCTTCCCTATAATCTTTGCACAGTTTTTTACCCATTTTTTCTGTGGCCTCTGTGATGTTTGAGGCAGAGCTTCAACTATCAAGTACTGCTGGAAATTTTAGTAAAACTATCTAATGAGTCCATATGTATTTCTGTTACTGTTAATTTAGTATAAATAGATTTGTTTCCTATGTTTTACAATGCAGTTTACAAGTGAATTTTAATATTATACCCCTGCAATAAGGATCACTATCTCACTAAAGATATATATCAATGTAGAATTCTATCACTGAAAAAATGTCAAAAGCAATGGGAAAATGAAACTGGGTATCTCACAGATCAAGAAATGGGTTATATTTGATGGTAAGAATTTGAATTTATTTTTATGGTGACTGAAAGCCTTTAAATTGTTTTTAGAGAAAGAGCAGGAGGGGAGGAGTATTTTTAAGAATTAACTCACCCTTAATTGAGCTTGTGATATACATATATCATACTATGTAATCCTAACAATTGACTTCATAATGGAGAAAGTATTGCCTTCCTGTTGTAAATAAGGAGCAGTACTTGAAAGCTCAATATGTTGCCCTAAATTACAGAGTCAGAGTTGGTCTGATACCCAAACCTGTCCGCTTTCCCTACCTCTAGGCCATTTAGGATTGGTGAGGAGGATGCAGTGGAGGAGAGTGAAGCTAAACTTATAGAGAATCATTAGAGGCCTAATGAGTCTGTAGATGAAAATCATTTTCTGTAGATGATAGCAAGGGATTCTGAGCTCCTCAACATAGGCTACAGAGGTAGATATTAAGAGGACAGACCAGATTCAAGAAATATCTAAAAGAAAAATATTAGCAGACATGCAGAATATTTGGATATTGGAAAATAGGGAAAAAAAAGAAAAATGGCATCAAATTTCAGTTTGCGTGATGGAAAACAGGTGATTTTTATCAAGTTTTTAAACACTGAAGAAAAGTCCCCCACACACACCTTGGGAGTGGGAAATGATGATTTGATTACTGTTCTTTGTGTTGAATTTGAAGTGCCCATTTGATAACCAGATAAAGAGATCTACCATGAAGTTAGATAAAAGTACCTAAAGCTAATGTAAAAGGTCTGATTCCTTACACTAGTAGTCATTGATCATACATGGAGTGTATGTAGACTGAGATAAGAAGAGGGTCTTGGTAGTACCCTGAGAAACATGAATATTTAAGGCAGGAGTCCATGGATATACTCTGAAGGATTTTTGAATCCCCTGAAGTTGTTTACACTTGTGTATGTTGCCAGGGGAACTGCCTCCCGTTTTGTAAATAGTGTTCCCAGATTAATTAGTTTCTCAAATGGGTGTTGGGAGAGACAGTCCTCCATGGACCCTGAGTGTCTCTGCATGTTCTTGTTGGGTATGCTAAGAATGCAAGGCCATAATGGCCCTTTACCCAGGCTGTTTGTTAGGTGGGTTAGCAGGAGCAGTCTTAAGGGATGAGCAGGCTTACTTACTTGCTATAGAAGGAGGATACCTGAGCTCAGTGTTCTTCAGCTGCAGTGCAAACCCACTACATGTGGAACATCAGTCTGGGCCCCTCCACATGACCATCGTGGGACTTTGGGGAAAGGGGAACAAAACAACCTGATGCTCATGGGGCTTGTTGTGCTATGCATAATAAAACCCTTTGTCTTTGACTCTGGAGTCTTGTGTCTTCTACCAGCATCCATGAAATAGTAACAAGGCTAACTTGCTAATTTATGAGATTTTATGTAGGGTAAGATCAAATTCCAGACCAGATAATGGATCATGATGCATTTTTTAAATGTTTGAATATCAGAGGTGGGAAATTAAAGTTGAGCCTATATGTAAACCTGAGAAATGGTAAAATATGAGAGCAGTTTTGTGGAAGCAAAGGATGTGGGGAGTTGTGAAGGAAAAAACAAACAGGAGAGAAAGTAAGAACCCCCCCCCAATTTATAAAGTTCTAATAAACAAAGATTGAAAATGATAAGTGAATTTGGCAATTAAGTAGTTTGGGATATCAATGGAAGCCAATCCAGAAGAATGGTATGAGAAGTAAACTCTGGAATAACTAGGACAGTGGTTCTCAAAAATGTTTGTCTCAGGACTTCTAAACTCAAATTATTGACGACTCCAAAGAACCTTTGTGTATGTGGATATATCTATTGATATTTATGTAATAGAAATTAACACTGAAATGTAGAAAAATATTGAATTATTAATTCATTTAAAATAATAAGAAACTCATTACATTTTAACATAAATAACACATTACTACAAAAAGCCTTATTTTCCAAAACAAAACAAAAAAATAGTGAAAAGTGTGGCACTATTTTACATTTTTGTGAATCTCTTTAATACCTGCCTTAATAGAATACAACTGGATTCTTATATATGTTTCTGCATTCAGTCTGTTGTGACATCACATGTGTTGAGGCCTCTGGAAAACTCCAATATACATTTGTGAGAGAGTGAGTGGAAAAGGTGAATGATGTTTTACTATTATTAAGCAAAATGTTTTGAACTTGAGGGCCCCCTAAAAGTTACTCAGGTATCTCTCTAGGGTCCCCAGATCACACTTTGAGAACATTTGGGTTAGGGGAAATCTAGATATTTATATCTGATACATTTTGGTAGCTATACCAGACCACAAAACAAGAATGAAGTTGCCACTGGTGCAAAGGAGCAAGGTGTTCAAAGAAGGGTTAGTTTGATTGGTTGCTTTGATTTTCTATTTAAGAATTTTTTAATGCAGCATAAGACAAAGTGATTAGAAGACAGGATAGTGATTAGTCTTGAGCAGGGGGTGAGTAGAAACTGTAAGGAGGCAAGAGGCTTCTAGGGTACTGGCATGGGGACTCTTTCTTGATGTGTTAATCCTATGACTGTAAATCAGTTAGTGAGAATCAAACAAGTTATATGCACTTATTTCCACCTTTACTGTATGTATGCTATAATTTAGTAAAAAACTAAAATATATAAAAGGAAAGCATAAATGCCAGTCTCATTATCCTTACTAATTTTTAAAACAAAAGACTTCAGTCTGTCAGTGAAATAAAATCGATGCATAGTTTGATCGACAGATGATGAACGCAGAGGCATGTATGCACTGAGTTAAAATTTGTATTTGCAATTTAATACGAAACAAATTTAACTTTCTAAATAGTGACTAAGCTAAACATTCATTAGAATTATGTTTACACTCCCATTTATTTACAAAGTGGACGTTTCTTGCTGATGACAGTCATTACTACGCACCTGAGAGGTAAGCTGATTCCATTTCCCAGGTGTGTTAGAATGGAATTGCACCCATCCTTTAATTTCCGGTAAACTCCTTAATTCAGTCAGTATTTCCACTCTGCAAATGTTTCTTAAAAGTTAATTTCTTGGCTGGCTTAAAGATTCTCCTCGCTTCAGTGTTGTGAAAGGATATTAATTAATAGTTCTTATCTGTTTTTATCCATTAATTCCAACCTCAGTATGAATGTGTTGTTGCCTCTGAGAAGGTGCCAAAAATAATTTTTAATATGACACAGAAAAGTTCCCCAAGGGGTGGTTTTCTTTGTTATCTATGATTCTCACTTAGTTTGAACAATTTACAGGAAAGTCTCAACACACCTTCGGGGCACATATATAGCTGTAAGTCTGCAGCACTTACACTAATGTGCTTCCCTGTTAAAGGTAACAAACATGTCATAACTAATAGGCTATTGTTGTGGGCTAGTGAGACTGAATATGCTTAACACTTTCATGCAAGTGCCAAAGGAGTGATCACTTTAGTTATCTTCAGCATCAAGACTAGCTTCTTTACATCTCCATGTAGAGTAGAACAACTATTTCCTAGTTTCTAACAAAATAAGCATTAATGAAAGTGAAAGCAATTCATTCAATGCTGTAATAGTGAAATGTACTAAGAGCCGTACCATTGGAAAAGTATTTCAGCAAATGGCAATTTTCTCTTGTTTAACACTGGGAAGAGGCTTTAAATAATAGCAGATGAATTATGGGAATAGTATAGAATGTTCTTGCCTAGCCATTCCCTTAATCCATTGTCTAGTCTTGGAGAAACACTAGTGGCTATCTTAAAATATTGATAGTAAAATATTATAGCTACTTTCACTGTAGTAAAGTGCCCTATTCTACAGTGTGACCACTACCAAGCGCAATCATTCATACTTTTGTATACTCCTTGTTTACTTTGGAGTTTAAGCTGCATTAATTGCCACTCCTTGTTGAACTGGAAAGCACATTAAAACCAGTAAAGAATGCCTCCTCGTAGCGATATTTGCTAGCAATAGGCTGTGATCTGAAACTTCAGTTAATCAGCACAGACACACAAACACACAGAGACACCAGTTTAGATTAAAAAGCAGGGTTAATAAATGTAAACAAGGGGCATCTGGGCAGTGAGTTGGGGGAAAAAAGGAAAAGACACAGAGTTCAATTTTGCAGAAGCTTTTAAGTTACAGAAGTAATTCCAGTAAGTCTTCTCCATATCAGAGGCAGCTAATTAAAATTGCTGTACAGCCTGATGTCCTGGTGGTGTGAAATTTCACAGGTTGAAATAGCTAAAGTAATGGAGCAGGCTTCTTGAATTAAACCAATTGGTATCAAGGGATTTACTCTCAAAAGACATGAAACAAGTTAATGGCCTAATCGGAGAAGCACACTTAGGGCATATTTGGAAACGCTTGAATTTCAGGATTATGCAAGTTGAAGGAAAGCCAGGAGGCTCTATGGGATAGAATGCCCACCCCTTTTTACTTTTTATGGTGCACTCAGCTCCATAATTCTGAAATTAGCAATTCTTTACATATAGATGCTCTGGAACAATGGTCTTTAATTTTTTTTCATGCATCGCAATCCCCTGGAGGGCTTTTTAAAATCCAGATGGCTGGGTCCCACCCCCAGAGTTTCTGAGGTAGAGGTCTAGGGCAAGGCCTGAGAATTTACATTTCCAGTAAATTCCCAGTTGATGCTGATGCCGCTCACCCAGGGATCACACTTTGAGAGCTCTGGAAAACAGCAGTTTCCACTAATGTTCTCTAACTTTAATGTGCATCTGAATCTCCTGGTTATCTTACTAAAATGTATAGAAATCACATGGAGACCTTATGAAAACGCAGATCTTTACTCAGTAGATAAGGTAATGCTAGTTTCTCTGCTCTGTGGAACACTCTGAGAAACAAGGATCTCTAGTATCTTAGTGAGAATCCATTTTTCATGCCATTCTTTCCTTAATTGGAGAAACTGTGTAAAACGTGAAAGCACTCATGAGGGAAGGGTTGTAAGAGAGAAAGGAGTGATTGCTGAAGTTGGGGTTAAGCTGAGAAGGACGGTGTCATGCTAAAGGCAAACCAAGCCAACTTCATAGTTTCTTCTTAGTCTGACACTTTTTTCCCCAAGGTAGTATGAAAGATAGACTTTTAAATGTTTTCTATTACGTTTACCTGACTTTGAAAACTAAGTATTCAGAGCACAGTAGATTTGAAACAAAACATTCTTGGGTTACCTATATTTTTGGAATAGAATTCTTTATTTTTAGAATTTCAAAGGGAAACTTAATGGGAACTACATAATTATTCCTTCTTTTTATGAAAAGCTTAGTTACCTGTTTTTGTCCCCTCTTTCAAACTTTACAGCCATCAACTCTCTAGAGGCAATACTCAGGCTTGAAAGTATCTAGTGATTACAGATGAGCCAGTGTCTAACTACTGTAGAGCGTAATTAGGCATTTGAGATTATGCTTTCTTAAAAAAATCTTATAAAAATTATACTTGGTAAAGAATAAAGAAAGAAAATAAGAGCTCTTACTCCAAACCCAAACTGTTGTTTACTGTGGTCTCTATGTTGACATATGTTCCGGATCTCCATTGGAGAATTTCTTGTGCATACGAGACTTCTTCGTACATTTTGGATAACAATCCTTTATCAGATGTGTCTTTGCAAATATTTTTTCCCAGTCTGTGGTTTGTCTTGTTCTCTTGATATTGTTTTTCTCAAAGAAGTTTTTAATTTTAATGAAGTCCAACTTATCAATTATTTCTTTCTTGGATCATGCTTTTGGTGTTGTATCTAAAAAGTCACCACCTTACCCAAGGTCATCTAGGTTTTCTCCTGTGTTATCTTCTAGGAGTTTTATACTTTTACATTTTACACTTAGGTCTGTGATCCATAAGGTATAATTTTTGACAGTTACAAAATAAGGCTCATAACTCACCTTAAACCAGTAGATGGCTATACAGTAGGGACAGTTTAGCAGTAAATATTGAGCAGGACCCCTTACCAGGTCATTGATCTATGTGTAAATAATAAAATAATACAGCATGGGTAATGTACTTCATAACATAATGGTGGATTGGTTTGTGTATTCATAATGATAGAAATTATACCTGATGTCTGAACAAAGTCCAATGCGATTCTAGAGAGAGTAATTGATTATAATGGGTAAGAGAAAGGAAGAAAATTACAAGAGAGAGTGAATTTCTTGAAAATAGTATACCATGGCTTATTTATCTTTATGTCTCCAATGTGTTGCCTAATGCATCTGTGTCAGATGTAAATAAATGCTGACATATGAATGCATGACAGAGTTAACAGCATTCATTTCTTCTCCTCTACTAGGTGATATCTGTACTAGGGTAGAACACCATCCTATTTGACCAGTATTATATCCTTTACAGTATCTAGAAACATATCCTGTTCATAGTAAGAAAAAGAGAAAGCAAATTTTACCTATGCATTATGTACTAGACGTAGTTTGTATGCGTTATGTTTTACATGTATTATTTTATTTGTGTTTCTTGAGGTGGCTTAAGGTAGGACTTTGGTTAAAAGCTTAACGAGGTACTATAGTAGCCATAACAAAGTCCCATGGTTCACAGAGTATTCATAAAGGGATGTAGAAATCCTCCACAAAAGTTGTAAAGCAGGAGTGATAGAACAGCCAGGTACCCCTCAGCCCTGTTATGTTAGGCCATGCCTAGCCCAGTCTGAGTTTTTATGAGCCCACAGTTATATTTATTGACTCTCTATGCAAGTGCTGTCCAACCTTAGATCCTCAGTATTTTGGTCTGAGAGTAAGAAGAAGCCCTTTCCACTCGGCTTCAGTATACAGCCAATGGTCTGTAGACTGAGGCTGTAGACTGCTCAGGTACACTGAGATTTTTATCCAGTCCCCTTTACTTATTGCCTAGAACAGATCAACTATCGGGCTAGACAGAGGAGATAAGCCCTGATTGCCCATATTAACAGTAAGCAAGCTAACAGGCTAGAATACATTCATAATAGTAATTGAAATCGGAAGTAATAATTGTTTAGTTTTTAGTAACTCATTTAAATTTAAGGAGAATTAAATTGTTAAAGAGGATCATTATGAAAAAGTTATTTCAAAACTGAAGATAGCTAAGAATCCAGTTTTGGTTTATAAGTGATTCACATTTGAAAATCATCCATTAAATAATTACATTAAACATTTTTGAATACCTGTTCTATATCAAGGACTGTTATAGAAGTTCAAAGGTAAGTACTCATATTCCAGCAATAATTGTTTTAACATAATACTATTAAGCATCTACTATCTGCGGGGCACTTTATACATTCTCTGATACTTTAAAACAACCCTTCACTGTGGGTTTTATTAGTCTCCTTTTACAGATACTGTCACAGCTTTAGAGAAATTAACTGACCCAAGTTTCCAGAGCTAACAAGCGATAACAGTTGGGAGTGAAATCCTCTTCTTCCTGACTCTGAAGCATTGTCTATTTTGCCATCCTGCCTTGGTGAATTCAATTCCCAATTCCTCCATTGTTTTTGGATTAAAAAAAATAAAAGCACATACAGTTAACACTCGTATGGTATATCAACAGGATGACCATTTAAATTCTCTAACTCAGGATACTTTTTAGAGTAAAAGAGGATTATTAAAAATTACCACAGGGAGTTATTGTTCAATGCGTATAAGGTTTCAATTATACTAGATGAATATGTTCTAGAGATCCGCTGTATAACATACTGCCTGTAGTTAACAATATGGTATTGTGCACCTCAGAATTTAAGAGAGTAGATCTCATGTTACATGTTCTTACCACACAAAAAAATTGAATTAAATTAAATTAAAAAAAAAAAAAAACAGAAACAAAGGGACACAGGAAAATTTGGGAGGTCATGGATATGTCTGTTACCTTGATTGTAGTGATGCCATCATGGGTGTTTGCATATGTCCAAACTCATCAAACATCAAATTGTACACATTAAATATGTGCAGTTCTTTGTATATCATTTTTACCTCAATAAAGCTGTTTTAAAACAGCTTTAAAAACTACTCCAGGGCAGTAGATATAACCTGTGGCATATGGTCCCTTTCGTATTAAAGTTCTAAGCAGAAAGGAGATGACACATTGGGAATGATTTAACTGAAAATAATTCCACAGAGGAATAAAATACAGAGATATGGGTAGTGTGAGGCATCCAATATGGATGACAAGACCCCATGTGCTACCAACAGCAGGCTTGAGGGGCAAGAAGCAGAGCAGTGCTGGCTAGAGCCCTGTGAGAGCGGGAGCCACTGGCGGGAAAGAGGGACTGCCTTTTAGAATCGTAGATTCTGGGACTTCCCTGGTGGCACAGTGGTTGGGAATCTGCATGCCAATGCAGGGGACAGAGGTTCGATCCCTGGTCTGGGAAGATCCTGCCGCTCTGGGATAGATGATGATCTAACAGAGGGAAGACTTAGAGTCTTCAAAATGCAGCATCCACTTTGAACCAATGAATATTTTACATTTCAAAGAGACCAGAAAGGGAATTAAGCAAAACCTAAAATTGAAAGCATAGGTAAATGAACCTAGCTCTATATCAGAGTGATTATATAATCACATAGAAAAAATAATAAATTTATTTTTTTTCCCAGGACTGTGACTAAATACTTAGTGGATATTTTTAAGGGCAAAAATCTACAAAGAAATATTTAATCTTACATAGTAAGGTTGTTGGTAGTGGTATTAGCATAGTGACTCTAAACTATATTGTATACGTCACAGGATGGTGCAAATGATTAATACATTGATGTTATTACAAGTGAAGCTTCTCACTGTGGGAAAAGGGAGACACAGCTATGAGGTGGGGAAAAGTCAGAAACAGCCTGTAGGATTGCTTTTGGTTTTTTTGTTTGTTTGTTTGTTTTTCATTATTCTTTTATTGAAGTATGGTTGATTTACAGTGTGTTAATTTCTGCTGTACAGCAAAGTGACTCAGTTATACATATATATATATATATATATATATATATACATTCTTTTTTTAAAATATTCTTTTCCATTATGGTTTTTCATAGGGTACTGAATATAGTTCTCTGTGTTATACAGTAGGACCTTGTTGTTTATCCATTCCATATATAAAAGCTTACATCTGCTAACCCCAACCTCCTACTCCGTCCCTCCCCAAGCCCCCTCCCCCTTGGCAACCAACCAGTCTTCTCTATATCCGTGAGTCTGTTTCTATTTCATAGATAGGTTCATTTCTCATATTTTAGATGCCACATATAAATGATATCGTATGGTATTTGTCTTTCTGACTTACTTCACTCAGTATGATAATCTCTGGGTCCATCCATGTTGTCGCAAATGGCATTATTTCATTCTTTTTTTACGGCTGAGTAATATTCCATTGTATATATGTACCACATCTTCTTTATCCATTCATCTGTCAATGGACTTTTAGGTTATTTTCATGTCTTGTCTATTGTGAATAGTGCTGCTATGAACACAGGGGTGCATGTGTCTTTTTGAATTATAGTTTTGTCTGGGTATATGCCCAGCAGTGGGATTGCTGGATCATATGGTAATTCTATTTTTAGTTTTCTGAGGAACCTCCATACTGTTTTCCACAGTGGCTGCACCAACTTACATTCCCACAGTGTAGAAGGGTTCCCTTTTCCCCAGGATTGCTTTTGAATTAGAGATATCAGTGTGAGTTCCTTATGTACATATTCTACTCATATCTCTGTCCACTGAAAGAGCCTAGAAACATTGGCATTCATTGCAGTGAGCACCCCTGTGTCAGTCTGGGCCCAATCAGGAGATAGAAATCACAGTGTGGATTACGGAGGAGGAAGTCTAATAAAAATAATTATTAAACTGGCATATAGGATTGACTATAAGGTATATGAAAACTCGGGCGATTGGGATTGACATGTATACTCTGATGTGTATAAAATTGATGACTAATAAGAACGTGCTGTATAAAAAAATAAATAAAATAAAATTCGAAAAAAACCCACAAAAAACTCTATATGGGATTTTTTGGCTGAAGGAGGGTACCAAAGAAGGACGAACTCAGTAGGGAGTCCCTCCACAAATCTGGGTTGGAGACCTCATTGGTAAAGGTGTAATTCAGTCCACTAGATAGCAGAAAATGTTGTTGATTTTCCAAAGCCAGACCTGATCTACAGTTACTGGACAGGTGGGAAGCAATCCTTCAGAGTGCAGGCAAAGAGCAGCACAGTAAGCAGCCTCTGTGTGTGTGTGTGTGTGTGTGTGTGTGTGTGTCTGTGTCTGTGTGTGTGTGTGTGTGTGTGTGTGTGTGTGTGTCTTTTCACAAAGGAGGTAAAAACCCTCTGGGCCACAGGTGAGCAGCATGGGACCATGCAGAGGGAATTGACAGCTATAGGCAGGAAGCCTTGGAGGTACTGGTTTTGCCAGGCCAAGGATGCAAGGTTGCCAGGGACCATGCAATCTAGGTATGTTGATGGGGCGCAGGTCTGCCATATGTCCTCCCACCTACACTGCTGTTTCACCATACTACAGAAGGGCCCTTTCCTCCTGTAGTGTCCCCCCAGTGCCCTCTTCTGAGAAAGGTTAACATCATAGGAAATATAGAAATATGCTTAAAGGAATTGTGTGTGTTACAGAGTATATGTTGATGTGTACAACTGGAACCGAGAGGCAATAAGTTGATTACTATCAAAACATTTAATATCCAAATATTTGTTTCAAGATATCATTACTCTTTAAAAAGACCAGGGCTCCTTGAATAAAAGACTGATTCTAGGTGTGGATATGGAAAGAACAGAGAGCTTGAAACTTCTTGCCAAAGACTTGCTCAAATATTAATAAGAATATGTCACCATGAATGGGCTCCCACTGACCAAATTTGGTTTAATGAGCATCAAAAAGGATAGTGACAGTGAAGGCAGACAACTGGGGAAAGAATCCATTGAGTCCATAGAAGTACTCAAAAAGAGGGAATGGTGAAGGAAGGGAACTTTCTTTATAGAAGAATGACAGCTAAAAAATAGATAGAATAAAACAAAGTCACAATTAGCAATAAAATAACTGATAATTGGTTTAGGCAGAGATCACCCCTATATGGTAAAATCATGGGGTGAAATTTCTTGGGGACTTGAATATTCACTGTGTTGAAAAGTATCACCCCACTGATTATGTATACCTGGAAAAGAAAAGGGTACCTTTACAAAAGAGAAATGTGGAGAACTCTACCTAAACTAAGTTATCAACATAACATCCCCAATAATGGGGCAGACTGACATTATGTGTCTCCTTGATGTGAAGCAAAAGAAAACACACATTTTCATTGTAGAAATCTTACCAAAAATATTTAATCTGAATCTAATCGCATGGAAACAATTAGAGAAATTCAGATTGTAGAACATTCTATAAAACCTGATGCTGCCAAAATGTCAATGTAATGAAACACAAACGAGGTGGTAATCTTCTGGATTAAATGACACCTTAGAAACATGACAACTAAATGCAGTACAGAATCCTGCAGTTTCTTAAACACACAAAAACATCATTTGTAATATTGGGGTAATAGAATATAATAGTATTGTTAAATTAATAAATTGTGCTTGCGATAAGGGTGGTTTGGTTATAAACTTTGTTCTTAGGACATCTGTAGTGATATATGCGATATCACATTCACTTCCAAATGATTCAACAAAAAAATCTTTATACACGAATGTACATAAATACAGAGACAGAGCCACTATGCACAAATATGGCAATTAGTGGCACAAATGTTAATTAGTGAGTCTAGATGAGGAGAATACTATGCTCGCTTCAGCAGCACATATACTAGATGAGGAGAATACTAGTGTTTTTCTTTTTCAAAACATGTAAAAGTCCCACCCTCACCATTCCTCTCCCAACCGCACACACGTGACACACAGACCAAAATATAAAAATAAAAGTAGTAGGGCTTCCCTGGTGGTGCAGTGGTTAAGAATCCACCTGCCAATGCAGGGGACACAGGTTTCGAGCTGTGGTCCAGGAAGATCCCACCTGCCACGGAGCAACTAAGCCCGTGCGCCACAACTACTGAGCCTGCGCTCTAGAGCCTGCAAGTCACAACTACTGAAACCCATGCACCTAGAGCCCGTGCTCCACAACAAGACAGGCCACCGTAATAAGCCCGTGCACTGCAACAAAGACCCAATGCAGCCAAATAAATAAATAAAATTTTTAAAATTAAAAAAAATAAAAGTAGTAGATTGAGTCCATCTAAATTGAGTATAAGTAATCCCATGACTTCTGTTTCTGATGAGGGTGTCAGAACTTAAAGCACAATGTAATAATTGATTTACTTAATAATGTACTTGTTTCCCAAGTTTAAATTATATCATGTGTTAATTTAAAGATAATACAAGCCATCTAATATTATTTAGAAAAGTTCTTAACCAAAATGGCTGCTAAAAGGGGGAAGTTTCCATTACTTGGAAAATTCAGTTATTTGATATCCGCTTATTATCGTAAGACATCAGAAAAATAAATCTATATAGTAATTATTTGGTTATTTTTTATCTACAATTGTATAAATTTAAGAAGCTTTAGTACTTTGAAGAGAGCCTCCCCAATGCAAACTTGGCTATCTCACTTCATTGTTGCTTATAGTTTTTTAGGTATTCCATCTCTCCCCTCATAAACAATGGGGCTTTTGTGGGCACATACCATCCATTACACATTTTTGTATAACTCATAAGACATAGTGTATTTCCTGGCACTCTAAAAGCTCCAAAATCAAGGCTAAATAAAACAAAAACAAACACTCTAGAACTGGGAAATTTACACTTCGAGACATTTGGTAATTTCTATAGCTCTTTATAACTGCCAATATAAAATATTATCACCTTAAAGAAATGTTCAATTCAGAAGATTTTAATCTTTCCCAAACTTTACATGTTAAAATGTCACAATGGTTATGTTAGATATTCCAGTGACAGCTCCCCCTCTCTCACTGGGACTGACAATGGGAGGAAACATGGTTTCAGAACATTACATATCTTTCTCAGTAGGAATTTGGATTGCTTGATGTAATATGTGCAAAAATGATTTCACAGTAGTTGAATTAAGACAGCTGTACTTTAGCATATGCCTTTACATTGTAATTCCCTTGTTACAAAATTGGACTTTCTCGGAGGGTAGCTTTCTATTTCGATTATTTTTCTTATTGAAATGAGAAGCTTACCTAATTTGTCTTTTGTAGATGTAGCAATTTCATAAGATGTTCTCAAATTCATTGACACATCTACCACCAAGAGATAAGTCCTGTTCCCTTGAACCTAGGCTGACTTTAGTGATTCTCTCATAAACAATAGATTGCGGTGGATATGATACCTCATGACATAGGTAATTAAAGACAGTGCTGCTGCTGCTGCTGCCATGCTCAGTGGGATATTTACTTTCGAAGCCTTGAATTGTTGTGTAAGAAATCTGACTACCCTGAGGTCAGCATGCTCTGAGGAAGCCCATGACACATAGAAGGGCCCTGTTTAGGTATTTTGGTCAGCAGACACAGCTGAAGTCCAGGCTGACAGCCAGCATCAAGCACCAGAAATTGGAGTGAAGGCACCTTCAGATAATTTCAATCCCCAGCCATTGACTCATCTCCACTGCGGAGCCACCCTTACTGAGGCCCTAGGCATTTTGAAATACAGGCAAGACATTCTCACTGTACCCCGTCTGAATTCCAGACCACAGAATCTATAAACATTTTAATATGTTTAAGACTTTTTTTTTTTTTTGTAATTTGTCCCATAGTAACAGTACGTAGACAAGAGGATCAATTTAACACTTTATCTTGCTGGAGGAATTAGTGATGAGGCTCTTATTTTGTGCGGTGTTTTTTTGTATAACCTAGGCAAGCTATAAAACTACACAAAAACAAACTGGATGTTTAAGGCCAGACCATATGAATCACAGGGATTCCTAGAAATTTCTATGAGTAACTACTGATTTTCCAACAAAGTTTATATGGGCATAAGCAGCTTCATGGTAACCAGCTGACAGGTGGTCGACCACTCATGCATATGCCCATGCTTGAACAATCAGCACTGCTGACTGGACTTCATCAGTCTCCAAAGTACAACGCAGAAGCTTTGTTATTAGGTATCAGCAATGTCTAATTGCAAAGGCAACCATAACTTTTTAAATCTCCCAATGCTTACTATACATTGGCTGGAATATCCAGCATGATATATGGTTTCTCCTTCTGTCTGGTGTTTGGTTTATTTCACCGTATCAAAGTCATTTCTTACCTGTCTTGTCCTCACTAGTTCGATTGCATATTCCTTGGAAGCAGAGACTCTGTCTTTTTCAGTTATAAATCTACACTAGCTTAGCTCAGCATTTCCCTTTAGGTGATCAAGGCATAACTGTGAAGCTAAAGAAAATTCTAAAGAATGATAGTCTATGTCATTGTCGTTGTTGTTGTTGTATGTCTGTATGTCTTGAAGGGTAAGAAATGACCTAAATCTAAAATTTTGGGATACCATTTTCTGTTTTCCTGCAAGAGAATCCTGTAAGTTTGTGCTCATAAACAAAGCCTGAAAGAATACATCCAGAATTTTTAAAGGCGTTTTAAAGACTCTTCAGACTCTTGGGAAGTGAAATTTTGGAGAGTATCACTGAGAAAGGGAGAGATTCATTTTGTAATTTATAGATTTTGGTATACTTTAATATTTTTTAAATTTGAACACATTCATGTTCCTATATAAATTTAAAACAAAAATTCATACTCTGTATAGGTCACAATTAAAATTGTCTCTAGATTTCACCTGTGGAATGCCAACAATAGTATTTGTCGCAGAGACAAATGCAGTATAAAGGATTTTGTGATTACTTTTGGCTCATAATTTTTTTCTTGATTTGAAATTATACTTAAGTGTTTTTAATCACACACAAAATAATAATAAATGAAGAGGGCAGGAAGAAACTTGTAGTGATGGATATATTAATAGCATAGATTGTGGTGATGGTTTCACACATTTATACTTATCTTCAAATTTATTAAGTTGTATACATTAAATATGCATAGCTTTCTGTATGTCAATCATACCTCAATAAAGTGAGTTAAAAAAAGAAATCTAGGAAAGTCATCCATTTAAACTTGGGACTTATACACATTCTATATTCAGTCGTTGATAAATTCTAATACAGTTATAAAACACCAATGGAGGTTTGCCAAAAAGAATTAATTTTATTTTCTGCCCTTCTGCCCAGTTTCAAGGACCCCATAGTTCGGCTTTATATCAGCCCAGGAGTCCTGCTGCTTCTGTTTATTTTTTGCAAGGCTTTTTTCAAATTGAGATAAAATTGATATACAATAAATATGCACAGATTTTGCCTGTTCAGTTTGATAAGTTTAGAAATTTTATACACCCACCCAAAGAAATGAAACATTTCAATTAGTACATAAAGTGTCTTCACATCCTTTCCAGGAAGACCCTGCATTCATTGCTCCCCACTCCTGGTATCAAAAACTTTGATTTGTATCACCACAGATTAGTTCTGCATGTATTAGAACTTCGTATAATAAAATAATAGGGTATGCCCTTTTTTAAATGTCTGGCTTCTTTTGCTTAACATGATGTCTGTAATAATCATCCATGTTATTGTTTGAATGAGTACTTCATTCCTTTTACTTGCTGAGTAGTAGTCTATGAATGAATGTATCACATTTTTTTCATACATTCACCCGCTGATGGACAGTTGGGTTATTTTTTGTTTATTATGAATAAAGCTCCTAGGAACATTCTTGTATTAGTCTTTTTTGTGGACATATGTTTTAGTTTCTCTTGGATAAATACTATTCCAGATGTAGAAAAGTCAGGTTTTTTTTTTTAATAAATTCATTTATTTATTATATTTATTTTTGGCTGTGTTGGGTCCTTGTTGCTGCACCCAGGCTTTCTCTAGTTGCAGCGAGTAGGAACTACTCTTTGTTGCAGTGCGTGGGCTTCTCGTTGTGGAGCATGGGCTCTAGACATGCAGGCTTCAGTAGTTGTGGCCCATGGGCTCAGTAATTGTGGCTCACGGGCTCTAGAGCGCAGGCTCAGTAGTTGTGACGCACGGGCTTCATTGCTCCATGGCATGTGGGATCTTCCCGGATCAGGGATCAAACCCGTGTCCCCTGCATTGGCAGGCGGATTCTTAACCACTGCACCACCAGGGAAGTGCCGAAGAGTCAGGTTTTGATGTCGAGATCATGCAGGCCTTCTAGAATGAGTTGGGAAGTGTTCATTACTCCTGTACTTTCTGACCATTTGTACAAGATTTCTTTACTGTTAGGATTCGCTGGTAAAGATTTCTGGGCATCAATTTTTCTTTATATAAAGGATTTTAGTTATGAATTCAGTTTTTATAACATATATAGATACTCAGATTTTTATTCCGTCTCATATCAGTTTGGGAAGTTATATTCTAAGGAATTTGTTCATTTTATCTAAGTTGTTGAATTTATTGACATACTATCATAATATCCCCCATTATCTTTTTAGTATCTTCAGGATCTGTAGTGATTTCTTTTCTTCTATATCTGATATTGATAGTTTTTGTTGCCTCTCTTATCTTGTAAATCAGTTTTGTTAGGGGGTTATCAGTTATTTTGATCTTTTCAGAGAACTAACTTTTGGCTTTATTGATGTTCTCTATTGTTTGTCCATTTCTATCTGATTTTTTTGCTCTAACCTGCATTATTTCATTCTTCTTACTTATTATAAGTAAAATAAAGATAATTAAAAATTTTGAAATGTATCCCTATGTTTACCCTTTCTTAATGTTCTTCATTCCTTCTCCAAATCTGGACTTCCATCAAGTACATTTCCTTTCAGACTAAAGAATTTATTTTAGCATTTTCTATGCTGCAAGTTTGCCAGAGAGGAATCCCTTATTATTTTTCCTCTGAATATTATCCTTATTAAACCCCTTTTTTCTTTCTTTTTATTTTTAAATCTTAAGACTTTGAATATACCATTCCATTTTTTCCAGCCTTTACTATTTATGATAAAAAGTGTGGCATAATCCTTATCATTCCACTGTATGTATGTATGTGTCTTTTTTCCTGTCTGCTCTAAAATATTCTCTGTATTTTGTTTTCAGCAGTTTTATGATTATATACCTAGCTGTGCTTTCTTTGTACTTATCCCATTTGAGGTTTGCTGACCTTCTTGAATCTATGGGTAAATATATTTAATCACTTTTGGAAAGTTCTTAGTAACAGCCTCTTCTGATATTCCTTCTGTTACATTCTTATCTATACTTTTCTGGGATTCCAAGAACATGAATATTGTGCCACAGATATTGGATGCTCCATTCCATTTACTTTTAGATTTTGTAGTTGATTTGGATAATGTCTTCTGTTTTCTTTCAGAATAACCCGTCTTTTTCTTAGCTGCATAGAGTCTGTTGTGAAGTTCATTGAATGAATTCTTTGTTCATGGTATTATACATTTCCTTATTATCTTCCATTTCTTGTAAATGTTTATAATTTATAGTTTTCCTGGCTTTAGTGAATTTCTACACTTGTTCACACATGTTGCTGTCCTTTGGCATTATATCCTTTAGCCTACTTATCCTAGTTATTTTAAAGTCATTGATTAGCAATTCTAGCATTTGGGCCATCTTTGTGTCTGCTTATATGGAATATTTCCTCTCTTGATCACAGGTCATTTCTTTATTCTTGTTTTATAGAATTCCTTACTGTATGCCAGACGTTGTGCATAAAAGGACAATACGGACTGAAATAATACTATTTAACCCCAACATTGGATATGCCTCTTATCTTGAATCAATAGATGGGAGAACAAATTCAACTTAATTAGTTATTGAGTGGGGTTTGAACTTTGTGTCAACTTTAGTTAGATTCAGTTCATCACTGGCTTTCAGTATTTTGAGGCAGGGATCATGAACTTTATTTCAGCAACATTTGTGATCTGAACAATGGTAAGACAGTGGACTTTTTGTTATGCTTTTCAGGCTGACTACCATCTTTCCAAATGGGGAGGGATCACTGTCTGTTTTGTGGCTTTGTTGCCGGATTTCTAGTTCCTTTAAGTTTCTCTTTGCTTGCCACTACTTATCAGAAACTTTCTACACCATCAGGTTATCTCTCTCAGCCCTGCTGCCCATCCCCGATCTCCAGAGGGCTACTGAGGTAGACTCAGTGGGAATTCTCCAGCTCTCCTGCCCTGCCCTCAGCGTTCAGCAGCTGGTGTTCTGCCTCACAAGGCCTCTGGTGCCTTGAGAGAATTTTTAACCAGTGCCCTCCCTGCTCTCAGTTTGTGGAAGTCAGCTGCAGTTCACTTGATAAAGATTTGCATTGTCTTGGAGTGAATTCTCCCATTTCTCTGGCTCTAAGCTCAGCCTTCAGATGACTGCTGCCTGAGCACCTCAGGGATTCTCTCTCAGTTCTCCTTCCTGTGCACTCAGTGAAGGTTTGTAGGAAAGGTTTGGCAGGGCAGGGCAGGCTCACTCTTCCCCTGGAGTACTGCAGGATTCTAATCCATCCTGTTATCCCACTCACACCCATTAAAAGCTTGTTTAAAAACTGGCTAGTTTTTCCTTAACACCCTTTATAGAAGATTTTTTCTCCTCCCACTGCTCCATCAAGGTGAAAGCAGATGATATGTACCTCTTCTTTTCTAAGAGCTTTCTGGAATTTAGTCTATTTGGATTTATTTGCATCCTCAGCTCTCCTACAGGCTTAAGAATTATGTATGTCTAATTTATTCAGTTCGCTTGCTGTTAACATGGGAGTAATTGTTTCTTGAGAATTTTTATATACTACTCAGAAGTGAAATCTCTGATGCTTTTTTAAAAACACTTGTAAAATATAGCTTATTGCTCATCTCAAAGAGCTATGCCCTATTCTAGTAACTATCACTTATTTAAGGACCCAGTTTGTCCTCTGCTCACCTTGGACATTCAGGCATATCTCGTTTAATTGTACTTTGTTTTACTGCACTTTGCTTTATTTTGCTTCACAGATACTGTGTATTTTACAAATTGAAGGATTGTGGCAACCCTCTGTTGAGCAAGTCTGTTGGCACCATTTTTCCAATAGCATTTGCTTACTTCGTGTCTCTGTGCCACATTTTGGTAATTCTCCCAATATTTAAAACTTTTCCATTATTATTTTATTTGTTATGGTCATCTGTAATCAGTGATCTTTTGATGTTACTACTGCAAAATAATCATGACTCACTCAAGGCTCAGGTGATGGTTAGCATTTTTAGCAGTAAAGTATGTTAAAATTAAGGTATGTATATTGTTTTTATAGCACAATGCTATTGCACACTTAATAGACTGTAGTATAGTGTAAACATAACTTTTATATGTGCTGGGATACCAAAAAATTCATGTGACTTGCTCTATTGCAATATTTGCTTTATTGTGATGGTTTGGAACTGAACCCAATGTCTCTGAGGTATGCCTGTATTTCCAACTCAGTGGCTAATAGAAAGGAGAATAATGATATCTTTTTAAAAAGTAACATACATGCATTCTTCAACAAATTACTACAAACTTGTCAGTTCATAAACAATAAAAATGTATGGTCTTACAGTTCTGTAATCAAGTGTGGCACAAGTTTCATTGGGCTAAAAACCAAGGTTTCAGCAGGGCTGTGTTCCTTCTGGAGGCTCAAGAAGAGAATATATTTCTTTCCCTTTTCCAGCTTTTAGAGACAATCCATATTTCTTGTCCTATGTTTCCTTTCCTGTATTTTCCAAGGCAACTGTGTCACACCTCTCTGATCCCTAATATCTCCCTTTATAGCTCTCCTCTCCTGCCTTCCGATTTCACTTCTAAAGACCTTTGTGATGCCATTGGGCTCACCTGGATAATACAGGCTAATCTGCCTGTCTTAAGGTCAGCTGATTAACAACCTTAATTCCCCTCTCCCATGTAACGTGACATATTGACAGATTCTGGGGATGAGGACATGGATATATTTGAGGGGCCACTATTCTGCCTACCACAAGACAACTCATATCTTGTCCTTCAAAATTCTCAGAAATTGATTAGTGTCCGTTTTTCAAGAAGACCATTCTAATTCTTTAGGACTTTACACATGCTATGATTAACCCTAATTCTAGTCACATGGAAACCATTATGAAAATATTTAAAAATGTATCGACATAACAAATATAGCATTTTTATCAATATTAATAACTTTTACTGGACAGACATATTTTCTATACTTTTATAATACATTAATTTAAAGTAAAAGGCATGTAGGAATTTAATCTTAAACTTATTTTCCTAAATAAATGAATAATTAAAAGTAAATTACACATTAAAATGCTTGTTATAGCAAATATTTTATTGGCATGTCCTATCTAGCTTGAGGCACTATCACATATCCCTCTGATAGGGGAAAAACATCTATTGATGTGTCTTGTTTTGGAGACAATATACTATGGGGGTAAAAAATTTGCTGAGAATTGGCTGGCAGAAAGCAGGTCATTTTTTATAGTAATCCAAGCATTTTAATGGAGAGCTGTTTATCACGCTTTCCTATTATCACTTGGTATTTGAACCATAAAGGTAATTAACTAGGAATAAGTGAACCGAATAATATGCCTACACCTGTCCACCCTTTATCAGCATGACTTTATGATGCACAGTGGTAGGAGAAATGCTTTAGCTGGGAGGCAAAAAATAAAATATTAATGCTTTTAATTTTGAATGCCTTTATGCCTTTGGAACAATGATTCAATAATGTGAGCCAGGCCTTGGGATTTAAAGGTGTTAGGGTCACACCTGAATAGCATAGTAGTTCTTTTGCCAGCCGCAAGCATTCTGACTCAAAACTTCTACCTAAAACTATCACTAAAATCCTTCATATGTTTAAATGATACCTAGCATTACTTAGCAATATTGCCATGCCCACTGGCTGAAAGGATTGATAGCTAGAATTTGATTTTTAAGATACTGTCTGTGAGATTCTTGTGTATTTATAGAATGCTTAATTATAAATAATTAAAATAACAACAACAAACCCTCAAGACAAATATCAAGCTTTTGTTTGTTTGTTTTCCTACTTTTGAGATGATAGAACATCCAGGGTATTATTTTATTTTGTGATACAACAAAATATCCTGCAGAATGAAAGCTTTTTTTCTTTGAGCATGGAAACTAGGCTTTGGGAGAACAACATACAGATGTGGGCCATGGAGAGAAAATAGAAACTAAACCCCAAATAAATTAACTAGCTAATTTAACAAGGCCCAAACAAGTAAATAGTTTACCCATCGAAACTCAGGGATATTTGACATACGGTCTATATCTAAAGTTAAAGGCCAGACGTCAGGGGAGAGGAAAAGAAAAGAGGAAAAGGAACCAAAAAATACAAGTCTAGAGCTATCTTTCAATCATGAGCACACACTGAGTACATCTGTAGAGCTTTATAACCAGGGCCCCATACTTGGCTTTTCTCTTTTGTATGTCAGAGAGCAACTCAGGCAGATATGTTTCTTGTGATTCCAGTGTGTAGCCTGTCTTGAGAATTTTTACGTTAATCTATAATTTAAATTTTCAGAGTCCAAGTCACAGAATGCAAAAGTGAAGAGCCAGGTATATCAATCAGCATTAACAGGAGTCAGATGTATAAGGGCTGCATTACATAAACTACCTATGGTTTTTCAGGCTGTGTCTCTCATGTTTCACACAGGCCAGTTGTTGGGATGGTAGTATTTTGAGGAAGAGGTGCACACCCAGTCAGAGGTGTCAGAGGTGTCAGAAGCGAAGGAAGAGCATCCTGAGGAGTCATTTCATAGAACATGATATAGGCAAATACATTATTTGATGTCATGGAGAAAAATCAATAAGTTGGTGGATTGCCTTTTTTTCATTTTGAATCTTTTGTTTGACTTTGTCCTTATCTAGCACCTAAGAAAATACTTGGCATATCCAGAGTCAACTTAACAAAACAAATACAGAAGCAACTGCTATGAAAATTCTACTATTCAGAATTGGGGGAGGGTGTGCTATACACTAAAAAAAAAGGCCATCTGGTTGTTTATTCACACCTCTATAACAAATGCTATATAACTACAACGATAGTATTCATATAGTTGTAATATATAAATATAGTTTGCCCCATCTTTTGTTATATAATGATGAATATGTACACATTAAAATATATGCTACACAAAGGACATACATGAATTAGCAAAAAGGAAAACAATACTACAAATGTTTGTGTTGGTATAAAGAGTTGTCTTGCACTTTAAAAGGCAGTTTTTAAAATCCAAAATCTGTAGAGCCAAATTATTAGGTGTTTATTCACGTTATAAAGCAGCAATATACTTTTGAACAGATATAATAAGCGGTTCTTAAAAAGACCTCCACTAATTTATTTAAAATATGATTTAATTCACACACACACACACACACACCCCTTTACTCACAAACACCTTTCAATCAATAGCCAATCTTTACAAAAGCAGTTATGTTGTACACAGTAAGGAAACTCCTTTGGTATTTGTCTGGAATTGCAAAGTATCTTTTTTGAAAGGCTCCTTTAGTCTCTAGAGATTTTTTCCTTTTTAAATAAAAGTAGAGTGTTTACTATAATAGCATGATACAACTAAAAGTGCAGAGTAATTGTCCTTCTACTTAGCAAGCATAATTACACTTTGTTTTTATATTCTCTCATCCCCTTTAAGGTCACCAACAGTTTTGGTTTTCCTCAAGGACATTCATAAAAGAAGATATAGCTCATATTTATATTTTCTAACGTACAAGGAAGACGTTACATGTGCATCCGTTCAGCTATGTTTTCATTGGTTAAATACCATGATCTGCATTTACTTACTTATTATTTGCTGTTCTCGAATTATAATGACTGCTTTCTGCTCTGTCATTATTTTGCATGCCAAATATTAGGATTTTCCATCCACTGTTGTTACGTTGGGATTTTCGATGTTTTAATCACACTTAATTTAAAAACAAAATTGTACACATTTTTATCTTTGTTGATTTTTATCACATCTCTCATAGCATTTTCTAATGCTGGGGGAAAAATGTTGCTTTTTCAATACAATCTGTTTTGATGTTTAAACAAAAGAGACAATTTTATTTAAAATATTTTTTAGTTCCAGCAGGACTACACATTAGTAAATATTCTTAAACTCTGCCCTATTATTTCGCTCCATTAAAATATGAAATTCTCGGGCTTCCCTGGTGGCACAGTGGTTGGGAGTCCGCCTGCCGATGCAGGGAACTCAGGTTCGTGCCCCGGTCCGGGAGGATCCCGCATGCTGCGAAGCGGCTGGGCCCGTGAGCCATGGTCACTGAGCCTGCGCTCTGCAACGGGAGAGGCCGCAGCGGTGAGAGGCCTGCGTACCGCAAAAAAAAAAAAAAAAAAAAATGAAATTCTCTAATGCACCTAGCATAATGTGCTCTGCTTCTGACATTTTCTGACTCAACATGAGAAACATCATAGTATGTGGAGAAGCATGAACCGGACTGAAATCTGGTTAAATCCTTGCCTCTGACAATGAATAGGTGTGTGAATTAGGACAAGTTTATTGACCTCTCTAAACTGGGGGAAACATGCCCAATCGCCTTGATCTTGTGAGGTTTAAATGAGACAATGATTATAAAGAAATGAGCAACAGTAAAGCTTTATCATAATGCAATGAGTAAGGTACAAAAACGTCAATCCACAGTGAATCCACATGATGGAGCAACTGTGAATTTAAGGAAATAGTGATCGGTGCTAACCAGCGAACCTAGCTGGTGGCAGTTCCCGGATTTCAATTACCAGATTGAAACTCACCCAGTCCTACTTACATGTCACCTGCTGGGGTTTGTATATTTGATTTAAATGTCCATGGGAATACTTCTGGGTCCCATGACCAAAGTGGCCAGATAAAATATAGGATACGTAGTTAAATTTGACTTCCAGGTAAACAAGAATTTTTTTTTTTTTTTAGTACAAGTTTGTCCCTCAAGTACTGCATGAAGAAGAGAGAGACATAAGTGATAAAGTAAAAAGATTTTTGACTAGTTCTACAACTTGAGTTTGAACAATAAGGTAACGGTGTCTTTAGGGCTTGGGATCATCATTTCCAGGCCTAGACTGGGGGATGCTGCAAAGCTTCCATACAAGCCCCACATCCTATATGGTGCCACATTTGCCACATCCTGGAAAGCATAGCAGAGCATGGAAGAAGATGTCAGAGGGTCTTAAACATTTTTGTGTCACAGAGACAGTCTGGTGCCAGGGAGCTCCTTCTCAAAATAATGTTTTTAAATATATAAAATATAATATATGGGATTACCAAGGAAATCAATTATATTTTAAACTACTGTTGTCAAAATAATTTAAAGCATATTGTGATATTGTAACATATTTGCTTTTTAAAAAAAATTTCTTTCTTTATTTTTTGGATGCGTTGGGTCTTTGTTGCTGCGTGCGGGCTTTCTCTAGTTGCGGTGAGCGGGGCTACTCTTCGTCGCAGTGTGTGGGTTTCTCATTGCAATGGCTTCCCTTGTTGCGGAACGCAGGCTTCAGTAGTTGTGGCGTACGGGCTTAGTTGCTCAACGGCATGTGGGATCTTCCTGGACCAGGGCTCGAACCCAGGTCCCCTGCATTGACAGGCGGATTCTTAACCACTGCGCCACCAGGGAAGTCCTATATTTGCTTTTATTATGACATTAAATAATAAGAACTAGTAGAGAATCTAAAAATCTCTGTAATTTCAAAATAGTGATGGGTATAAACAATAATTCTAGTTATGTGAACTAATTTTAATGTAATGTAAAAATTAAATCTCTTGGTGAAAACTCATAGGTACTGTCAAAGCTACTATAGGATGTTGTCTAAATTCATAACCAAAGAAAATGCCAAATTGCAGTTGGATATTTGTGAAAATAAAGATGTAGGATTTTTTCTAATCCAAGTGTACAGACCTCCTGAATTCTAGCCGTAAACCCCTTAGGGTACAATTATATTAAGTTAAAAATCCCTGATATAGACAACAGTATTGTACTATAATCATGTAATGTGATAAATATCACTGTAATGGCAATCATATTATAATATATAAATGTATCAAAGTAACACGCGTATACCTTAAATATACGCAATGTTATATGTAAAAAATATTCAATTAATTGTCCCTGGGATAATATACTGGCTCTCTGTGGCTTAGCAACCCCTCCAACATTTTATTATGAAAATTTTCAAATTTAGGACAAAATTGAAAGAGTTTTATTAAACATCTACATACCTCCTCCATGGATTGTATCATTAACATTTGACTATATTTATCATCTATTCATTACTTTATCCAACCATCAGCCCATTTGTTTGTTGATGCATTGCAAAGTGAATTGCAGACTTCTGTACAATTCTCCCCTAAATATTTCAACATAAATATCCTTATTTGTTTGAAGTTCATATTTCTTTTGCGGTAACAGTCATGCACAATGAAGTGCATAGATTTTAAGTGGATACTTACTAAATTTTGAGAAATGCATACACTTGTGTAACCCAAATCTTTATCAGGATATAGCACAAATTCCTTCGTTTTTCTTCACAATTGCTGACATGGCTTATTGTTGTTTTTTTTTGTATATGGGTGATTTGGAGCCTCCTATGGGCCACCTCCCCACCTACTATGACACAACAGAAAGAAGCTGAAAGGGTAGGTGGACCGTCAGAGAACTGGGGTTTTAAAGATAACTGGCTCAAAACTGAAGGCCTGGTGGCAGGATGTGATCATAGGACCATATGTCAGCAGCACTAGATGATAGGGTTTGCCCCGAGAGAAGGTGATTCCAGCCAGTTCAAGGAGAGCAAGGCACTACATGTAAAGGCAAGCAGGTCAGTGTGACCTCCTTTCTGTGGCCAAACCAGGGCTATATAAGACTAATGTAATTGGTAGGTCGGAGTTGTAGTAAATATCAGACACTGTTACTAATACAGTCACTTAGCCAAGAATTATTAAGTAACTAGGATATCTCAAATACAGATACGGCTTTCCTGATTCCTCGAGTAAAATTGACTCTCTCCTTTGTGGTACTTCTTACCACCTGGCATGCATGCTTATTTGTTTTGTTGTTTCTGTATGTTGGGCTCTGCTAGAGTGGGTTTTTGTCCATTTTAGTTGTTGCTAATTTTTCCAGTACTGATCAAATGAATCAACAGCTGACATGGAGAGAAAAACAGACAAGGACTTTACTCACATAAAAATGACTTCTCCTTCCAGTAGTAAATAGTTTAATTTTTTCCTTAAAAATTATAGAAATTTGGGACTTGCCTGGTGGCGCAGTGGTTAAGAATCCGCCTGCCAATGCAGGGGACACGGATTCGAGCCCTGGTCCAGGAAGATCCCACATGCCGCGGAGCAACTAAGCCCATGCACCACAACTACTGAGCCTGCGCTCTAGAACCTGCGAGCCACAACTACTGAAGCCTGTGCACCTAGAGCCCGTGCTCCGCAACAGTAGAACCCACTGCAATGAGAAGCCCACGCACCACAACGAAGAGTAGCCCCTGCTCGCCGCAACTAGAGAAAGCCCGCATGCAACAACGAAGACCCAACGCAGACAAAAATAAATAAATAAATTTAAATTTAAAAAAAAAAAAACAAACGTAGAAATTTACCTCCTAGCTATAGTGGGATCATTAAAGATTCAGCCATAAGCCTTTGAATGGTAGTTTGGGGTAGTGGTTAAAATGAGTGGCTTTTGAAGCCTGCCTGCCTGTATACAAATCCAAGTTTATCCTCATACTAGTGATGTGATTTTGGTCAATTTATTTAATCTCTCCCTATGCTTAAGTTTCCTAATGTGCTAAAAAGGGGGTAATAATAGTTCCAGAGGAGCTGATTAAATGTGTTAATACATGAAAATTACTCAGGACACATATTAACTGCCCGATGCTGCTAGCTATATTATTATAAGAGATTCTGCATCCTAAACTAGCAACTCTGGTCCTGGGCAGATAAAGAAATCACTAAGAACTCTGGCTAGTAATGTAGCTTAAGATATGCAGCTTTGAATTGAATAAAACCAAGAAGTCAAGTCTAGTCTAGTTTGGAGCAGATGAAAAGGACTTAATTCAGATCAAAGGAAGAAGGCTTTTATCCCAGGGGAAGCAAAGAATCTGTTTCTAGGGTATCTCAGCCCTGTGGACGCATATCAACTGGATATGTCTCTTTAAAGGTTCTGCTTTTACTTAGAGTCACAGTAAAATAGAAAAACAAAAAAGCTGGAAATGAAGAAAGTTAAATTGGGGCTCTATCCAGAGTTGATAAGTGTATGGAAACGTATCCTGAGTTCTCTGGATCTTTTCCCTCATTTATCTACTGAGAGAGTTGGACTAGACAGTATCGCGAAATGTCATCAAATGATTCTATGGCATCGGCTGCATCAGAGAACAAAGGACACAAACAACATGCCATTTGGCAAACACACACAAGAATAATTTTTAAAGGCTTTGATATTTTTGTTTGCTTTGTGTGGAAGACAAAGATACGAGGATTAAAGTATTTCTAAGCTGCTGACATTGCTTCCAGCCATGGTGCTATTTCCTAAAATACTCCTTTAGTGCACTGTATCTAACACATGTAATGATATTATCATATACATCATTTCTCAGCAATAACCAGGCAACATGAAATGTTCTATAATATCAAACCCACAAGGAAGGGAGTGCTTCCACTCTAGACCAAGTGAATTATCTAGCTAATTCAAATTTACCCTTTAATTACCAAAGTCTTAGATTAAAAAAAATCTTTCTAAGAGGCATTTCAACAATACTGTGATGACTTCAAAAACATATCAAAATTAATTATGAACTGTTTATAAAAAATGAAGGATATAAAGATGTACATCAATTATTTTACTGTTGTTAAAAGCATTGCTAAAAGGCAGCCATAACCTGGGGAGGTCGGTTGGCAGGGGGTGGAATACACGTGACTCATTATCCCCATCCAAAATTTACCCATATTGCTCTTCTATATTGTTTTTTTCCTCAAAATATTAAAATTGTTTTCTGATATCTCATGCACTTTCAGTTTAGCAGTTATTATGCTGATTTTTGAGCTTCAGCTTCATGATTTCCTAAGATTCCTAACTAAAGTGATCTGAAAACCAAATATTATAGAAAAATATTTAAAGAAAAAAGAAATGTTATGAGTGATAGTCTGAGAGGATTTTCTTTATGTTAAGGATATTGAATGTATGACATTGATTTCAAATGCTCAGAAGCTTTCAAAATATTTTCATATTTCTAAGCTATATTCTGGATATATGACCCTTTTGGAAAAATAAGCCTTGCACAAGTTAGTACAGTGTGCTATATAGTGTCACTAGTATTTATTTCCTTTGGATTCAGTGATCAACTGGAAGAGGAACTTTCTGGTTTATATTTTATATCATTTAAACATTGGATTATCTAAACCTGAAGATGGAGAGCAGATATCTTTTTTTTTAAGTGAAAGGTCACAAAATCACTTAAGAGTGCCAGCCATTACAAAAATAATAGGCAATAGAATGAAAAAGAAGTAGAACTTAAGAGCATCGAAAATAAATGCCAAAACCCCTTTCCACTCTTGTGACTTCTATGTCTGTGAAATTCACTGATCAGTATGGATGAAATTCATCATATCAGTATGGTCTTGAGGTCCTGATGGATGGTTCAGAGCATATATATGTTTCCTATATATATATAATATAGATATCATATATATATATTATTCACCTATGTATGTATCTTCTATTTATATATATATCGCATATATATATATATATATATATATATCTCCAAATGATGTCCTAATCTGTGGCATTAAAATCTTTAATTATACAAATGCAAACTGATAGATTGACTACAAAAATTTTTGCTTATCATTTTTTGTAAGAGTTTACGTATCATTTTGTTCTCGTTTCCTCACTTCTATCATTCCATCTCACTGTTTATATCTTTCTGTGTGGGTGGGGGTAAAGTCTTTATTTCCTGGTATTCGTGAGATACTGTGGAAACAAAATAATTTCAAAATTTCATTATGCTGTGGTGATGATATGAAATAACTAATCCCTGTATTTCAAAGTTATATCCCAGAATCCAATCTGTTATCATTTTTTAAATAAATTTATTTTATTTTATTTATTTATTTTTGGCTACGTTGGTTTTTCATTGCTGCGTGCAGGCTTTCTCTATTTGTCGGGAGTGGGGACTACTCTTTGTCGTAGTGTGCGGGCTTCTCATTGCAGTGGCTTGTCTTGTTGCAGAGCACGGGCTCTAGGCATGCAGGCTTCAGTAGTTGTGGCACACAGGCTCAGTAGTTGTGGCTTGCGGGCTCTAGAGCACAGGCTCAGTAGTTGTGGTGCATGGGCTTAGTTGCTCCGCGGCATGTGGGATCATCCCGGACCAGGGCTCAAACCCATGTCCCCTGAATTGGCAGGCAGATTCTTAACCACTGTGCCACCAGGGAAGCCCTGTTATCATTTTTAGAAGTTATTTTTTTCTAGTTCCAGAGCACTTTAATATGCAGCATATAGAAATATTATCTCTAGTATTAGAAACATCAGAAAGTATGTATGTATTGCTCCCAAAATTTAAAAAATAAAAGACAATTTCAGTTCATTTGTATCTTTCTCTTTTGGTAAGATGATGTGATTGCAAGGCAAGTCTAAGAACCATTGTTTTCTATACTAACACAGTTTTCTTGAACCTTTTGAGTCCAAGCCAGAAATTTATTATGTCTTTAAGATTCTGTCTTCATGAAGAAAAAAATTATTAGTAGTTACAGAAGTTTAGTAGATGATTTTCAAACCTCCTACCTGTGATTCAAATCTTTTTCATTCTATTCAAACTAATGAGGCAGAACTGTTCTCTTTATGAAAATTGTACCCTGATATATCCAAGTCTCTAGGATATACTTTAAAAGAAAACTTTAGAAATATAAGACAGTGAAGAATATTAAAATGTGAATATTTATATGCCAGAAAGAAAGTTGAAACATGCAGAAGAATAAATGTAACATTGAGAGTTGAATAACTTACTTCAAAATAGTAGATTCTGTTTCTGTCACAGCCACTTTTATCACAGTATTTCTTTGCATTTCTATTTATTTTTATTCTTGGATTTTTAATGACTACACTTTTAATTGTCCAAAGACAGTGGAAGATAGTAAGTAATAATAGTAGCTACATTTGTTTAATGCTTACTATGTAATAGGAGCAATTTCTAGTGTTTTACAGTGTTAATTCATTTAGCCAATATGACAACCCTATGAGATAAGCACTGTATCAATTTTGCAGGTAAAGAAGCTGACATACAGAAAATTTAAGGAATTTGCCCTAGGTCACACAGCTAATAAGCCATAGAAGTAAGTTCAGACTCACATATTTGGCTCTGAGGTCTATACTCTTAACCATGGTATTATTGCAGTAATTTTCTAATTGAAGAGATTGAAAGGGAAATGTTTATCCTTTTCTGCATAATTTAGTATTGCATGTTTAATTCAAATTGGAAAGGAATATAAGATAATTCCATTTTTTAAATCAGAATGGAACATAAATATCTCACCTTTATTTTTTATTTTTTGGCTTGGCCATTGAACAACTTAATTATCATAGTACAATTATACTAAAATTTATATTAAAATTGTTGACATTGGGTGGCATAAGTATTTAGAAGAAGCATATTTATATTTAAATAAAGGAATACAAATAAGAATTATTCATTTGAGGGAATTTTTTATTTTTTAAAAATTAATCTTGGTGTGTACATAAATCATACCCAAACTAGTAGATCATGGAGCTAAGAATAACTTGAAATTTTCTTTTCACTTCTGCATTCTCCAGATTTCTCAGATAGTTTTCTGTTTTGTTTTGTTTTGTTTTTCAAAGTCAAGCTTATTGAAGTACAATTTACAAAAGCCCTCATCAATTTTAAGTGTACAATTCAATGTATGTGACCACTACCAAAATAATGGCAAAAAAAATTTCCAGGATGAGAAAACGTGAACTGTAATTGATGTAACTTAGCTGGGGGCTCAGTGTGGAAAACTCTGAGGCTTAAAAACTCCAGGGGGATCCAGTATGCAAGGCTGGATCAACATTTGAAAATTAAGTAATGGAATCCATCACATCAACAAGCTTAAGTTACATTATCATATCAATAGATGCAGAAAAAGCATTTGACAAAATCCAACAACCATTCATGATAAAAACTCAGTAAGCTAGGAAGAGAGAGGGGGAAATTTCATCAATTTGAGAAAGAATATCTACAAAAAAACCTACAGCTAACATCATGGTTAACGGTGAGAAACTCAAAGCTTTCCCACTAAGATCAGGTACAAAACAAGGATATCTCCTTTCACCACTCCTTCTCAACAATGTATTGGAAGCTCTAGTTAAAACAGTAAGACAAGAAAAGGAAATAAAGGCTATATAGGTTGAAATGGAAGAAACATAACTATCTTTGTTCACAGATGACATGATTATCTATGTAGAAAATCTGAAAGAATCAACCAAAAAACTCCTGGAACTAATAAGCAATTAACAGTAAGGTTGCAGGAAACAAGGTAGGAAATATGAAATTAAAACACAATAACATTTGCACTAGCACCCCACAAAATGAAATACTTAGGTAATCAGTCTAACAAAATATATACAGGATCTACATGAGGAAAACTACAAAACTCTGATGAACAAAACTTTAAAAAACAAAATAAATAGATATTCCATGTTCAGGGATAGGAAGATGCAATATTGTCAAAATCTCAGTTCTTCCCAACTTAATCTATAGATTCAATGCAATCTCAATCAAAATCCCAGCACATTATTCTGTGGATACTGACAAATTGATTGCCAAGTTTACAAGGAAAGGTGAAAGACCCAGAATAGCCAATGTGATATTGAAGGAGAACAAAGTTGGAGGTGGAATTTATTCTTCCACAGACAGAATATTTTCTTCAGGGAAACCTCAGTTTTGCTTTTAGAGCCTTTCAACTGATTGGATGAGGCCCCACCCTGATTATCAAAGATAATCTCCTTTACATAAATTATTTAATTAAATAACTAGGTACTATAGCCTAGTCACATTGACACATGAAACTGTCACAATCAGATATGTATTTTCCAAATATTTCTCCCAGTCAGTAGCTTATTTTTATATTTTCTCATAGGTTCTCACAAAGAGAAGAATTTTTTAATTAAAAAATAAAAAATAGAATTACATTTTTAATTTGATTTTTAAATTGCAGTTTAATTTTGTAATTTAAAAGTCTAACTAATCTTTCTTTTTCTTTCATGGATTGTGCTTTTTGAGATCTGTCCAAGACATCTTGCCTAACTCAAAGTCACGATTATTTTCTCTTATGCTTTCTTCTAAGAGCCTTATAGTTTTTAGTTTTACATTTGTACCTACCACTGATTTTCAGTTAATTTTTGCGTTTAATATGAGGTGAAGTTCAAAACAATTTTTTTGCACATGGATGTCCAGTAGTTCTAGCACTATTACTGAAAAGACTATGTTTTCTCCATTATATTGCCTTTGTACCTTTGTCAAGAAGTAATTGACCATATGTGTATAGATCGACTTTTAGACTATTCTGTTTCATTGACATTTGTGCTTATCTTTGAAAGTTCTTATTTACTGCAGTTTTATAGTAGATCTTATTATCAGGGTGTGTGATTCCTACGCATTTTGCATTTTTGAAGTCATTTTGGCATTTCTACATCCTTTGCTTTTTCATATGCATTGTTTGGTTTCTTATCTCAACTGTCACAATCCTGTGCTCTCTGTTGTGCAATGTTTGAAAAGTATTGTTTCGTGTAATTGACTTGGATTTCTGTTTCTTTCTAGGCTTTCCATATCTCCAGATACTTAAACTAAGCTGATACTAGAGTTTCAGTGATTATCACACTTTTATTAAAGGATGGAGGTAAAAGAGTAATTACAGAATGGAAGGCCAAGATACTTTGTATATTAGATAATAATATTTACAAAGTCTGGCATAGGGAATTCCTAACTGGCAGATTTTCGGGTTCCCCGCACCCCGCCCCGAGCCTTGGCTTCCTGTTTGAGAACTCCTTTCCTAGGAAGCAAGAGGCAGATAATCATTTCTTTCGTATCCTCTTTAATCCACTTCCAGATTCTGTCAATTAGCTGGTCTCTCAGACACCAAGGAAAACTAAAAATATCCTTTAAAAAATTCTTCAAATAACATAACCACGTTGCGTTAGTATTCAGAGCCTTCTAAGCTCCCTGTTGTTCTGAAACTTTGCCATTTTGGATTTTTCTTTTGCTTGATCTGACTCAAGGCCTTTTAAACTGTATTTTCCTAAAGAAAAGCATTTTCTACCATCAAAAATGATTTCATGACTCCATCTTTAGCAATACACAGAGCCTTTGAAATGGCAGTTTTTCTTGCAGAAACTCCCAGGTCTCAGATAAATTTCTTAGGCAAAATTGAGGGTCAGGGCCCCCGTGCTTCTTTCCTTAAATGTATGTGTGTGTTGGCCATGTGTGGAAAGAAGGTTTATTTTCCTCTTTTCTTGAGCAAACACCAGGGGTAGAAGTTGTTTTTTTCACTCCCATAACATTATATTACATCAAGACTCCACTTAGATGGAGAAATAAAAAATAGAAATGTCCTTTGTATAAATAGGGCTTTAAAATAGTAGGATATTATTACACTTCTGACAAATAGGTTTGCTTAAAAACGAAATCACCTATTAAACAATAGGATATTTGGAGTAGCAATGTAAATAGCATTTTATATATTATTTTCTTATTAACATGTGTTTTCTTTTCCACTGGGAGGAAAGAATAAACTCTGTGTGTTTGAAAATAGACCCAGCTGTCAAATAATTAACTTTTACACAATTGGAAACCAAATAAGCATGTCGTCGTCTTACTCAAGCCTTTTTGTCTTTTTTGAGATTGTTACCGTTTAGTCATTAATTCCAATTTCAGGAAGCTTTTAGAAAATTATATAAAATCATCTGTTTCTGTCATTATTTTTATACACAGATTTTGATCCAAAATGTCTACAAACATACTATATCCCATTCATAAAAAAATTGGTTTGTGTATTCTGCAGTTTTTCTTGAACGCTAAATATAGTGTAACCAAAGGTTCTCTCTTTTGACTCAAGTTTCCAAAGGCTTATTTTATGTTCCTGCTTCTTGAACAGCGTTCCAAATGTTAAAACTCATTATCTTTCCTACTGCAGTTACTTCTCCTCTTGGCTTTCCTACATAGATAGATAGATAGATAGATAGATAGATAGATAGATAGGTAATCAGCCTTTTTGCTATTACTCAGGTTTAAAACTTGAGAATCAGCGGTGAGTTTTTCTTCTCCTTTGATCTTCACACTATTAATTATCTACTCATATAGAATCTACTTTCCTTGTCTCTCTTCATACTACTCCCTTCTTTTCTCTCCTACTCCTCCTTGTACTACAAGACATTATTCTCTCCTAGATTATTTCATAAACTCTCTACTGGTTTCCAAATTCCATCTATATTAAATCAACTTGGTAAGCTAATTGTCCTTTGCTACATCTCTACTACTGTTATAAATATGTTCAGGAATTTTAAGGAACATAATGAGGAGGTAAATGGATGACGTAAAAAAGACTCAAATTTTCAGAAATAAAAATTACAACACTTAAAAATTTCACTAGATTGAATTACAGCATAATAGACCTGCACAAGAAAAGATCAAGGGAGATGAAGACATAGCGATAAAAATTATTCAAAATGAAGCACAGATTGGGGGGTGGGGAAGACTGAATAAGTGAACAGTATACCTTAGTGAACTGTATGATATTAAAAAGTCTAGAATATATATAATTGGATACCCAGAGGAAGGCAGGGTAAGAGAGAAAAAAATTCAGGAAATGATACCAAAACATTCACAGATTTGGGAAAGTATAAACTAATAGATACAGGAACCTCAAAGAATCAGAAGCAGAGTAAACCACAGACATCCATACGGACACACATACACAGGTTCAGAAATGCACTGATAGAAAGGAAATTTTAAAAATAGCCAACCATACCATAGGCATTTCCCCAAGATAACTAAGACGGGAAGTAATTTCAATTGTTAGGTCAAAAGTGCCTGATACTGGGCTGATGGAGGTTCACAATATCTTGGCCTTAGGAAGTAAAGGAGGGTCTGTTCTTTGAAAGATGAGACAACTGGGAAGATTATAAGAATGTGAATCCTGTTACTGGAAAAGAGATAGAAAATAGAAATCTGCATTCAAGGGTCAGACAACAACCCATACTAAAAGCAAGGTTGATTTAATGTTGAGTCAGGACTCCAGACAAGTAAGTGGAGGTGTCACAAAGCAGGGTCCAATTTCCTCTTGAAATAATTCCTTTATTTTAAAAGTTTGCTTCAAAAATCCCAGGGAAATGAGCATATCATCCCCTGACCCAAAACTATGACAAAAGTCCTGCTAAATGAACCAATAAAGTAAGGTGAGAGTTTGACAACTGGTGTTTGGTCAGTATGGTGTGTCTCAGGAATCATACAACACTGCTTCGAGGACAGTAAAACTCACCCCAAACTTCATGCGCTTCAGAGGAAACTCTTACACCCTCAGGCAAGATTGGCTCCAAACTGAGCGATGAAGCTGAATCTCCAGGTTGGAGTTCTACAAACCCTGAAGTGGAGAGTGGAGTCCAAGGTTTGGGTGGGATGGAACTGGAGAGGACGAGGTTTGCCATGATCTGGGGTAGCCAGGAAACGTGTGTGTGTGTGTGTGTGTGTGTGTGTGTGTGTGTGTGTGTGTGTGTGTGTTTCAGATCCCACCTAAATTTGATATAATTTTTAAAATTTGACCTCACTAACTTTTGGTTTTCTTCATTAATCCCTCTTATTTAATTGTGAAATGTGCTTTGGATGCCTGTTCTGTATAAAAGGAATCCTTGCTGTCTGCCCTTAACCAGCTTCTCCCACCTCCTTTGGAAATTATGGCACTTTTGACCAATGACTTTTCTTGATTAATTTATATCTTGAGATTTGCTTAAAATGATACCGATTATCACTTTTCACTCCCAAGTCTCAATATATGAAGCTTGTGTTACCACCTAATGTCCAATATGCAGTTAATTGGGCTTTATTTTGAAGTCTTTGGAAGTCTCACAAGCTCAAAGGATCTCTACATCTTGTTACGTATGTATATGAGGGGTTTCCATGGCATACTTGGTATTTGTTCTCTGCTATAAGAAAGACATAACAGCTTAAGATATCTACTATCAATTCACAGAGCAGGAACTATATCCATGCAGCTTCTTTTCAACACATAATTTCTCCTAATGGAATGTAAAGTGTAACTGTGTATAATTAATTCCATGGTGTTCCTTTTAAAAAAAGAAACAAGTTTTTGTTTTTTTTACATCTTTATTGGAGTATAATTGCTTTACAATGGTGTGTTAGCTTCTGCTTTATAACGAAGTGAATCAGTTATACATATACATATGTTCCCATATCTCCTCCCTCTTGCGTCTCCCTCCCACCCTCCCTATCCCACTCCTCTAGGTGGTCACAAAGCACCAAGCTGATCTCCCTGTGCTATGCGGTTGCTTCCTACTAGCTATCTATTTTACATAAAAAAAGAAACAAGTTTTTAGTTTAAATAGATTTTCAATAATTTTTTATCTCCTTGTTCCAAATTTTATTTTCTTCTTCTTTGTTACTATCATGAATGAAGTAGAAGATGGTCTTAATTGCTCTACCTGTATCTGTACATGTAGTGATAAATAGAAAAATTCTAAGAGACAGAATTCCAATGCAGGCCTAGATATATTTGTTTTTTACATTATAAAGCCTATATTTGTCATAGGGATCAATTTATAGTTTTTTTTTAAATTTCATGCAACTTGATAACAGCTATGTTTTTCACTATATGGGGATATAGCAGCAGTAAGATTTTGTCATCTTGAAGTTTTAAGAGACATGTAACTGTCTTACCTTTTTGCTAGAATGTTAAAGTGATTCACAACTGTCTCAAGCTATATATTATTCCAACCCAGCTGGGTCTGACATTTCAGACTGATAGGTAAGAATCAGGAGTCCTATGGAGCTCAGTTCCCAACAGATATTTAAGTTTCAAGACAAGAATTCAATGTGTTTACAGGACCCAGTGTTTAACAATCAGGACATCTGTCTGCATAGGTTTAGGTCTTTATAAACTTTACTCCTGAATCCAAAAATTATCTATGCAAACAACCAGACGTTACTCTTATTCAGATCTCTTTTAAATATAACGACAATAGTGGTAATAGTGATAATAATAAATTACATATGTAGAACACTTGTTTGCCAGGTCAACACACAGTACATGAATTATCTTATTAAACCCACATAATAACTTTATGAAAAGCTATTATGATGATCTGCAGTTTATTTAAAAGAAGTAATAAGTCCAGGGACGAAATGTACAGCATGGTGACTATAGTTAACATACTGTATTGCGTATTTAAAAGTTGCTAAAAGAGTAAATCTTAAAAGTTCTCATCACAAGAAAAAAAATTCTTTAACTATATATGATGATGGATGTAAACTAGACTTATTGTAGTGATCATTTCACAGCGTATCTAAATATTGAATCATTATGTTGTACACTGGAAACTAATATATATTGTGTATCACTTATACCCCAATAAAAAAGCAGGTAAAACACAAACTAAATAATAATAATAATACCAATACTTGAAGTGCAGGGAGATGAAGTAGTTTGTCCAGGACACAAAGCCAGTCAGTGGCTCTTTCAGTATTCCATTCAAGTTTTTCCAATTCTGATCTTGAGCTCTCAAAAATGTCTTCATCATTTATAGTATATTCTCATTTAGGATTATGGAGAATGTGAAGAGGATAAAGGAGATTTGAACAATCTCTTTTTAATTTAATTTAATGATATTAATTCTAATAGGCACTGTTTGCATCAGCTAATCAATAAAG
>NW_021703779.1:22736793-22865595 GCF_005190385.1 Monodon monoceros | reverse complement strand
TGATATTAATTCTAATAGGCACTGTTTGCATCAGCTAATCAATAAAGATTTATTGTACCCTGGTAACTGCCTGCTAAAGCCTTAGAATATGAACATGAATAAGATGTAGTATTGCCTTCAAAGAAATTCAGTCTAAAATATATTAATTGTTTCCATTAAACAAATCACTAAACACTCTTTAAAATAACATTATTTAAACACTATTTAAGCTGAAATAATTTAAATATACTTGTTGGTAGAATATTCTGGTTTGGCCACTAAAATATAAATCCAGGAAAAGCACGCTGTGTTTCAGAAACTTAAACTGAATGCCAAAAATTTAAAGATGTGTGAAAGTTCTTAATGGTAGAAAATATGGCGTAACCTCGACAGCAAATTGCAGTTATTACAAAGCAATGCTGAGAATTATGGAAGCTGCAACTCTAACTTAATTCCAAACAACAAAGTCTAATTGGTGATACAGACATGGACTGAATCTTGGAGGAATATTACATGAGGTTTGGGGATTGATAAGAGTAAAGAAAGATGAAACTGAGCATATTTCAATACGGTCAAACTTCAGGAACACTTCAAAACTCAGAGAAAATAGAGGAATGGCTAGAAATTCCAACAAAAGAGAAGTCTAAGATGAATGAGAGGCTAAAATAAGTTTTTGATTACAATTCTAAATAATATCTTAAGAAAAAAAGACAATTAAAAAAATAGCTACTGTGGATTTATGTTTGAACTCAGAGATATATACAAAACAGAAAAAAACAGAACACACACATATGTGATTTTTTTAAAACTATATTTCTAAGGATTGATGATACGTTGCATATTCTTACATACATTTTAGGGGGGAAGTATTATTAATGCTAATGAATGACAAAAACATATGGTAGCAGTTCAGTAATTAAAAGGAATAAATTACTGATACAACAATATGGATGAATTTTTAAAAGATTACTTTGAGCAAAAGAAGGCAGTCAAATAAAAGCACTTACTGTATGCTTCAATATATATGAAGTTCTAGAATAGGCACAACTGATATATAGTGACAGAAGTGAGAACAGTGGTTTTGGAGGGAGAGAGTGGGGATAGACTGGAAAGAGTTACTCGAGAAATTTTTGAGATGATGAAAATGCTCTATGTCTTGATAGGGGTGTGTGTCATATGGGTGTATACATTTACCAGAATTCATTGAACCGTACGTTCAAAAACTGCACATTTCTTCATATTTAAATTACACTAAGTGAAGTGCTTACCACTTTCTTGGAACTCTGATATTTTGTATGTTTTGTTATCTAATTTCAAGTTCTGTAGCAGCTCTTTGAGAAAGAAACTATTATTTCATTTAACAAATGAGAAAACAGAAGTTAAGTCACATCAGAGACAGAATTGGAATCTCGGATAAGCTGCCTGCTGAACACGAACTGTTAATCACCACTCCATTTTATTTTTGTCTTGTATGAGACACAAGTTAACTGCAATGATATTGGAGAAAGTATTATACTATGTGAAGCTGATTTCAGGAAACAGTGTTTTTATATAATTATGTACTAGAATAATCAAATAAGTTTTAATTGAAAGTTAAAAATGATGAGCACCATTAGAATAAATGAAAGAAACAATTGTTAAGTATAAATAAAATTATCCAGTAGGAAGAACTTTATTTACAAACAAACAAAAACCTGGTGATCATGTTTAGTTTGTCACTCAGTGCCTGGGTAAATATGTTAAAAAAATAATTGATTAGAAAGATACACAAATCAAAGAAGATAGTATCTTGTTCACTGCACTTGTGTACCCAATAAAGATGATAAATAATAAAAATAGAGTGGTGAAAATTAAGAAATATAAATATTCAGAAGTCCCTGGAAATATGATGGAAGAACCCAGAGAAGTAGGAGTCGAAGCCTGACTCTACATGAAATGTAGCTTCACATTTACATGTGAATGTAATTTAGCTCTCTACATGAAATTTAGCTTTCTGCAGTACTACCCAAAATGTTGTTCCACCTCGTGTTAAATATACGGAGCAACAAAGGCAAGGGATTTCGTTACCACTTTGGGATTCTAGGTTCAACAATACTTCTTAGAAGTGAACATGCTAAAGTGAAATATGAATTTCCTACACTGGGATATACAGCAAAGGGTTTTCCAAATATATTTGAATGCAAAACCACTTCGTAGGTTATCTTAATGTAAAGGCATTTGTGGAATATACTTTAGAAATTTAGAGGATTTGGCTGCTCTTACTGTAACCACTCATAGTGATTAAGATAACTAAGAATGAAGAAAGATTGTCCTAAACCATCAAGCATTTCTACATTTATCTGAAATAATAGCTAATGACTATTAGAACCCTAATATAATAAGAAGCTTAGTAATTCATCTTCAACTGCTCTCTTTGAAGAGCACTTGCCCACAAAAGGTAACCTTTTGTGTTTACTTTTATTTAGTACTGATTTTCTACTTTCTAATAATTAACATCGCATTCAATTTCTGAAATTTATGACAAATAATTCATACAAACTCAAAATCAATAAAAGTCAAAAGATAGTAAAAGTAGAATAGCAACTACCTGCTATAAATGAGATCAAACCTTATCTTTCAGTAAATTATGTTCTAAGATAATGAAAGTACATTAAATAAGATCATAGATACACAGTAAACATTTTTTTGAAAAGTGAGACAATGGAAGTTATGCATGAGGGTCAAGGAGATACATATTCTGATTTTCAGAACAGGAAAAGCAGATAGGTAGGGGGAAGTTCATTGTAAAATTTCAACATAATTGGTGGGTACATTATTCATTAGTTAATAGCAAACAACTAGGCTAGAAAAAATGGTAATAAACAGGAGCCAAATGGATTATGAAAAACATTCTTTTTTGGTAAATCTACTGGATTGATAGGTGTTATATTTTAATTTCAGTGCAGCACACTGTAGGACATGTTCCAGGTTTGTTTGCCTCAAGACATTTTGTTTGCAAAGGCAGAGAAACATATTGATGGGATTCAGGACAAGCTACCCCCAAATATGGCACCTCACCATATTGAATATTTTAAGTGGAAGGAGTTTGAGAAAACAGCAGAAAAAGGAAGGTCACTCTGACCTCATCCCTCCCTTCTCTTCTGCAACAGGTCTTGAAACCCTGATGTAAGAGGTGCCCTCCCCTATACCTGGAGGAAAGGAGTATCTTGTATCTCCAAAGACAAAGCGACTCTGAAAAAAATCCATACAGGCCATGCTCAGTATCCCCAGCTTCCTACGTTTACCTCATACTCTTTGACCTATCACTTTTCTACATGACTATCTTCATCAAACCCAGCATAAAAATGCTCAGGTTTAACCATTTCTTCAGGGCTTCATTTCCTTATGAAGGCTCCCATGTGATGTAAAACTTACATTAAATAAATTTGTATGCTTTTCGCCTGTTAATCTGTCTTTGTCAGTTTAATTTTCAGCCCCAGCCAGGGACACTAAGAGGGCTGAGGAAAACTTTTTCCCCCGCTACAGTGGGAAACAACGTTTAGGTATAAAAAGCTATAAGTAATAATAACATAACTGGCAGCAGAAGCAACATTAAAAACACACCAAACATACTGGAATTGTATACCAAAGCCCCAAATGAAATTTAACTGAGATAAAAAATGTATTGTCCTATAATTTGGTTTTCAAATAGTAATTAATCAACAGAAGATAAGAAAAACATGGATTGATAGTCAAAAATTCAAAGAATTTAAAATTCAGTTCTAAAAGGCTCAGTGTAACACAGTTAAAAAAAAAAAATCAAACCAAGAAATAAAAGGGAAAACAAAACCTAAAAACCTAGCAGCATATCACAGCATAAGGCTACACTAGTAGAACTATAGTCTCAAGAGAAAGTTAGCTGGTGTCTCACTGTCTTATATTGGTCTGATGGGACTGTGAGTTTTGTGTTCATTTCTAGTACCAGTTTTTTTTCTTTTTTTTAAATTGAGGTGTAGTTGATTTACAATGTTGTGTTAGTTTCAGGTGTACAGCACAGTGATTCACTTATATATATATATTTTTCCAAATATTTATATATTCATTCTTCAGAGTCTCTTCCCTTATAGGTTATTACAGATTATTGATTATAGTTCCCTGTGCTATACAGTAGGTCCTTGTTGGTTATCTCTAGTACCACATTTTAAAAGGGTCTTTGAAAAGCCATATTGGTAGAGAAGAGAGAGCATAAAACAGTGAAAATACATGTGAAGATCATTATAAAATTCAAGATAATATGTAATATACATAAGTATAATTTATGAAGTGCCATGATGGGAAGGCAGAAAGAATGCCGATGATGGAATGACCCTTCTTTTTATAAATGAAGACATGTTGCCCTAGATACCTTGTCGAAATCACAAGAAGTCTGTTTCACACCCAGTTCATGAGATTCAGAGTACTGATTTCCACTACAGCATGCTGTGTTTTCTAATAGCTTACGAATTGTCTTGTGGAAGCAAAATTGGACAAATATAACTGGCAGATAAGAGGCTGGAAAAAGATACGAAAGCTTCCCCTGAATAATACACAAATGCTTTGATCCAGCAATTCAGTGGCTAACATTTTATCTTATGGATATATTTGCACAAGTGGGCAGTAGAACCAGATGGTCAAAATTGTCTGACAAAATAATCATCATCATGATGAAAATAAACATAGGAAACCAGCCAACAATTGAGTCATATCAATAGTATACGCCTGTACTAATGGATTAATATTCGGTAGCTAGGAAGCCTCAGTTGAAGAATATGGAGCCCTTTGCAGAGAGAAAAGGAGATGCAGAAGGGACCTCTAGCTAGAAAGATTGCCTGAGGGGTGGGGCCGGGGCTAAATAAAGTTGCTGAAAGCATGGCTAAAATATGTGAGTCATGTGGAAGCAAAATAAGGCTTGTTCTCTTTGGTTCCAGAGGGTCAAAGGGAATGAAGAAATGGAACATGCAGAGAAATAAATTTCAGGTGAACAGGAAAAAATTTTTCTAATCCTTAAAACTGGCCCAAAATGCTTTGGTTGCCCAAGAAACAAGTGTTCTCTCTCTGGATGTGTTTAAGCATAGGCTGAATATGCCTATTATGAAACAAATATTATGGAGATGCTTTAAGAATTTAGCTGTGTGGTGACTTGACACTATCACTAATCAGTTAGGCCGTCTTGAATAAGTCACATAATTTTCAGAAATCAAAATTTTCATCTCTATATACAGACTGCCAACAAACACATGAAAGAATGCTCAACATCATTAATCATTAGAGAAATGCAAATCAAAACTACAATGAGATATCATCTCATACCAGTCAGAATGGCCATCATCAAAAAATCTAGAAACAATAAATGCTGGAGAGGGTGTGGAGAAAAGGGAACCCTCTTGCACTGCTGGTGGGAATGTGAATTGGTACAGACACTATGGAGAACAGTATGGAGGTTCCTTAAAAAACTACAAATAGAACTACCATATGACCCAGCAATCCCACTACTGGGCATATACCCTGAGAAAACCATAATTCAAAAAGAGTCATGTACCAAAATGTTCATTGCAGCTCTATTTACAATAGCCTGGAGATGGAAACAACCTAAGTGTCCATCATCGGATGAATGGATAAAGAAGATGTGGCACATATATACAATGGAATATTACTCAGCCATAAAAAGAAACGAAATTGAGCTATTTGTAATGAGGTGGATGGACCTAGAGTCTGTCATACAGAGTGAAGTAACTCAGAAAGAGAAAGACAAATACCGTATGCTAACACATATATATGGAATTTAAGAAAAAAAAATGTCATGAAGAACCTAGGGGTAAGACAGGAATAAAGACACAGACCTACTAGACAATGGACTTGAGGCTATGGGGAGGGGGAAGGGTAAGCTGTGACAAAGCAAGATACTGGCATGGACATATATACACTACCAAACATAAAATCGATTGCTAGTGGGAAGCAGCCGCATTAGCACAGGGAGATCAGCTCGGTGCTGTGTGACCGCCTAGAGGGGTGGGATAGGGAGGGTGGGAGGGAGGGAGACGCAAGAGGGAAGAAATATGGGAACATATGTATATGTATAACTGATTCAATTTGTTATAAAGCAGAAACTAACACACCATTGTAAACCAATTATACTCCAATAAAGATGTTAAAAATTTTTTTTTTCATCTCTAATATTAGCGTTTAAAAATAAAGGAGGAAAGGAATTAACGAGAGATTGTTTTTGTCCTTTAAGGCGGTAAGGTTTGTGTTTTTTTAATGTTATTCTTCAGTGTTAAATTAGTGGTAGCTCAACTGATTACATTTCCTTAATGCGTGTTATCTCAGTACACATGGAGGTCAACTATCTGTGTCTAAAGAGACAATGATTCAACTTAATACGTTCACCCTGGAAGCAATATGACGGGAAATCATTTATTTACCAGCACAGCTGCACAAACAGCTTTAGCTTTAATACCCTGAGGGAAGGGTGTTGTTGTCAGTGAAACTCAGTAGGGGAGAAAAGATGCTTTAGGGCAAGCAGCAGAGCCAGAAGTAAAGATGGCAAAATTGGCATCTCTCACCCTCTCAGCATCACTTTTATACAAGTCCAGGAGCCCTGGCTCTGCTGGTATTTCACAGTGGTACTTCTCTGTTCCTGGCTTTCTGTTGGTGTGTTCCTCTTGCTTCCTTTAGTTTTCCAGTACCCACACACTGGGCAAGAAAATGATTTTGTAATGCCATTGAGACTACTTGCTAATTGCTGTGAGTGGAAGCAGAACGGAAGTCATCTTGGTGGTAGTGGTACAGCACTGATCATGGACTTGGAAATGAGCCATCTTAAAGAGGAGTTACTGAAGTAGGCAGTAAGATCCTGGGTCTTTAATCATCTTATGCCCTTGGTTACTTGTGGCTCAGAGTATAATTTTCTGTAGCTCAGATCTGATGTATTGCAGTTGTGTAAAGAAAAACGGGGGGGGGAAAACAGTAGGAAAGAGAGAAGTGCAAAAAGGCAGTGCTTCCATGAGGTGGTAATTCCCTTAAAAGTAATTTCCTTTGTTGTTTTATGGGCTATAAAATCTTTGAATACTTCATTCTGTCACGATAGCTCTTTAGATTTAGGTGTGAGCTCATAACAATGAAATATTTAACAACAAAATGTCTTTTAATGGATCAGCTCACTGGCGGGTCTATAACACTGCATACTTAATTAGAAACCAGTAAAAGAGAGGGAAGATGCTATGAGCAGAGGGCAGAGTGTTTAGGAAACTCCTATGTTTCTCATCCAAAGTCAGAGGATTACTTTGTGGGCTTTTCTAGGTTTGGAATACTGAATGTGAGTGGTTGAGAAAGAATTGCTCTATCCATAGGCTCGGGATGGTGAGTGGGTGGCTGTGGGGGAGGGTTGAGGGATTTTTATAGCATTTGTTGATTTTGTTTTTTAATATGTTTCATGAGAACAAGCTCCAGTATCACAAAATACAGATACAAAATAACCTCTAATATGAAGACATTGACCTTGACATATTTTTATGACAGTATAACAGTGATTCACACTCTATTTAGCATATGAGATGTGTAGAAAAATAAATCCAGGAACTAAATAAAAATAATCAGTTAATTCTTTTTTTTTTTCAATAAATGTATTTTATTTATTTATTTTTGGCTGTGCTGGGCCTTCACTGCCGTGCAGGGGCTTTTTCTAGTTGCGGCGAGCGGGGGCCACTCTTCGTTGAGGTGCGTGGGCTTATCATTGCAGTGGCCTCTCTTGTTGCAGAGCACGGGCTCTAGGCGCGTGGGCTCAGTAGTTGTGGTGCACGGGCTTAGTTGCTCCGCGGCATGTGGGATCCTGGACCAGGGCTCGAACCCATGTCCCCTGCATTGGCAGGCAGGTTCTTAACCACTGCACCACCAGGGAAGCCCAGTCAGTTAATTCTTTCATACTATATGAGTATAAGCCCTTGGATGTGCTAACCACTTGAATAACTGGTTTTTCAATTTTTTTGGAATCTGAATGTTTTTCTCAAATGATTTTGCCCAAGCAATATGAATAATAATGAATTATATTTCATTTCTCTTTGTATGTTTTTTTTCTTGGCTATTAACAATATTGAAAACACTGATAACGCTTACTTATTTTGGACAAATCTTAAATAAACATCATGATTAAATGGCCCTACTACTACTACTACTATTACTACTACTAACTTCTACAGAAACGTAACTGAAGTTCATACTGTCTTTTTTGATAAGCAGAGGCCAAACCGTATTCAGTTAGTGTCCCAAGCCCCCAGTATGGCATTTCTACTACAGGGTAGTTTCTCAAGAAGTGCCTGATAAATGAAGTTGATGATGGTTCTTCTTTATTTACAAAGCTCTTTTACATTCATTATTTAAATTCATAATCACTACAGCCCTGAAAATTACAAGATGATGAGATTTAAAGGAATTTGTCTACCTCCTAACACCAATCATCAATCTACCCTTCCTGCCAACTGCTCATCCAGTTTATTCCCAAAACTCACTATGGTGGGGGACTCCCAACTTCCTGAGACAGGCAATTCCCTTCTGGGGGATTTTCATTTATTAGTAGCCATGAAATTTGGTCAAATAATTTAATCCCTCTGAACTTCTGTTTATTCCACTGGAAAAAAAATATGGAGTTAAAGCCCAACTCATGTGATTATTGAAGCAATCACATCAAACAAAATTGCCTAAAGAAATTTCTTTGCAAATGGAAAGTTCTTTAAAAATAAAAGTTTCATCATCAACAGCATCAAGTCTGGACAGCTTTAATGGCTTTATCATTTTAGCTTTTCTACTACTGGTTCTTTAAAACACAATGTCATCTCTACTGTGAACCCTTCCTTCAACTTCCCAGGCATCATAAGATCTTTGTTTCATACAATATTTTATTACTGCTACTATAGTCCATGTTACTTTGTATTGAAATATATTGATTCATGTTTACGTCTCCCAAAATAGACCCTGAAATCCTAAATATTGCTGGGGCCCAGGGCAGGCCACCCCAAGATATGCCTCAATGGCACATTGATTATTTTGAATTAAAGTTACTTAAGAAATGGTCAATGCAAGAGGGACACTCTGGGGCTTCCCTGGTGGCGCAGTGGTTGAGAGTCCGCCTGCCGATGCAGGGGACGTGGGTTCGTGCCCCGGTCCGGGAAGATCCCACATGCCGCGGAGCGGCTGAGCCCGTGAGCCACGGCCGCTGAGCCTGCGCATCTGGAGCCTGTGCTCCGCGACGGGAGAGGCCACAACAGTGAGAGGCCCGCATACCGCAAAAAAAAAAAAAAAAAAAAAAAAAAGAGGGACACTCTGACCCTCCTTTCTGTTTCCCCGAAAGCAGGAAATAAATCTCCCATGTGAAAGGTGCTGTCCCTGTAGAAGGACACCCTTCTCATCAGGTATACAGCACAGTGATTTAGTTGTGTGTGTGTGTGTGTGTGTGTGTGTGTGTGTGTGTATTTTCAGACTCTTATAGGTTATTACAAGATATTGAGTAGAGTTCCCTATGCTATACAGTAGGTCCTTGTTGGTTATCTATTTTATACATAGTAGTAGAGAAGGCACCAATTTAGATAATCAAAACAACCTTACTCTTGTTTACTGTGTTTTTCCTGAAAACCTCCCATAACTGGCTCCCACTTCCCAACATCTTCTTTTGTATTTAGCTGGAGATGGTATTTAACATGGAAGCTTGGATCATTTCCTGGAGTTACTCAGTTTTCCTGGGTCTCTCCCATGTACACAGAAGGTATACATGATATTAAACTTCTGTTTGCTTTTCTCTTGTTAATCTGTCTTTTTATTACATGGGGTCTCAGCTGAGAAACGAGAAGGGAAGAGGAAAAATTATTTCTCCTCGCCTACAAAGTGTCAGAGAAACACAGGAGATCCCTTAGTAAGTAGGCATTTTCCTTTCCAGGGCTGTCCTGTCCTTGTGTATCCATTCTCCCTCCTCTAACAATGACTCCCTTCACCTGGACCTAATGGGGTGCAGACCAATTTGAAAAGGATTTGAAATGTTGTTCATTAGCTTTTTTTTTTTACGTACATATAAATCACTCAAAGACATTACTTGACAAGAGGAAGTAGAGCGGAGAGAAAATGAGTAGACTGATGCCTGGAGTAGGCAGATTTTGAACCCGTGCCTCAAAATTATCATTCCATTTTACTGTTTAGATACTCACCTGGATCAAAGACTATTCTATTGGCTTGGAATAATTCTTCTTTCCTCTCTGTTGCTTCAATTAAATAAAAAACTAATTATAATCAGCTTCAGAATTTTAATAAGAGTGGGAAGGCAGTGAGAAAGGAAGTTAGTAAGAGGAAGTGATAGCGTGTGTAACAGAATTCCATCTCCATCTCTTGTGAGGCTCATTTCCTTCTAGTGCAGCAGTCCCCAACGTTTTTGGCATCGTGGCAGACAATTTCCACGGACTGGGGAGGTGGGGTGATGGTTCAGGCGGTAATGTGAGCAATGGGGAGCGGCAGATGAAGCTTCGCTCTCTTGCCCGCTGCTCACCTCCTGCTGTGAGGTCCGGTTCCTAACAGGCCATGGACCTGTACTGGTACCGGTTAGGGACCCCTGTTCTAATCCCTCACAGTTTTTCATTTTGTTGGGGGAACTCAAATATTCCTCTTGGTCTGAGGACTTACAACCCTTTCCTCTTTGAAATGCAAACACCCTATACCTATTAAACTTGAGCTCACAGTAGGAAGCTGTGCATACCGAAGCCCAAATGCAGGGTACAGATAATAAGTGAAACTGGAGTTCTAAGGATCACCATTTTAAACGATGTAATATATTCTTCTAAACACCTATAATAACAGCAACAACAATTCTATAATGGAATGTCCACATCGGCACTGTAGATAGCAAAAGTCTAGGTTAGATACCCACTTCTATTCTCCTATACATCCTGTAGTTGCAATCCGGAGAAGAACACAATATTCGTTTGTTTAATTTTATAGCTTTATAATATGTGAATGTATTCCCAAATATATATATTATTTGGTTCTGTTTTTATACCTTTTTATAAATGAAATCATACTTAGGCACTTTCTGGCTTTTTTAACTCAGTAAAGTTATGGAGAGCTAGCCATAGTAATTCATGCAACTATAATTCATACATTTTACTACTCTATTGTACTTATGCAATCAAATGCCATTATATAAATGTAACGCAAGTTATATTTCCATTTTATTAGCAATGTTTCACTGAGTTTGTATTAGTAAGAATTCGCACAGGAACCAGATGGCTAACTCAAACTTAGTGCGTTGATAGAATTTAATAAAGGGGCTGTTTTTCAAAAGTGTGATAGGGTTTCAGCAAACCGACAATGGATAATGCAACAGTGGATAGCCCTGCCCAGCCCTGGAGATCTGAAGGGAGAAAGCAGTTACACAAACCTGGAGAAGGTAGATGCAGAGAAAGTAGAGGGAGAGGATGGCCTGACAAGAACTGTGGCCTTCATAGAGGTAATATGCAGCCAATTCAGGATGACTTCACAGGGCGGTGATTCCAGATGATTCCAGAACAACTATACAAACTTCACCCTCCTTCAAACCTCTCAGTGCCCCCAGTGCCTCCCCTTGGCTGGAAGTCAAGGTAGCCACTTGATGATGTCCAGACTGATCCCATCCAACTCCCAGAGTAAATGTTGCTGCTGGGCTATGAACTTTCTTGTGTTTGTCTCCTGGAGCAGAAGGATAAGCATTTAGAGTATATACCTAGGAGTTGAATTGCTGTGTCATCCTTATCTGCACTATCACAATTGCTTGGTAATACCATATGGTTTTCCAAAATGTTTGTATGATTGTGTACTCCAGTCAGCAGTGTATGATAATTCCTGTTGTCATACATTCTTAACGTCACTTGATTTCTCAGACTTTCTTTATTCTTAATAAGTTTGAGCAGCTTTTATTTTCTCGGTATCTGTTGGATTTTCTTCTTCTGAGAACTGTTGTTCATGGGGCTTTTGAGGGTCTGTTTTTCTTTTTTTCTTATTGATTATTTATCTATCTTTAGATAAATGATTGATAGATGATAGATAAGTAGATATTCCTTTATCAGTTATACAAATTGGAAATGACTTCTCCAAGTATGTACCCTGAATTTTCATTTCTTCTCCAGTGTCTCTTGTTAATCAAATGTTCTTAATTTTCAGATAACAAGTTTTTTCTCATGGCTATCGATTTTTAGTCCTGTTTAAGAAATTCTTCCCTACCCAGGGTTCATAAACTTAGTTATCTATACTATCTTCTAAAAGTTTTAATTTTTGATTTTTATGATTATCTAATCCAACTCAATTTTTATGGTATATAAGGGTTGGGATCTAATGTGCTTTTCCATGTAAATTAAAAATTGTCTCAGTGCCTTGTTGAATAATCCACTACTCCCCAATTTCTACATTTTCCAGTCTTTGAATCAAGTTGTATACTACAATACCAAATCTATGCCTTAATTAACACTGCTTTTAATGTCCCGATAGCTGGTTGGGACAAATCTCTGTTCTGTTCTTCTTTAGACTATTGCCTTTTGCTCTTACATAAACATGGAAGAATCAGTTTGTACATTACCGTGAGAATCACTATTAGGATTTTGATTAAAATAATTCAAATCTAAAGCTAATTTAGGTGTATATTTAGATCTTAACTATATTGAACAGCTTTATTGAGGTATAACATTCAAACACATGTGCTGAATATTACACGTGAAAAAATGAAAAAAATATTCATTATTTTTATTTTATCCATGGGTTCTTTGAAAGTTTGTTTTTTTTAATTTCCAGGGATATGGATATTTTAAATTACTTTTATTTTTATTAATTTAAAATGTAAGTGCATTGTGGTCAAAGAATATTATCTGTAGTATAGCATTCCTTTGAACTTTGGTGAGACTTGCTTTATCACCTAATACATGATCAGTTTCCTTAAATATTCCATGTGTTCTTGAAGAGAAATGAGAATAAAATTTTTGGTTTAGTGTCCCATATATATGAGATGAAGCTTATTCATCTCTTTTATTTTTACTGGTTTTTCTACCCTTGATATTACTGAGAGAAGTGTGTTAAAATCTTCCACTATGTTGCCATATTTGTGTATTTCTCCTTTTAGGTCTGTAAATTTTTGGTATAGTTGTTTTGATACCACGTATTGTACACACAAGTCTAGAATTTGCATGTCTTCTTGGTGAATTGAAAGGTTTATCATTATGACCAGATCCTGTTTATTTCAAGTAATACATACTTTTTGGTGTTCAAGTCTATTTTGTTTGTTATTAGTTTATCTATACCAGCTTTTCTTTTTGTTAGCATTTGCCTGGTATGAATGACTCCACCCTTTGATTTTCAGACTTCTGTATCTTAATGTTTTAGGGTTTTGTTTGTTTGTTTGTTTTAAATTGAGGTATAATTGACATACAATATTATACTAGTTTCAAGTGTACAACATAACGACTCAGTATTTGTATATACTGGGAATGATCACCACAATAAGTCTAGTTAACATGCATCACCATACATAGTTACAGAATTATGTATCCTAATGTTTTGAGGGTTCCCTTTATAAACAACATATTGCTAGATATAGTGAATTCAGGACTGATTTTCTTTTAATTGGATACACTTGTCCATATTTATTTATTATGATTATTTGCTCAATTTAATTTATTTTGAATCTTAATTATGTTTTCTGTATATTCTGCTTTTGGTCATTCTTTTTATCTTTTCCTTTTTGTCTTGTTTTTGATTGATTAAGGTTCTTTTTTTTTTCTACCATTCAATTATTCTCTTCTAATAGAATGCAATTTACCCTCTTTATATCTAATCCTTTAGTGTTTACCATAGATTTTTTTGTTTGTTTTTTCGGCTGGCGTGCAGCATGCAGGATCCTAGTTCCCCCAACCAGGGATCGAACCCATGCCCCCTGCAGTGGAAGCATGGCATCCCAACCACTGGACCACCAGGCAAGTCGCTTACCATAGGTATTTTAAGCACTAAAGTCAAGATAGGTAATTTCCTTGCCACTGTGTTGCCATCCTCTTCTGTGTGACAGGCTTATTTCTCATTTAACATCAGAGTGAAGAGGTAGCCCTCTTTTTAGACTCTGGCATGGGCAGACCATAGCTTTTCCTCCTGTCTTCTAATCCTGATCAGGCAACAGAAAAAAAGCTCAGATTCACCAGGCTTCTGCAGTTACCCTCACCTCAAAAACTTATGTCATTACTTGTCTTCCAGTTTTACCACTTTGACTTTGTTTTAAAATTGAAATTTTTTTTCTTGCCAGCTCAGGGATACTTTCAGTTATGTTCATGTGTTTCATTCAGTTTTTTGTCTTTTTTTTTTTTTTTTTTTTTTGCTGTTCAGAGTTGTTTAGGCTATTTAACCTATCATATCACCTGGAACTGAAATCCCTCAGAAGAATTTTTGAAATCTCTGTGTTTGTGAAAATAGGGGCAGATATATTTAAAATTTCAAACATAATCTCATAAATGGATCTCTAGCTCTATTTTATTTCAACTTTGAAAGGTTAACATTCACAAATTAAAATTTCTCAAAGGATCTATTATAAAAATATTTGCTTTAAGCTGGTCCAGTGAGCAAGGTGATACATTTCTGAATCCTTCAGGAAACAGAGTCTCCTGTTCAGTTCTTCTTTGACTATGAATGCCCTTTCTGATTCCAGGGAGAGTCAGAAAAATGAAAGAATTTTATGAAAGTTAGAATTCAGAAAGTAAAAGTTGACAATCTCAGAAGTAACAGCACCACAGGAACTATTGGAATTACCACAAGATAGCTTCCCTTGACAAAATTGAAAATCAACCATATGGACCGGGGAGATTATAATAGTGTCTTTTGGACTGCCACTTGCTGTGAATTGAGGAGGCTTTTGTAGATCTGCCCAATCTTTTGTGATTAAGGTAACCTCATTGCTAATCCCCTTCTACTACTGAACAGGTAATGAGGATTTAGTGTAAACTTCTTGCTAGAATGATAGAAGGGTGACATTTTGTTCTAGTTAGTATTAGATGATATGAAATGTATCCCATCACCAACTCCTATTAATTAGAATGCCTATTTCACCCTACAGGATTTTAAGTTCAATACATTACATTCTTTGAGAAATTGATTCTGTGTTGCTGAAAGAATTTTTGGAGGTAAGGTCTGCCAAAGTCCTGGAAATCTGTCCTAATGGTTGGTTGTGAAATCTAGCTGCTTCATGATTAATGAAACTGGTTGGCAACAAAAAGAGAAGGTGCCGGAGATTTCTATGCCCCATAAAAACTGCTCATTAAATCAACCTTCATATAAAATTGATTTTGACAAAAGAGTTTTCTTTGCAGGTATTTTGGCACTTTCTGATGGGAGAGTATCACAATTGTAAAAGCGCATATATATTTTCACACACCTCTAAGCTTCCTTTCCTGTCAAAGATAGACATTTAAGTGGAAGGCTAATTTTCCTGAGAATAGATCAGTTCCATTATGCTATAAAGTGAAAAACTCAAATTGGAGCCTTCTTGTTTAACTTAGGGCACACAAGGATGTGCAGAAGGCTTCTCAAGTTCCTCATAAAAATATCATAAAGAATTTAATTAAAAATAAAATATTTGAAAAATTCTCTTAGCTGTATACATACAATACTTTTGAAATTAACTAAAGGATTAGCAGCACCAAAAATATGTCAATGTTTAATAAAAATGGACTGTTAGCTTTACTGCATGTAGACACTCAATATAAGTTGCTTAATTTGATTTAAAAAAATAACATTTTAAAATACCTAGATACATATTACTAAACCAGTATAATCAGCAACACATAAGGTAGGACCATGACCTTATTTTTCTCTGTATTTCAACTTCTCCATCTGTGTGACAGAGGTGTGTTCAAACATTTCTATGATCCTTCCATCTTGAATACTCCTTGAATCTATGAATTCAGGTTCTTTTTCACATGCTATCAGGGTAATAAGTTGTCTCTCTATTACATAACTTAGATGATTACATAACCTTTTGTTGAATATAATTCAGCAACACCCAAACAAACCTTGGTCTTCCCAAGGGAGAACAAGACTCAAAATCACAAATCTTTGATGAATTAAATGCTCAGGCAAAAGTAATAAATCACCAAGAAAGCAGCTCATATCAAGACTTTTTCTTTGTTGTTATTCACTTTTGCTTTTCCTGGAGTCACAACATATTCAATCTAAACCTTTTATAGTCATATTTCCATATCACACAGTAAGCCTTTAATGCATGCTTATGAAGTGAATATGGAAATGTAAATAAACCCCATTTTTACGAATTTCAAGGTCTGATGCAAAGAAAAGGGGGAAAATCAATGAAGAAAATATTTTAAAAAGGTGAAAATTGGCAGAGAAAGAGATTCTTTTTAATCTATGAGGATGCTGCAAGAGAGGACAAATGAAAATGAAAGATACAGGAGTATTTGCTCATGGGTAATTCATTCATTCAAAACCAAGTTTGGCCTTCTGGCATTTGTCTTCGCTGTTGTATATGCCGTGTGTGTGTTTGTGTGTATCTAGAGCTAGATAACTATTGTATAGATGTATAGATATAATATGTCTCTGTTAATATAACAGTGGTTCCGTGTGTTTACATATACTAGCATTTAAAACTATGTTACTGTTTTCTGATTCTACATGCTCCATTACCTATATTTTGCTTTTTATTGAGATAAAATTGATATATAACATTATATAATTTTCATTACCTGTGTGTATATATATATATATTTTTTTTTTTTTTTTTTTTTTTTTTTTTTGCGGTACGCGTGCCTCTCACTGTTGTGGCCTCTCCCGCTGCGGAGCACGGGCCTAGCCGCTCCGCGGCATGTGGGATCTTCCCGGACCGGGGCACGAAACCATGTCCCCTGCATCGGCAGGCGGACTCCCAACCACTGTGCCACCAGGGAAGCCCAATTACCTATATTTTTAATACTTTGAGTTTCCTTATTTTCTCTTTTCATACTGATAGAAAAGGTCTCGGCCAGAGGGAAATATATTTCTCAAAATGCTAGCTTTTTCTCTTTGAAGCCTATGTCCGTTTTCTTAGATAAGCTCATCATTCTGCTGTAATCACACTTAATTCATCTATTATGTTTTGTATCATTTTTGTTTGTGTTTTTCTTTTTGCTAATTGGTGCCATTTTTAAAGGTAAAAAAAGGGTTTTATTCCTCTTTGTATTGCTGGAGAGGGAGGGACTGAGGCAGGCTAAGTTGAGAGAAGGAGAAATCAAGCATGGTCCTCCTTTTTGTAAGCAGTTACTTCATGAATCGTAGCTTTGACTTGGTGATGTTACACTGTTAAGGTCTGCATTGCCTTCAGCCACATACATGACTGCTTTAGAAGTGGTCTCTGATTATGAAAATTATTTTCTGATTACATGATATCAATGGTAGACAATCATTTACACAGATGGGACAAATGAAACCACATGTATATTTCTGAGAATTGCGGAGAACATTAGTGAAAACAGTCCTGTGTTGTGTGCATGGATTTTACCCTAGACCTCTGCCAAGCTAAGCAACTTATATCTTTTGCTCTAAAAAAGATTTTTATGAAAATAAATATATGCTTTTTTTCCAAACAAAATATTGAAAAGGAAAAATAATCTGCTAGATCTCTCTATATATGCTGAATAATTAGTAGTTTGGTAAGAGAGGGAAGTTTGGGGAGAATGGAGTCATTTTCTCATTTTGGTAAAAATTACCCAAATGGCATCTTGTTCTTTCTGATTCTGGCTGGTCTCTGAAAGGGTGAAGTCCAGAAAAGGTACGAGTATTCTACTAACATGATCTATGGGGGGAGAAAAGGCTTTATGATGGTCATAAATCTCACAGCCTCTGAGAAAAAGTCCAGAGCAGGCACGTGATGCCATCCAACTGACATATATAAATGATGCATTTTCTGCTAGAGCCACAGCTCATCTCCATAATCCACACAACTGCTGAGAAGACAAAGTGAGAAATGCAGTCCATCCAACGCCCTGGCTAAAACAAAATAAGCTGCAGTTAATCATTTATCGACCTCCCCAAATAATAAGCCCCGAAAGTAAATACCAACAGTAGACTACAACGATCCAGGAAATTTTGTGGGAAATCTTGCATTTATAAATAAAACCATGAACAACGACCAATACTGACATCTGTGTGAAAGCATCCGTAATGTGCACTCCTTTTATTTCACTAGAATTTTGTCCTCAGGAATGAAGGTTCACCTTATATGTGAAGCTCTTACAGTAGTAAAAGAAGTTTTATTTAAACCTTTAGAAGCCACATTTTCTTGAAAGAACCCCCTAAACTCCCACTTCTGTTAAATTTTGTAAGCAGGGAAAGGATTTCTGTAGAATTTCAATTAATTTGCTTAGTCTGTCAAGTTGACAGTTTTAGGGTACACGTGTCATGGGAGATAGGAGATCATTTGGGGCCTGTGGAAATAGAGACGTACATGGTAACGTATGGAGGAGCCCGCCATGACGTCCCACTGTCTCCTCCTTCCTTCCAACGTTTAACTCCCACGTAGGGTCCCTGAGACAATGAACACTTAGGAAGGCAGTGGGTAACTGTAAGTGGCAGCTCTCTGCTTTTCTTCTTACAGAGTACAGTGTTTTGTCTGTCTGCTTTTCCCCACAACCCTGATCCTCATTTCCCTTCCTGTCATGCTCTTGTGCAAATCTAATTGTTCTCTTAGTCTACACTTTTGAGGAAATAAATGAAGGCTGAGAATGGAAACAAAAGTTGCAGACCTCCTTTTAGGCACTCATTAAGTGTGAGTTCAAATGGACAAAATTGTATACAATGACTTTCTGATTTACCAGCCCCATAAGTTTTAATTAACCTTTCCCCATTCTAAAACAATTTGTCATTTCAGAGATCACAAATATTTATGGTTTTCATCCTCTGGTCCATAATTACCATAGGAATACATATTTGATATAATGGAAAATGTGTAATATATACATACTCATAGGAACATATACATTCACACACACACACACACACACACACACACACACACACACGAGAACAGATTCCAGTATCTGAGACTCTTACAATGGAAAATAAAAGCTCACGTGCTGACCAGCTCAGGTCAGTGTTTTAGGCTTTGGACAGAGCTTTCACCCCCCTTATTGACCGGAATGGACTACTACGTCGCTTCGCGTTTCATGAAGATGAAACGAATAAACAATTGCAAACATATACAGTCCAGAGGAAATTCACTTCTGTTATTACCTGAAATCATGTACATAGAAAGATAGTTTCCACAAATAGGAAAAAATGGACTCATATTCAAGTTACTCTAGATATGATACATTTACAAGCAAAATCAGTGAGTCTACCTGATACAATAATCAGTTGTTTATCATCAAAGATATTCCCTTTTCCTTTAGAACTTTTAAAATATGTTTTCAAATTGCTACTTCTGTGTAGATCTTATTTTTTTCTGTACGTTTTAAACCCCTCCAAGGCAAAGGAAGAAGATTTAAAATCTGTTTTTGCCGCCCGTAGGACTACATATGCTGCTGCCACCTAATGCTTGTGGATTGATACGTTGTTTGAAAAGCAGTGGTCTAGACCTAATTCGTTCTTTCCTTGTCACATCCTGACAGCAGTGGTATCAAGCTTTCACTTACCAGCATGATTGTGCCCCCTCACTCCCGCTGGCTCTGCAGGGGCATGAAGATGTCCCACCATACTGCCATACCAAACACTCCCACGTATTTTCACCCCTACTGCAAGCCACCTGCCAGGGTCATAGCCAGCATTCTCTGTACCCCCCAGAACCCTTCTTGCTCAGCTAGGCACCACTTCCCAATCATCAGACCTTGGACTGTTGACATTTCCAGCAGGATTACTGGGTAGAAAGATAGAGGCCTGACATTGAAAGTCGTGGCTACATTTTTTTTAAATATTATTAAACGATGATGCCCTGATTAAAGAGTAAATTTTCTATGTAGAAAACACTAAAACTCAGTCAAGAAATAAAACTTTCCAGGCAGGCAATTCACACAATGGAAATATAAAAATAAAGTGGAAGATTAATTGCGATGGCCCATGTACTCAAAAAGATTGTGCTTGTGTACCTGCAGGTTACATTATACTTTTTATGAAAATAAGAATATGAGATCCTTTAAAATAGTGGCTTAAATTTTAATTTATTTATATGAAATATAAAATATTTCAAACATACCAATAACATAGGAGAAAATATAACAAATCTATGTGCCCTCCACTATAAATTAAACAGATGATGCCATCTTGCTACATAGGCTTTAGATCTTTACAGAAAAGGAATAAAAAGTATTTCTGGTTATAAAAGTAATCGAAGTTGCTTATTAAAAATGTAAGAAAAAAGAAAAATACAAAGAAAAAAATCCTAAGGATATTTTTTCCATGTTGATATATATCTCTCCATATGTGCTATACCTGTTTTACAGTTGGGATCGTATCATAAATCTTGTTTGCCCATGTAAAAGAGATTATTTTAAAATATGATTTTCAGATTTTTAATAATATTCCATCTGCTTTCATCAACCTATTATTGGGTAATTACGCTGGTTTGACTTTGTGCTAACATAAAGAATTCTTGTAGTCGTAACAGTCATTTCTTTCTCTTACCCCCCAAATCCAGCCCTGCAGCAGCACCTACAGCTGTAACTCCAAATGTAAATAGAAGCTGTATTCTTTCTTCCTTCTCTGACTTTAAATTTTAAAGATACCATCTGACCAGAGCCTTGGTACTCAAAAGTGTGGTCTTTGGGCCAGCAGTATCTCTCTCACCTGAGAGCCTGTTGGAAGTGGAGAATCTTAGGTCCTATCTCAAACAAGCTGAATCAGAATCAGAACTTCAGCAAGATTCATGAGAGAATCATATGAACAATAAAGTTGCAGAAGAATGGCTGCAGTGAGAGTCGCCATCGTTCCTCATCTCATTAGACACCTAGCTGGTCTCTCTACTACTTCTTTTTTTTTTTTTTTTTTTTTTCCCCGATACGCGGGCTTCTCACTGTTGTGGCCCCTCCCGTTGCGGAGCACAGGCTCCAGACGCGCAGGCTCAGCGGCCATGGCTCACGGGCCCCGCCGCTCCGCGGCATGTGGGATCTTCCCGGACCAGGGCACACACCCGCGTCCTCTGCATCGGTAGGCGGACTCTCAACCACTGCGCCACCAGGGAAGCCCTCTACTACTTCTTTTGCCACAGCGTGGTCCATTCTCTCCTTCACCAAGGTGATTTTTCTAATGAGTTAAATCAGTTATCACTCTCTCCTTGCCTCAAATTCTCCAGTGACTTGCACTGGGCTTAGAACAAAATCCAAATGCCTTTGTAAGGTTTAGATATCTCCCTGACTACCTGTCTTTTCAGACTCTACCTCTCCTCTCACCTTGTTCCTATTGGGCTTACTTACACACTCCTTTTTTTCTGTTGCTCAAACATTCCAATTTCATTCTCTACTTGTCCTTGCTATTTTTTATGCTTGGAAAGTATTCTGTCCCCAAAGCCATGGTGGCTCCTTTATAACAGTCAGGTCTCAGCTGGAATGTCTCTATCTTAGGGAGACCTTTGCTTCTCGGCACTAACATATTACCCTGTTGTACGATTTTCATAGCCCTTATGACTTTATGTAATTATTGTTTTTATTCATTGCATTTTCCATTGTGTGTCTTCTGTTTTGAAAAGTAAGTTCTATGAGACGTGAAATTAATATAGGGCCCGGAACACTGACATTTATATGGATAATGTTTGATACATATTTGTTGAATGCATGCATGCTATGGTGAACATCTTTGTAAACTAAACTTTGTGTTTGTCATTGAACATTTCCTAAGCATATGCCTTTGAATTTTTTTCCACTGAATCTCTTATTTTGCATTCTATATCATATTGCTAGATTGAATTGCAGACAGATGTTGTAAGGGTTTACACTTTAAAAAATAGCATATAACATTATTTTCCCCTGCATTCTTGTTAGTTTCTTGATACACAAGTACACACACACACATACACTATGTACACATCATCTATGTGACTATTTGCCAATTTGATGGGGGAAATAAGAATCTTGAGTATTTCTTTGATGACTACTGAAACTTGGGCAACTTTTATGATGCTCTCTGATTTTTATATTCTTCAGTTTTTTTCTTTTAATGGAGTATCCATCTCCTTTTCCCATGTGTCTGTTGGAACGCTCATAATTTTCTAAATAATTTTTTAAGTTTTGGTGAATTGTGTAATGGTCTATATACATTTTTCAAGGGTAACCGTTTATCTCAAAAATATTTATTCAATAATATTTTCTTCCACGACTGGTTATAACTTACTTTTTAAACCATTTACTCAGTTTTTTATGTATGCCTGGTTATCTCTTTGGGTTTTCTAAACTGTTATGGAATTAGTGCCAAAGTCTTTTAAATATTGTAGCTCTACAAGCAATTATAATAACTGATACTGAAAAAGTCACTGCATTTTATTCGTTTTCAAAAACTTAGAATTTTTTTGTGTTTATTTTTTGGATAAATTTTAGAATCATGTTATCAATAACTAAAACAAAAACAAAATTATTAGATTTGTATTGATATTGCATTAAGCCTACATAGCAATCTAGGCATAATTTTCATCCTTACATTATCCAAACTCTAGGTATCTCATATAAGTGGAATCATACAATGTTTTCCCTGTTGTGACTAGCTTATTTCAACTAGCATAATGTCTATAAGATTCACCTAAGTTGTAGCAATTGTCAGAATTTTCTTTCTTTTTAAGGCTGAATAATATTCCATTGCATGTATACACCACATTTTGTTTATCCACTCATCCTTCCAGGGACACTTGGGTGGTACACTTCCACCTGTTGGCTATTGTGAATAATGCTGCTGTGAACTTGGCTGTAAAAATATCTGAGCCCCTTCTTTCAACACTTTTAGCTAAATACTTAGAATTGAAACTGTGGTTAATCATTAGTCAAATCCACTTCACCTGCCTTCACTAATCAAGGTCGTTTTAAGACTTGCACGTGCTCCAAGCGGCCCAGCACTTAGCCTAAACAATAAGATGTTTGCCTGAGTTGTTTTCCAAGAACTTGGAGTCAGTTGTGTCTCCTTTGAGCTGAGCTGGTCAAGATGGAATAGGACCACTGACCCTCCAACTGGGCATGCTCGAGTGTCCCCTTGTTGACCTTTTGACGTCAGAGGGCCAAAAACTCCACCCTCAGATTGTGCTAAGCCCCTCCAATTTGGAACGTGCAGAGGCCTGTAGCTTAGTTACACCTGTGTAGAACGAGGATTACCGCACCTTTTCCCAGTCACCACTCCCCATACTCCCCACTCCCCAGACCTCGCTGCTGCTTTATTGGTTATCCCATCAACCCCCCAGCCCCTAGCCGTCAGGGTGGTGCATCTGTGACGTGTTTTCCGGTTCCTTTGCCGAGCTGCCTCGTGAGCAAACACTCTCTTTGCTGCAAACCTTGGCGTCTCAGCATTTGGGCTTGCTGTAAATTGGGAAAAATGAACCTGGTTTGGTAAAGGAATTGCTGAATCATATGGTAATTCGATATTTAAGTTTCTGAGACTCACCATACCGTTTTCCACAGCAGCTGCACAATATTCCCACTAGCAATGCGTGAGTTGCATTTTCTCCATCATCCCCAATATTTATTTTCTGCTTTTGGTAATAATCGTCCTAATGTGTGAGAAGTGGTATCACATTGTGGTTTTGATTTGCATTTTCCTAATAATTAGTGATGTTGAGCATCTTTTCATTTGTTTATTAGTGTCTGTATGTATTTTGGTGAGAAATGTCTATTCAAGTCCTTTTTTCATTTTTCAATTGGGTTCGATTTTTGTTGAATTATAAGAGTTCTTTAAATATTTCTGGATATTAGTCTTTTATGAGATCTATGATTTGAAGATATTTTTTCCCATTCCATGTGTCCATAATGATTACTGTAGCTTTGTAGTAAGTTTTGAAATCAGGAAGTGTGTAACTACCAACTTTGTTCTTTTTCAAGATTGTTTTGGTTATTTGTGGTCCCTTGAGATGCCATATCAATTTTAGGATGGATTTTCCTGTTTCTACAGAAAAAAAGTCATTGGGATATTGATAAGGATTACATTAAATCTATAGATTGCTTTGAGTAATGTTGACATCTTAATATTACTAAGTCTTCCAATCCATAGACAGAAGATGACTTTACATCTCTTTGTGTCTTCTTTACTATCTTTCAGCAATGTTTTATAGTTTTCAGTGTACAAGTCTTTGACCTCCTTGGTTAAGTTTATTGAATATTTTTTTACTTTTTGGTACTATTAAAAAGAGAATTATTTTCTTAATTTCCTTTTTGGATTTTTTAATTGTTAGTGTATAGAAATGAAAGGGAATTTTGTATGTTGACTTTTTATCCAGCAACTTGGCTGAATTCATTATTCTAACAGGAGTGTGTGTGTGTGTGTGTGTGTGTGTGTACTTTTTTTTTAAATTTTATTGGATTATAGTTGATCTACAATGTTGTGTTAGTTTCTGCTGTACAGCAAAGTGAATCAGTTATATATATACATATATCCACTCTTTTAGATTCTATTCCCATATAGTTCATTATAGAGTATTAAGTAGAGTTCCCTGTGCTATACAGTAGGTCCTTATTAGTAATCTATTTTATGTGTGTGCACATTCTTTAGGGTTTTCTACATATAAGATCATGTCATCTGCAAACAGAATTTTACTTCTTCCTTCCCAGTTTAGATGACTTTTACTTCTTTTTCTTGCCTAATTGCTCTGGCTATAACTCTGAATATATTGTTGGATACAGTTGGTAAAAGCAGGCATCCTTGTCCAGTTCCTGATCTTAGAGGAAAAGCATTGTCTTTCACCATTGAGTATGATGTTAGTTGTGGGTTTTTCATATGTGCCCTTTATTATGTTCAAGTAGATTTCATTTATTCCTAGTTGTTGAGTGTTTTTATTATGAAAGGATATTAAATTTTGTCAACTGCCTTTTTTGCATCAATGGAGATGATCATGTGTTTTTCCCTAATTCTGTGAACGTGGTGGATTATATTGATTGCTTTTCATGTGTTGAACCATCCTTGTAATTTCAGGAATAAATCCCACTTGGCCGTAGTGTATAATTCTTTTAATGTGCTCTAAATTTGGCTTGCTAGTTTCCTCTGGATGATTTTTGCATCAATATTCATAAGTGATATTGGTCTGTAGTTTCATTTTCTTGTAGTACCTTTATTGATTTTGGAATCAAGATAGTGCTGGCCTTAAATATTTTTTAAATGGAATTTGTTTATTTTGTCTAATCTATTTATAAATTACTTAGATTAATTACATATATTCGTTTTATCATTTTCTTATATCTAGATATATTTTTAATATACCATTTTACCAAGTTCTCTAGAAATTGTTTTTCATTAAATCCTCTTTGACCACTTCTTTGATCACATGATCTTATTTTTTGAGTTTACATTATTAAATGGCTCAAATTCTTGACAATATTAAGTAATAGTAGAATTGGGCATTCTTTTATTGGAGGAACTAATATGAATGGAAATTTTTCTTGTGTTTTGTCACTGGTTTAATTTTTAGTTTGAAGAAGATACTCTCCATCATGATTAGTTTCTTTCTGGGATAATGAGATTATCAAGAATCTTCCCTTCTTTCTTTCCCTTTTCTATCTTCTTAGGAGCCATGATTAGATTTTGAATTTCCTCATGATTCTTTCTAGTAATTCCTTTAAACTACTGATGCAGTTGATTATATTAACAGAATACCCGCACTTCTGAAAAGCCAGCTTGATGTGTTCTTCTGCTGATATAATATTGAACGGAATTTCTTTATGTGCTCCTGTTTCTGTGTTTTTCTATTATTTTTTCCTTTTTAATATGTTTATTTTCTTTTTTGGCTTAATGGTCTATTTTGCTTTATCACTGTCCTCAAATAATTTGGAAGTTATGTCATTTATTTTTGTTTATATTATACCTCTTTTGATTTCAGAAAATATTTTATTTTTCATTGAGATGTCAGTAAATAAAATCAGTATTCTTATACTTCATTTTTTCCTGCCAACTGTAATACATTCTGGGATTTGTGCTTTTTTGTTTCAGTTTATTGTAGTTAAGTTTAAATTTTGTAACTTCTCTTTAGGAGTTTTAATATCAAATTCTGGTTTTACAATAAGTAAAATATTTTACTTAATATTTACTTAATATTTTACTTAATATTTATTTCATTATTTTTTACTGAATGCAAGATTCATCATCAGTACTTAAATATTTCAGTAATTCAGTTGGCTGAGTTTTGAATTCACAAAGTTTCTAAGAATTGTTTTCATTTTTGGATCTTCTGAATCCTTGCATATTTGAGAACTTTTTAAATATTACATATGAATGGAAAGTTACATAGGTATAGAGTTTCTGGGACACAGCATTTTCCCTTCTTATTTATTTAGAATATGCTCCATTTTTACTGTACTGTTTTTGCAGTGCACACTGTGAGTTGCCTTCCTAGTATCCATTGCTATCTCTTTCTTTCCCAACCCTGGTATTGATCAGTCATCTCACTCTTCTTTTCTCTTTCCCCATAGCCAAATGGCTGAGGGGATGTTGAGCCTATCCTGAGCTCCATATTCATCTATGGTAATCTTATTGCTATTGCCATGGATTTGTTCAGAATTCAGCATGTGAATCAATTCTAAAAATTCATAAATAGAATTTACTGGAGACTCCTGGGGAAGATTCCTTGCTCCTAAGACAGAATGCCAATAAGAGATAGTCTTTTATTGATGTATTCCTCTGAATAACATCATGTCTGTATATCCATTGACAGCCAGCCATTTTGCATCTAAACCAATAATCAAGCTAACATTGACAATAGCAAAGATTTGAAATTATGTGGATCTTCAGTGAGATGAGTGAATCAATGCAGAAGCCAACTTATCTATGGACCTTCTATCATTTTATATATATTATTTATTGTTTATAACTTGTTAAGTCATGATTCCTGTAATTTGCAGGCAAAAATTATTCAAACTAATACAGTCTTACTTGTCTTTTTTTTTTTTTTCCATGGATGTGGCTGGTGGGGACAGTGTATAAGTACTTGTATGTGGAGATGTGTGGGCCTGAGTATGAGGAAAACATGTTTAGAGTTGTCTCCTCAGGGGGAGGTTCAACCAGAACTGTCTGCAATCTTGAAGCCACCCAGCAGGGAAGGAGAGGATGTCTCAGCAAGGTCTCTGAGGCCCAGTTTATAAAACTAACCCTCCAAGTCCCTCGTGGGGCAGAAACAGTGACCCCTCCCTCCTCTTTTCCTGCTCCTGACACCTCAAGTGAGATTAGATAAGCATAGTCATTAATTATTTCAGAAATGACCGAGGCAGCACTTGCCTTCCCAACAGCTGAGGCTGCAAATGTCCACTTGGTTTTAATTATTTTTCAGGGAAATAGTTGCATCCATCAATCACAGACCCATTCCACTGTGTGCTGAATGGTGGGTTGGGTTGGGTTGGGTGAGGGGATGGTACCTCATTCTGCCCTCAGGGAGCTCTTGAGGTGGTTGGGAGGGGTAGGGAGAAGGTGGTGTGTGATAGGATTAATTAAGGGAAACCACCTGAGAGCAAACTGGTCCTCTGCTCTGAGGGGCTGACTCAGGGTGGGAGCTGGGCCTTTTAGCATGGGAAGGAGGATGATGGGTGTGGAGGAGAGCCTGGGTTTTCATCCAGGCTCCTCACTTCTTAGCCATGACCTTGAGCAAGGTTATACATCTTGTCTTTATTTCCTCATTCTAGGCTATCAGTCAGGAATTTGGAAACACTGTACTGCGGAAGCAGTGGGAATAGTGGGAAGAAGAAAACAAGGCCCAGGGAGGTACAGTGGCTCCCTGAGGCCACCCACTGGTCACTGGCGGGTGGTACCGTCAATGGTCCCAACCCAGGCTTTGTTGCCTTCATGCCTCTCAGGGCCTCCTGTGGTTTCCTCCTTTTCCAGGTCTATTTCCAGGGGCCACATGTGCTTGACAGCTGTTCTCTTCCCTCGATCCTAGAAACAGGCCTGGCGCATGCCCAGCTAACCTGGGTGTCCCACGAGTCTCTTTCCTCTCCAGCTCTCTAGGCTTGTTAAATACTCTCTGCTTTTCAGCATTCTCAGATCAGGCCCAGGTGGTGGCTCACCTGAAAAGTGAGGAGATAGGACTAGATGAGCTCCAGCACTGGAGAATGGAAGGGATTCTCTTTCTACCCAGGAGCCCCTCTGAATCCTGGGGATTTCTGTTCTGCAGTCTTACTTGTCTTTAATGATATAGACAGAATTCAAGGGTGAGTCTGACATTTCCCATTGTTTTTCTGAAAGTATGCTTTTAGAATTTGTTCCTTATCCTTCAATTGTAAACATTTTTACAGAATATATTTTTGTTTTGATCTCTGTTAATTATTCCCAGAACATGAAACATGCTGATTGTTTTAAAATACAGATTCAAGTCTCTCTTTATTTCAGCATATATGTCCTCTACTGTATTAGAATTTATTTATTTATGGTCATTACTTCAGGATTTTGGGACTGTTGCATGTTTGCTCTGCATTGTCCTGTTGTTCATATTTGCCGTATTTTCTCACTTTTAGATCTGCCCTTTACATTTTTGATTTTTCTTATGTCTATTTTTCATGTTCTTTATACTAGTCACTTTCAATGAATCCTCATATTAGTTATTATGCCCTTACGCCCACTGTATGAGGTAGGTACTTATATGAGAACCATTTATGGAAAATTAAGAAATTAATAGACCACATAATTTTCCCAAAGGATATGTATTTGATTAGACACACAATAAAGATTCAGAATCAGGTCTGAGTGTTAATCTAAAATCTTAAATACTTGTACTATGAAAACCAGTTTAGTGTAAGAGAGTAGATTCTAAAATCGTACTGCCTGAATCAAATCATGATCTTAATATAAAATGTATTTTATGATTCATGATGTAATTCATACCAAAATATACTATAATATAATGCTTCCAGCTAGCAAATATGTACCAAATGGTAAGTTGGTAGATAAGGATATTTTCTTGAATCTCTGCTTCTGACAGTGGGAGATTATTGAATTATAGTGACCAGCCTGTCTCACTGTCTTCATTCCTCTCCAACTTCTTTCACTGTTTGCCTCATATTTAGCCTTACTCCTCTCTAGTCTCTACCTCTAAGCTGATAACTACCATCCTTTGGTGAAAACTGCAGGCACTTTGGAGTCAAATGTCCCTGGGTTCAAATCCTGACTCAAACACTTTCTAGCGATGATCTTGGACAAGTCATTTCACCTCATTGAGCCTCAGTTCTCTTACCTGTTGTAGCAGATGCTGTCTGCTACATATGCCCTGACTGCTAGTTCATGTGCGTGTCTTACAGCTTCCTATCACAAGTGTCTATAACTCTCTGAAGGCTTTATTGGACTACCAGAGCATGTTTGATCTGTGTGTGGAACAGGCCAGATGTACTAGGTTGTTGATATTCCTGCAAGCAGCCCAGACAAAAAGGGGGAACGCAAGTTGGAGGTTATGACCTGGATTCCTTATTCCTTGGGTGTAGTAACCATAAGGCATGTTCACAGTAAGATTGAGGTTCACTTCCCTGTAATGGTGACCTGCTTGTTAACATAATTTTTAGTGGTGTCCTTCCCTTCCCTATTTGACTTCTTCACTCTCCAGTTGGTTATTGAGTGGGATCACCTCCCAAATAAAGTATTTACACTTGAATCCTTATTTCAAGCTCAAATTCTGGAGAAAGGCAAACTAAGACACCTGTAACTAAGAATAATACTACTAATAATTACAACATAATTAATTGAGCATTTAAAAGTACATGAGAGGGCTTCCCTGGTGGCGCAGTGGTTGAGAGTCCGCCTGCCGATGCAGGGGATGCAGGTTCGTGCCCTGGTCCAGGAAGATCCCACATGCCGCGGAGCGGCTGGGCCCGTGAGCCATGGCCGCTGAGCCTGCACGTCCGGAGCCTGTGCTCCGCAACGGGAGAGGCCACAACAGTGAGACGCCCGCGTACCAAAAAAAAAAAAAAAAAGAATAAAAGTACATGAGAAACTGTAATGAGGCCTGTATATGCATTCTCATGAGCCAATTGAGAAGATACTCTTATCATTCTAATTTAACAGGTGATATAACTGAATCACAGAAAGGAAGGAACTTGTCAAATCACACAGACTTGTACTAAGATGAACCAGAATTCTTATTCCAGAGCCTTGCACTCTTCAGTCATTGCATTATATTTTCAGCTGTCATAGTGAATAAAAAGCAGGAGTCTAGGATGGAGGGATTAGCAAAACAAGGCCTTGTAAATCTTTTAATGATTTTTTTGCCATAAAAGGAAAGGAGAACAATTGAAGAATTTTTGGGGGGAGGGGGCATGATGGGGCTGAGATTAGGATCATATTTCCATTGTTGGGAGATCACATGAGGGAGGCAAGAGGAGACTAGTTAGAGGCTATTGTCATCATTTTAGGAATTGTTAACTTTACTAGGGAAATGACATTGGAAAGAAGTAGATGAGTTTAAGAGACACAGAGAAGATAGTATTGGTTGTACCTAAAGATGCATGACAAGTAGTGGTAAGGAGAGAGAGGCCTCACAACCTTCCAGGTTTCTGACTTAAGTGACCAGGCAGTAAAAGTTACAGTTACTGATATATAGAGGACAAGAAAAAAACTACTTTAGGAGGGGATATAGGTTTACTTATGAAGTTCAGGCACACAGTCAGTTATAATGTAGAGTAAAATGCATTAAAACACAGTAAATGTGGGGACACTGCAGATACATTTGGCATCTAACTCAGTCCCGGGCCATGATCAGTGAAGGAAGAGTTATCTAAGCCCAGAAATGAGTAATGAAGAGATGCTATCTACATCCATCCACAACCTACGTATATCTGAACTACATTTACAGTCAAGTGGCTCACCTTTTGAAAGCTGCTTCTCTCATTGTTTTTAACACGTTACAACCTGCCATAACTTATTTAAAGTTTAAGGGTACTCCCCCACCTCAAAAATCTCTAAATAGCATTAAACATATAGAGCTTAATAAAATTTAGCCATCCATCCATTCCCCGCTGCTTCTTCCTTCTCCACTAACATATAAATACTAGTTCACATTTCACATGAAAGTAAAAATACCAGTCAGATAATGACAAATATAGGATAGAAGTCTCTCAGAAATCTTTAAGCATACTTCAAGTAGAAATCATAGGAAGAAGTATCTGTCAGCCCAACCTTTCTCCCATAAAATACCAGAACATTTATAGTTTATTCCTGGAAATATGATTCTACATTAGTAGAGATAGGAAGTTTTCTTGTCAGTGAGGTGTATGCTCAGATATTACTCTCAGGACCTGGGTTTTCCTATATCCCTTTGACATACCCTCATTAGTTTAAGTCCTTTTTTTAAACACTTGCTTACATTTTAGCACTACAAAATGCTCCAGGCTCATCTTGCCTCAGTCCTAGAACCAGCCATTTCCCCAAGGAGCCCCAATTCCTTTTCTTGGAGGAAGGTATTAGAAGTAGAAAGATCCCAACACTAGGTGTACTTACTGCTACTGGGGTGTCATTGTTCAGGCCCTCAGCTAACAAAGCAAGGGAATATACATGTGTATATTAATCCATATATACACACATATCTAAACTAACCATGAGCTCACATTGATGTCTCTAACTCCAATTACTACATGAACCATTCTAGCTTCTTCCCTTGCTTATCTGTAATTTCCCACTGCACTCTGCTTGATATACCAGTTATTAAAAACCTGGCTCTCACTGTCTGCGATTCACTTACTTAATTGTTCACTCTCAGTATATGTGTATAGCTGTAGCAGAATCGTTAACCTTAACCCCCGTGGGAAACATTGTTATCAACTAGAGTACTGCATTTATATACAGTTTCTTTTGCCTTTAGTCTTTACATATTGGACTCATTTCCAGAGTTACTTAAGTCACCATCTTTTGCCCTATCCTCTTCATTGTATTTATTTCATACATTTGTAATACTGTTAGATTGTTTTGTCAGTTCTGGATTCCAAATGCAGCAAGCATTGCATATCTGGAATAAATTCCACTTGCTTGTGGTTTGTAATTCTTTTTGTACGTTTTGGGTTAGATTTTCTACTATCTTGTTGAAGATATTGCATCTATATTCATGAGAAATATTGGTCTGTAGTTTCCTTTATTTTTTAATATCTTTATCTAGTTTTGGTAATGGGGTAATGTGGGCCTCATGGAATGAGGAAGCATTCCTTCTGCTTCTATTTTGTGGAAGAGATTATGGGGAATTGATATAATTCCTTAAAAGTTTGGTAGAATTCATCAGTAGAATCATCTGGGTCTGGTGTTTTCTTTTTTGGAAGGTTATTAACTACTGATTCAGTTTTCATAGGTATAGGCCTTGTCAGATTATTTACTTCTCCTTGTGTAAGTTTTGGTAGTTTGTGTCTTTCAAGGAATTGGTCCATTTCAGCTATTTTATCACATTTGTAGGTATAGAGTTGTTTGTAGTATTCTTTATTATTCTTTTAATCACCATGGGAGTAATGATGACCTTTCATTTCTGAAATTGTTAAATCGTCACTGTACACTAATTTAAAACGGTACATACACCCCCAACAGTTTATAGCAGCATTATTTACAATGGCCAAGACAGGGAAGCTACCTAAGTGCCCCTGAACAGATAAACACTTGAAGAAGATGTGGTATATACATATAAAATGGGATATTACTCAGCCATAAAAAAAAATGAAATTTTGCCATTTGCAACAACACGAATGAATCTGAAGGGTATTATGCTTAATGAGATAAGTCAGACAGAGAAAGACAAATACTGTATGTTATCACTTTTATGTGGAATTTAAAAAATGAATGAATATAACAAAAAAGAAACACAGATATAGAGAACAAGCTAGTGGTTACCAGTGCAGAGAGGGAAGGCAGGGGACAAGATAGGGTTAGGGGATTAAGAGGTACAAAGTACTACGTATGAAATAAATAAGCTACAAGTATATATTGTACAGCACAGGGAATATAGCCAATATTTTATAACTTTAAATGGAGAATATAAAAATATTAAATCACTATGTTGAATACCTGAAACTAAGATAATATTGTAAATCAACTATACTTCAATTAAAATAAATAAACAAACAAACATAAACATAAGAAGTTATATAATATGTCAAAAAATGATATGTGCTATGGATAAAATTGGAGGGTGGTACTTCTCAAACTCGAAAGTACATATTAGTTAACTGGGGATCTTTTAAGAATGGATTCTAATTTTAGTAGTTCTATGTGGTGGCCTCAGGTTGTGCATTTCTAAGAAGCCCCCAAGTTATACCACCTGGCATTAGTCTCCATCAAAGGGGAACCTGGAATATTGAGAACAGACTAAGATAAAAAGATAGTACATTAAAATAATGCTCTAAGAGAAATTGAAATAATAAAAATAAGGAAAGCTGGTGAGAAAACCACAAAGGGAAGAGTAAAATTAAAACTCACATTAGAAGGTGCAAATTAGGATTGGCAATGCAAAATATTGATGTAGAGGATAAGGTATATAAATGTTCTCCCCAAAAAAAAGAAAAATGAAAGATGGGAAGAAAAAAAAGAAATGATTGATGTGAAAATTGGAGTATAGAGCACTAATCTATAAATAATTGGAATATCTAAAGAAGTGCAGAGAGATGGAACAAAGGCGATAACCTTGTTTGAAATCCTAGATTTTTTCCATTGTTCTACGGTCAAGGGGACAATGCTTATTTTCATCACCACTGCAAATGCAGTCAGTTGAAAACAAAAAAAAGGGGGGGGGGGTCTATGTTGGACAGAGAACCATGCATGGTTGCACCAGTTATCAATCCCAGTGGTGTAGACCATCACGCATCAGTTACCAATTCTAGGGGAAGCCTCTAAACACTTCTGCCCATTGCATCTTGGTATCAGAGTTGAGAAGGGAATCAACACAGTCAAGCACTGAATGGAACAACACTTTTACTTACTTAGAGAAGAGACAGCAAGATCAACTTCAGTGGTGGGCGTCAGTCTCCCATGGCCAGTGAGTCCTTCCCGGTGACCAGATGCAGGGCACTTCACCTATGTGTACCCCTCTGGTGCTGCAGGGGAAGGAACTCTGTCCACTCTTCTCGGAGGACAGATGTAACAGTGGGGTTGGCCAGGTGCCATGTGACGCACACACTTTCAGCAGAAACAAAAGACTACTCATCGAGTCTGAAACAAGAAAAGATATTCCCACGCAAGCTGATAGAGTCCACACAGCCTGTGCCCAGTTTATCTCTTGGTAAGGAAGTGTTCCAGGCCCAAGGCCCATTCCCATGCAGCTGAGTGGAGGTAGAAAGACTGCATGCAGGAGACTGCCTTTCCCAACAATCTAAATATTGGAAAAGAGAAGACAAGAGACATTGTATGTTTTCATTATGTACTTAGAATATTTATGAGAAACAAATGTAAAATGCTTGAAAAATCAGAAAATGAAATATGACTGCTGGCTGTTAATATAAGTCAGTAACTTTGATGCATACAACAAAGATCATTCAAAAATATAACTGAAAAGATTAATTTTAAATAGTAATCCATTGGTTGTGTTGCTTACCATCCATTGGTGGTGATGGTTCAATATACTTAACACCACTGAACTGCACACTTAAAAAATGGATAAGATAGTAAGTTTTATTTTTTATGTATTTTATCACAATAAAAATAATTTTTAAAAAGCAAACTATAATATCATACATCAAGAAATAAATTTATCAAGAATAGTACAAGCCCTATATGAAAAACCTAAAATTCAACTGAAAGATATACAAAAAATTAGGTAAACTGAAAAAAGTACTGAGTTCTTGTATGTAAGAACCTAAATAGCAAATATGTGTATTCTTCTTACTTAAAATATAAATATATTAAAATTAAGGTAACCACATGATTTATTATTTTAAGTTAATATAAAGATTTTCTGAAAAAGGTTTTGTTCAAGAATATGCTGCAGAAATATGAAGAATAAGATCAATAAGGCAAAAAATGATTTTAAAGTTTAGAGGAAGATAGAACAGTGGAACAGGAAATTAAGTCCAGAATGACATATACCTACGACTTTCTTTTCTTTCCAATCTTCAAGTTTCTCTTTAAATAGGTTTATCCCATCATGTACATTTATTTTAACAATTTATGTTCTTGGTTTTGTTCCTTTTATCTCACTTTATGTTTACAAATAATTTTCTTTTTTTTTTTTAAATTTTTAAATTTAATTTTATTTATATTTTATACAACAGGTTCTTATTAGTCATCAATTTTATACACATCAGTGTATACATGTCAATCCCAATCTCCCAATTCGTCCCACCACCACCACCACCCTGCCGTCGCTTTCCCTGCTTGGTGTCCCTACGTTTGTTCTCTACATCTGTGTCTCAATTTCTGCCCTGCAAACTGGTTCATCTGTACCACTTTTCTAGGTTCCACATATATGCGTTAATATATGATATTTGTTTTTCTCTTTCTGACTTACTTCACTCTGTATGACAGTCTCTAGATCCATCCACGTCTCAACAAATGACCCAATTTCGTTCCTTTTTATGGCTGAGTAATATTCTATTGTATATATGTACCACGGCTTCTTTATCCATTCATCTGTCGATGGGCATTTAGGTTGCTTCCATGACCTGGCTATTGTACATAGTGCTGCAGTGAACATTGGGGTGCATGTGTCTTTTTGAATTATGGTTTTCTCATGGTATATGCTCAGTAGTGGAATTGCTGGGTCATATGGTAATTCTATTCTTAGTTTTTTAAGGAACCTCCATACCGTTCTCCATAGTGGCTGTATCAGTTTACATTCCCACCAACAGTGCAAGAGGGTTCCCTTTTCTCCACACCCTCCCCAGCATTTGTTGTTTGTAGATTTTCTGATGATGCCCAGTCTAACTGGTATGAGATGATACCTCATTATAGTTTTGATTTGCATTTCTCTAATAATGGCAGCTTTTCATGTGCTTCTTGGCCATCTGTATGTCTTCTTTGGAGAAATGTCTATTTAGGTCTTCTGCCCATTTTTGGATTGGGTTGTTTGGGTTTTTTTAATATGGAGCTGCATGAGCTGTTTATATATTTTGGAGATTAATCCTTTGTCCGTTGATTCATTTGCAAATATTTTCTCCCATTCTGAGGGTTGTCTTTTCATCTTGTTTATGGTTTCCTTTGCTGTGCAAAAGCTTTTAAGTTTCATTAGGTCCCATTTGTTTATTTTTGTTTTTATTTCCATTACTCTAGGAGGTGGGTCAAAAAAGATCTTGCTGTGATTTATGTCAAAGAGTGTTCTTCCTATGTTTTCCTCTAAGGTTTTATAGTGTCCAGTCTTACATTTAGGTCTCTAATCCATTTTTAGTTTATTTTTGTGTATGGTGTTAGGGAGGGTTCTAATTTCATTCCTTTACATGTAGCTGTCCAGTTTTCCCAGCACCATTTATTGAAGAGACTGCCTTTTCTCCATTGTATATCCTTGCCTCCTTTGTCATAGATTAGTTGAACATAGGTGTGTGGCTTTATCTCTGGGCTTTCTGTCTCGTTCCATTGATCTATGTTTCTGTTTTTGTGCCAGTACTATATTGTCTTGATTACGGTAGCCTTGTAGTATAGTCTGAAGTCAGGGAGCTTGATTCCTCCAGCTCCGTTTTTTTCCCTCAAGACTGCTTTGGCTATTCGGGGTCTTTTGTGTCTCCATACAAATTTTAAGATTTTTTGTTCTAGTTCTGTAAAAAATGCCATTGGTAATTTGATAGGGATTGCGTTGAATGTGTAGATTGCTTTGGGTAGTATAGTCATTTTCACAACATTGATTCTTCCAATCCCAGAACATGGTATATCTCCCCATCTGTTTGTATCATCTTTAATTTCGTTCATCAGTGTCTTATAGTTTTCTGCATACAGGTCTTTTGTCTCCCTAGGTAGGTTTATTCCTCGGTATTTTATTCTTTTTGTTGCAATGGTAAATGGAAGTGTTTCCTTAATTTCTCTCTCAGATTTTTTATCATTAGTGTATAGGAGTGCAAGAGATTTCTGTGCATTAATTTTGTATCCTGCAACGTTGCCAAATTCATTGATTAGCTCTAGTAGTTTTCTGGTGGCATCTTTAAGATTCTCCATGTATAGTATTCTTGTCATCTGCAGACAGTGACAGTGTTACTTCTTTTTCTTTATTCTTTTCCTAACTTGTGCTGGATTGGGTACATTACTATTAATTTTATATCCTTCCTTTGGTAATTGGATGTTATATATTGGCTCTTTCATTCTACTAGTATTAATTTTCTGCCTGTTGCACTCAGAGGCAAATACTTACTTATCTTAAAATAAACCAAAAGAAAATGCTGCCCATGTTTCTTGACTTCACCCCCTACTCCTGTAAGATGAAACATTTTGAACATTTTTACTTTCTTTACTGCTCCATACTCACACAACCTGCCCAGAATGCCATTACTTGACTCCTTTCTTGTTACACTCACTCCAAGGTTTTAGTGAGATAGTCATGTATCAAAAGTACAAAACTATGATTAGTCTGTTCTTGCAGCATTTATCTCTTCCAAGAATTGTTACTTCTTAGTCTCATTACATAGTATTCATATTTCAGTTCTTCATTCCCAGTATTACAATACAGTTAGATATAAATATGGCTAGATCATGCAGTTTTACTCTTTATTGTTTCCTCACCTCTGTCTCACTCCCTGTTGTGAGGGTTCGGTTCTGATTTACTTGTTTGGTTAGAATAAGCTCTCTAGTAGTTTCCTGAGATAAGGTAGATGGGTAATATGTTCTGTGATTTTTTGTGTAACTACAGATGTCCATTGCTTACCCTGAGAAGTGAATTACATCAGGCTAAGTGTAAATTTTTTGAGTTGCAATAATTTTTTTCCTCAACATTCTGCATATACTATATTTCCCTATGTGAAGTTTCCAGATTGCATGTGAGAAGTCTGACTGATAATCTGATCCTTTTTCCTTTTGAGTACCTGTCTTTTTTTCTAGGAATTTGTAAATTTTAATTTTCTCACATTGATCTTAGGAATTTTACCTAAATGCATGTCATTTTCCACCAATTCTCCATACAAGTTAGTGAGCCCTTTGAATCTGCAGACATCTTTTTTCATATCAAGAACATTTTCCTTGACATTGTTCCTCTATTCCTTTTAACTTTTCTGGAAATCATATGTTTTCATATTTTGTACTGTTTGACCCTCTAATCTTTCAGGTTAATAGTAGCTTCTCAAGAATGGCTATTTTCTTCTTCAGCTTATCTACTGAATTTTTAAATTAAAATGCAAATTATTTTTCTTTTTTAGTTCCAGGAACATTTGTCTTTGGAATGCTACATTTGAATTTCCTTAACATGATTATCAGTTTTATGTTTAAGATGTCATCTCTCCAGTCAGTAGCCTTACTTCAATAGGAGTCACCTTATAGGTGCCGTGCTTGTTCTTTTAATTTGGTTGCTGGGTTCACTTAAGCCTGTTGCTGTTTACTTTGGCTATATAGTGCTCTGTTCGTCCTATGTTTTCACATCAAGCTGTTAAGCAGGTCTGGTTGCCAGACTGCATGCAAATTGCAGAACTAATTCTGATGGTAATAACAGTATAGTTTCAAATCACACATTATATCAGTTGATAGCAAAAAGTGAATAGGACCATAAAGAGAAGTAAAAGAGTCTTGTATTTTTTGTTATATGAAGGCCTAATCCCAAAGAAACCATGCAACTTTGACTTGGATAATTAGAGAAATATATTCAAGTATATTATTAAGCAATCATAAATGTAACAACTAGTATGAACAAATACAGAACTTTCAGGTCACTGTGGAAAATAAGAATAAACAAATCCAAGTTCTGGCAGACATAAAACACAAAATTGAAATACTATATGATGTTTGAAAAAAGCAGTGTATCATTATTATTTGCAGATGATAGTTTTGCACCTAGAAATACAAGCTAATCAAGAAAAAATGCCAACAATGGGTTTAAATAAATCAGTAGATTTCCAGTTTAATTTCAATAATCTGTAAATTGTAAAAAGGAAAGAAGATTCCTTTCAAAGTAGCAAACACAAAACCAAACAACATCAGAACAATGACAGCAGCATCAACAACTACAAAAATAACACATTCTATGCCAAAGAATTATTTTAACAGCAAAAAAAAGTCGAGATCTAAAAGAAGAAATCTTTGAATAACAGGAGTAAAATTTTGCTGATAGACCAAAAAAACAAAAAAAAAAAAAAGAAAAGATGTTGCTCAGTAGAAAGATAGATAACTGCAGTGGATTCTTTATAAAATAATTTACTGTTTTAATTTAATCCTCATCAAAATTCATTTCGGGAGGTTCATGCATGAATGCAGATACAAAAATCCCAAAGTATTAGGAAACCATATTGTATAAAGATTAAATTAATTATAATACAGTGTAACCAAAATGGGTATATTGCAAGATTGCAATGGTAGCTTAACATTAGAATATATGTAAAGACCATTCTTCACAGTAGGAGGTGAAAGGAGAAAAGCAATATTTTTACTTCATAATGTTGAAAAATGTAATAAAACGCAGCACCCTTTGATGATAGGTACTCAGTAAACTAGGAATATAAGTGAACTTTCTGAACCTGACAAACAGAATCAATGAAAAAATTTGGGCAAACATCTCTTGTAATGAAAACAATTAGAAGCATTTTTTTTTAACATTCAAGAAAGCCATTTAGCACTGTTAGCCAGTTAGAATTTCTACAAATATTATGAACAATAAAAATTTAGCAAGTTGGCTTGCTGTAAGATCAACATAATCCAGAAACAGATAAAAGCATAATTTAATAGAACACACTCTTTATAATTACAATAATGATGAGATTCATAGGAAAAATCTAATAAAATATGTATTAAGATGTAAATGTGAAAAAGCAAAGCTCAGGAATCTTTAGAAGAAAATACAGTTATGTATTTCTGACCTTGGTATAGGAAATAATTTATTAAGATAAACACAAAGAAATTAGCTCAATTCAACTAAATCAAAATTAAGAATTTCTGTCAATGAAATGATGAAAGTGAAAAGAAAATACAAGCAACAAACAGAAAGAAGAAAATCCATAACACATATCTTACTAATCGTTAGTCTTTAGAATGTGTAAAGGATTCCTAGTAATCCACGAGAAAACAACCAACAAACATCCCACATCCCCTCAATAAAAATAAATAAAACATAGGAACAGGAATTTTACATTTATGGCCAGTACATACTATGTAATCAGCAAAATGAAAATTAAGACCATATCTTAACCTGGGTTCCCCAGAAAGCTGCTATTTTGCAAGATAACACAATCCCAAGGGGCAGGAGTGAGGGATAAGCATAATGAAACAGGGAGGGAGAGCCAAGATGAGGGTGTATTAATGACCTGGTTGCAGCTAAGTGTGACTGATTATCCTGTAGGATTGTCTTCTGAGAAGGTGTTTAACTATATCTCACGTCTGTATAACTTGGAAGAGAGGGATGGTGGGTAGAAAAATGTACCTTCTGTTTCCTGTATTCCCTAGTCAGAGTTCATCCCATGAGGCACATGCATGGCTGTAGAGCAGAGTTCCATAGCATCCCACATCTTGGCATCAACTTGGAATCCCCAGGCTTAGCAAAGGCATGAGGCAAATTGCTATTATTCTGTGCCTGCTTGAAAATCCTAGAAGGCTACACTAGTTATGCCGCAACTGGAACAGGAGGTGGTGAAGTTGAGAGAACCTAAAATGGTTCATAAGTATCTGATAAAGATGCTAGATACCTTTTTATACCTGCTGTATTTGCAGAAATTAAGAAGTCTGGCTACATCAATTGTTGGAAAGGATATAAAACAACGGTGTTCTATAGCGCTGGTAGGTATCATATTATGTATGTTTGTTCGCATAAATACTAATCAAAAAAAAAATGTTTCCCTGGTATGAAAGGAAAAGAAACCTGCCACCTTTCAGAGCACTTTTTTTTTTTAAAGAAAACTTGTAATTATAAATTCTTTCTTTGCTTCTTCGAGATGTACATAAATCTTTTTAAAACATACATAAGCCTCTTTACCTCTTTACTATCCAGGAATATTTTTCTCTAAGACTTGGGAGCCTCTTTATTTAGTAACGTATTGTTTAGCCTCCATGTGTTTGTGTTTTTTACGTTTTTTTCCCCTGTAATTCATTTCCAATCTCATAGCGTTGTGGTCAGAAAAGATGCTTGATATGATTTCAATTTTCTTAAATTTACTGAGGCTTGATTTGTGACCCAAGATGTGATCTGTCCTGGAGAATGTTCCGTGCGCACTTGAGAAGAAAGTGTAATCTGCTGTTTTTGGATGGAATGTCCTATAAATATCAATTAAATCTATCTTGTCTATTGTGTCATTTAAAGCTTGTGTTCCCTTATTTATTTTCATTTTGGATGATCTGTCCATTGGTGTAAGTGAGGTGTTAAAGTTCCCCATTACTAATGTGTTACTGTCAATTTCCTCTTTTATAGCTGTTAGCAGTTGCCTTATGTATTGAGGTGCTCCTATGTTGGGTGCATATATATTTATAATTGTTATATCTTCTTTTTGGATTGATCCTTTGATCATTGTGTAGTGTCCTTCCTTGTCTCTTGTAACATTCTTTATTTTAAAGTCTATTTTATCTGATAAGAGTATTGCTACTCCAACTTTCTCTATGTGTCCTTAGGTCTGAAGTGGGTTTCTTGTAGACAGCATATATATGGGTCTTGTTTTTGTACCCATTCAGCAAGCCTGTGTCTTTTGGTTGGAGCATTTAATCCATTCACATTTTAGGTAATTATCGATATGTATGTTCTTATGAGCATTTTCTTAATTGTTTTGGGTTTGTTTTTGTAGGTCCTTTTCTTCTCTTGTGTTTCCCACTTAGAGAAGTTCTTTTAGCATTTGTTGTAGAGCTGGTTTGGTGGTGCTGAATTCTCTTAGCTTTTGCTTGTCTGTAAAACTTTTGATTTCTCCATCGAATCTGAATGAGATCCTTGCCGGGTAGAGTAATTTTGGTTGTAGTTTCTTCCCTTTCATCACTTTAAGTATATCATACCACTCCCTTCTAGCTTGTAGAGTTTGTGCTGAGAAATCAGCTGTTAACCTTATGGGAGTTCCCTTATATGTTATTTGTCATTTTTCCTTTGCTGCTTTGAATAATTTTTCTTTGTCTTTAATTTTTGCCAGTTTCATTACTATGTGTCTTGGCGTGTTTCTCCTTGGGTTTATCCTGTATGCTACTCTCTGCGCTTCCTGGACTTGGGTGGCTATTTCCTTTCCCCTGTTAGGGAACTTTTTGAGTACAATCTCTTCACATATTTTCTTCTCTTCACATATTTTCTTCTTCACATATTTCTCCTTCTAGGACCCCTGTAATGCGAATGGTGTTGCGTTTAATGTTGTCCCAGAGGTCTCTTAGGCTGTCTTCATTTCTTTTTCTTCTTTTCATTCTTTTTTCTTTATACTGTTCCACAGCAGTGAATTCCACCATTCTGTCTTCCAGGTCACTTATCCATTCTTCTGCCTCAGTTATTCTGCTATTGATTCCTTCTAGTGTATTTTTCATTTCATTTATTGTATTTTTAATCTCTGTTTGTTTTTTCTTTAATTCTTCTAGATCTTTGTTAAACATTTCTTGCATCTTCTCAATCTTTGCCTCCATTCTTTTCTGAGGTCCTGGATCATCTTCACTATCATTATTCTGAATTCTTTTTCTGTAAGGTTGCCTATCTCCACTTCATTTAGTTGTTTTTCTGGTACATAGTCCTCTACCTTTTCATCTTGTCTGTCTTTCTGTGAATGTGGTTTTTGTTCCACAGGCTGCAAGATTGTAGTTCTTCTTGCTTCTTCTGTCTGCCCTCTGGTGGATGAGGCTATCTAAGAGGCTTGTGCAAGTTTCCTGGTGGGAGGGACTGGTGGTGGGTAGACCTGGCTGTTGCTCTCGTGGGCACAGCTCAGTAAAACTTTAATTTGCTTGACTGCTGATGGGTGGAGCTGGGTTCCCTCCCTGTTGGTTGTTTGGCCTGAGGCGACCCAACACTGGAGCGTACCCGGGCTCTTTGTTGGGGCTAATGGCAGACTCTGGGAGGGCTCACCCCAAGGACTACTTCCCAGAACCTCTGCTGCCAGTGTCCTTTTCCTCACAGTGAGACAGAGCCAACCCCCCGCCTCTGCAGGAGACCCTCCAACACTAGCAGGTAGGTCTGGTTCAGTCACCTATGGGGTCACTGCTTCTTCCCCTGGGTCCCGATGCGCACACTACTTTGTGTATGTCCTCCAAGAGTGGAGTCTCTGTTTCCCCCAGTCCTGTTGAAGTCCTGCAGTCAAATCCCGCTAGCCTTCAAAGTCTGATTCTCTAGGAATTCCTCCTCCTGTTTCCGACCCCCAGGTTGGGAAGCCTGACGTGGAGTTCAGAACCTTCACTCCAGTGGGTGGACTTCTGTGGTATAAGTGTTCTCCAGTTTGTGAGTCACCCACCCAGCAGTTATGGGACTTGATTTCATTGTGATTGCGTGCCTCCTACCATCTCTTTGTGGCTTCTCCTTTGTCTTTGGATGTGGGGTATCTTTTTTGGTGAGTTCCAGTGTCTTCCTGTCGGTGATTGTTCAGCAGTTAGTTGTCATGAATGAATATTCATTGGAATGCCAAGGCCACCCTTCCTTCAAAAAGAGATATTTTTGTCACACTTTCTGGGGGAAGTAGATAAACTCAGAACTTAGAGCACTTTGTGGGTTAGGGCATGGAGGAGTTAGTTGTAACAGGTCAGGGGATTAGGCAGCTTAAAAATAACTAATTTGGTGATGAAATTATTAAGTAAATCTCATTGGTAAATTGGAAATTTCTCAGTCATTTTTTTGTCCCTCTCTTCTAACAAAATGCTGAGTTACTGAATAATTATTGAATATTTTAACAATTAAAGTGTATTCATGCCAACATAGAATTCAAATTAAAACTCTAGGCAATTTTATTTATTTTTTATTATTCTTAGCATTAAAGGTTATGCTCTGTTCAAAACATGCATTTTTTACTTGATAATATATGGGTCTATGTTTAGAATTACTGCACTAAACCATTCAGTATTTTTCTTCTTACATGGAATCTTAGCACCAAAGCTCTTAAAAGTTTTCTGGGTGTGAATTTCATACCTGTTTATTGCTGATTAAATACATGGAAATTAGTCTTTCACTATCTCGAATGACAGCTTACATGTTGTCAACCAGATAAAAAAGAAAACTTCTGTCAATTTTGTCATTTCCCACATAACTAAATAAATGTTATAGTGTGGGTAAAATAGTGGCACAGTTTAAAAATGATTATTTACTTGTCATTTGGAGGATTTGTCATCATGTAGTCAATAGTGATCAATGAACAGAACTTATGCCTCTTGACTCCTGGTTCAGTGCTACAAGAAATGGCAGTTAGTAGCATTAAATTGAAAATATATAGTAAAAATAATTTTGAAGAAGTAAAAGGTAAAAGACATTCATTTCATGTCAGGAAAAATAAAAGAGAAATCTAAAAAGCCAAACAGGAGAATAAATCTAAAACTTAGGAAGTGTTTCATTTTAAAAATCACTTCCTACTTAAATATGTATGAAGTGGACCATAGAGTTCAGCTAACCATCAGTGGCAAAAATGTGGATTTTTTTTTTTGATGGTTACAAAATGCTGAGTGTGACGATTTTGTAAGATGGCCCACCTTCCCTCACAAACCTCACATTCTCCATACTAGTGTTTTGAAATCTGATTCCAGAAAAAGATTTGATTTTCGTTACTCAAGGTGCAGAGTGAATTATGTCAATGTGTTACTGCTCTTCTTGATATTATTTGTTGAGATACAATGTCTCGTAATTGAAAGAGCACCAGCCTTAGAAAGATGTGCATTTTATTTATTTTTTAAGTTTATTTTTTCTTCCAGTTTTATTGAGATATAATTGACATGTAGCACTGTATATGCACAACATACTGATTTGACTTACATACATCATGAAATGATTACCACAGTAAGTATAGTGAACATCCATTCTCTCATATTAAAATTAAAGAAATAGAAAAAAAATTTTTTTCCTTTGGATGAGAACTTAGGATTTACTCTCTTAACTTTCAGATATAACATAAAATAGTAAGGATGTGTATTTCAATTTCAGTTATGCCAGTAAATTAGCTGTGAGACCTGGAGAAAATGTGTTTTTTTTTTTTTCTCTGAACTTGTTTACTTTCTGGAAAGGAAAAGTAAATAATATCTTTTTTATAGCAATATTATGATAATTAAATGTAAATCTGAATATTGAATTTTTATGTAATAATTCAGTAAATGGTAGCCATTGATACTGTTGTTTTATTAATATTGTCAGCTTTATTCTTATTATATATTTCTATCTTTAGTTATTGCAAGCCTGGGCAAGTTACATATTCTCTGTTGCCACAATCTCCAAATATGTAAAATGGGGATCATTACAGTATCTATTCACTGAGTAATGTGAAGGTTAAATGGTTTAATACATGTAAATCACATAGCAGAATACCCTGCACACTGTAAATGCCATGTAAATGTTAACCATTATTATGTGTTAGAGGAATTACATTTTATTTATTTAATTTCATAAGCAGATTGGGGGGGTATTTGGGGTGTATAAAAAGTCACACACCAAAAACACTGATGGGTTCTGCTCACATGTAAGGTTGATCTCAGTGGTCAATTCTGTATTGCTTAATTCCTGCAGCATTATAGAGAAATATGCCCTCTCTTAGGTCATAATGAGACAAAAAATATTCAGAACCAGAGATGTGAGCAAATCTCGTGATTTAATGTCTAAATGTGAAACATGAACATCTAAATGATAGTGTTACACAATTGAAAATTATTGAAAACGTTTTGAAGAATTTGACAGTGATGCCCAAACCCAACCACCCAGGAAATCATGCCAAAAGACCCTAGTGAAATGTTTTAATCTATATCTCCACATTCTGTTACACCCTCTTCAGGGAGCCTTGCAACCCTTCCTCCCTGTCCCTACCAAGTAAAATAAGTGCTGTGGTGAGTCATGGTTACTGGTGCAGGTTAACTACATCTTTCTTACATCCTCAAGCCAGAATCCCTGGTTTGAAGCCAAGATTTTTTTTCACATTTGGTAGACATTTTCATTTACTATTTTTTATTAATATCTATTATCATGTGAATAATCATACACTAAATATATATGTCATTGTTAAGATGGAAACTTATTTATAAAACACTTGAAGATGAAAATCCTATGAAGATGGGATTAAACTGACTTGTTCGCAGCTGAGATTTAATTTCAGAGTTTAATGAGGCTTTTTGTCCACTAGATGTATAATTTTTTCTTTTGGGTGGATAAGAAATCAAATGTCTCACCACAATTGACATCAAAAGGGAATTATATTTTTACAATGATAGAGCTAAGCTTTTACTAAATGAGTAATTGAGAGTATTGGCAGATTGTCAATTTAAATTTCTCAAAGTAATAGGAAATATTTAATAAGTTAATATGAAATCCAACCAGGGTATGTGGAATCATAGAATGTGTTTGATTCTTTTTTTATCTAAGTTTTCTTGGAGGAATTTTTAACTTGACTGTTGGTTATTAAGGTAAAGAAAGATGACTTGCACCATTTTCTTATTGAAGGGTTGTCCCAATTCTGTCTTCTTTGGAAAAGAATTTCATGGTTTCCAAGTTTCTAAGTTACATACTTAAAAATATAAGGATTATTTTTTCTAAGCATGGTATATAGATTTGTTGAAGACAATATAAAAAATGTAAGGTTTTAAAATTTTAATCAGTTAACAGTTTTAAAATTTAAGGTAAGCAGACAGTACTGTGATTATCTCACTTTATCCCCACAGCAACCCTATTATTGATTCTGTAATGGTGTTATTCACATTTTGCAGATCAAGAAACTGAGACTTAGAGAACTTAAGTTATGTGCTCATGGTCACTCAGGTGATAAGCTTGGTAGAACGAGGGTTGGAAATTAGACCTGCTTACATCCAGAACCTCTGTTCTTGACCATCAGAGTGCAGGTTATGTGAATACCCCAGGCTGTTTAAAGAAACTTGAATCTGATTCAGCCACTGGGACTTTCAGAAAAAGGGCAGTGGAAGGAGTTCTTATTTGGTCAGAAGTTCTTTGCTTATTCTCTGTAACCTATGTGGGTGTGGTTGTAATGGCTGAGATAGTCTTGTATCCTTCTCCTCATTTAAGGAAAGATGATGTGGCCATTTATCTAACTAAAACTAGGCAACTAAAATGGAAACAAGGCATAGCACATATACCAGTTTGTTCAAGATCAAAGTGTTTCTTTTCTAGGATATGTTGAAAGGCATTGCTAAAGGACATACTTGTTTAGAAATTTGAGGTACCTGTAGTTGCTTCATGCATGGTAGTTGTCTTAATACACACAATATGATTTTAGGAACTAAGTATGTATTCACTGCCATGTTACTTACTCCACCATGAACACAATTCTGGGATCATTCTTCCTAATTTTGTAAGGTTGAAAATGGATCCAATCAATTTGCAATACTAATAATAATAGATAATATTGATTGAATACTTTATGTACTCTTCTAAGATCTTTATATGCTGTGGAAATATGAAGAATTTACCTATTCAGAAAATCTCTTTGGAAGGAAATACACAGGGCAGCAAGATAAAAGGTTTATTTTGTAGCTGAGTGCTATAAAGTTTCCCTATTGCTTCTAGGATCTCAAGCCACACAAATCAATTTTGTAAGTATTACCAACAGGCCGGCTTCCCTTGCAGTTTAATGCTTTATATTACAGGTTGCCCTTTTCTCTCAGTAATGTGAAATCCTCTTAAGCAGTACTTGTTTAGCAAATTCTGTCAGCATGATGACAAAGTAGTGTGAATACACATTGGAAGAACCCTGCAGTTTTAAAATATTTAAGAATTGGTCCAGGTATCATTTATTCTCCTTTGTGAAAAATCTGTGGAAGAGATTACCAAAACTGTATACTTTTGTCTGCCATTTTCTTATAGTGGTGTCCGAAAATACCTTGTACTTGCTATGATCATTGGTAGAATATAATTTTTTATTTTATTACTATCATAAAATAGTGCAAGTTTTGTTTCATATTCTTTGGAGTATTCCAGAAAATTAGGGGCAGAAAGGCACAATTTTCTGCAAGGTGTAGAGTTGTTAAGTTAAATTTTTTTAAAGTAAGGCAAATTTGAGAGTAACTATGAACTAGTATACCCCAGGAGATGCATAGCTAAGAATCCCATATCTGTAGGCATCGTTCAGCTTGAAGGTCAGATTGACAAAGAAAGAGTTAATTTCCATTCTACATGGGACCTCAAGCCTTGAAACAAATATGGAAGTTCTTGTCCAGGTCTGCATAGTCATTCAATCATTCAGTAAACAAACTTTAGCATCTACTCTGGGCCATGGGTGTGTCGTATGTAGCAGATGCTCATGGTGTCCCACCCGTATCCCTTTAGCATGTGACATTTCAGTGCATGTTGGCAAGCTTCCAACTGCCAGTACCTGTGACTTTGAGGGCTGTCTCTGTCCCCTGAAGCCCACTCTGCAAGCATGCAGACCATGATGGAGGCATAAGGGTGTCAATGCCGATAACCAGCCACCCACCCTGCAAGCAGCATTTAGCATGACTGCTGGGAACTGCTGGATAAATACTCCATTTCCATAACCTCTTTGGATGAGATAACTCTGAGGTGTTGTCCTGCACAGTCTCCCAGAGTTCTCCAGCCGATTAAACTTCATTTATGCACTGTGATAACTAGCTTGAAAAACTACCTTTAAAATTTTTTTCTTTCCTTCCATCTAAATCTTACTTTCTCACTTTGCTGCTGGTTAGCATGTGTGCTCACCTCCCAAATGAACTGCTTGTAACCCTTATCTCCGGGTCAGCTTCTGGGGGATCCTAAACAAAGATATGACATAAAGATGATGAAAGCAAGATCTGTCATGAAGTGATTTGGAAGGAATAGTCCGAGAATGAGGAACAGTAGTGATTCTGAAGATGAAGGAGAATGGAGTTTTATAAGGAGTTCAAATAAGTTAAGTCTTGCAATGAATTTCCTGGATTTAGCACTTTGTGCTTTCTAAGTGATCATTGTAAATGTGGCATCCATGAACATTGGCTGCTCAGATCTTTCAAGAGGGAAGCTGCTAAAAAGTATAGATGGCTGACAGCCTCCAGTTGTTACCACCTGGGGATTATGCATGTACCAAGGCCACTGTCTCCTTGGGCTGCTCTCTGGTATTGACTGAGCATGGCAGGTATATCAGTCAGAGTTTCACCAGAGAAACAGAACCAGCAGGATCAGTTTACGTGGTTGTGAGGGATGCCTAGGCAAATTCAGAAATCCATAGGGCAAGCAGCCAAGAAGGCTGGAACTCTTGGGCACCAGCTGAAGCGAGAGTCAACAGGTGCAATTTTCTCTTCCTCAGGGAAACCTAAATTCTGCATGTAAGCCCTTTCATCTGATTAGATGAGGCCCACCCAGATAATTGAGTCTAATCTCCCTTACAGAAAGTCAACTGATTGTAGATGTTAGTGACATCTACAAAAATACCTTCACAGCAACACCTAGATTAGTGTTTGAATAACTGTGTACTAAGCCAATTTTACACATCAAACTGACAATCACAGAGGGAATATTAGGAGTAAGCTACGTATGCCCAATATGGGATTCTTCCAGTGGGTGGTTAGTATCAGATAGGAAAATTTAGTAAACTGGGACAATGACTCTAATAAGGAAACCAAGTGCTCAAATGAGGACCATACCTGTGTTCTGAAAGTAGTTTTCTTATTTTTGTTTTTGTAATGCATTACTACATTTAAAATACCATCAAAAATATTATCAATAGGTACATTTTTCCCTTTCATTGATAATCTATTATAATTTTTAACTTCTATTAGTAAATTTAGAATTAATCATTTAAAATACATCATCAAAGTTTAATATGTACTTGTAAATCAACTATACCCCAATAAAGATTAATTAAAAGAAGTTTAATATGTATTAACAAAACTTTGTGATAAATATAAATTCCACAAACCCTAATAAATAATTCCTCTCTGTTAATTATATAAAATGTAGTGCCTGCTTTTCCCTATACTTCTGACAATTACAAGTATAAATTGATAGGACTATAATAACTACACCACTGAAATTTAGAAGAATAATTTCCAGCATTTATAAATGCAACACTATTAATTAGTAATACTATTAAATGTGAATTTCTGAAAATTAACTTCTTTTAGGCATTTACACATTAAACATAGCAGAATCACCTGTTAACATTTATAAGCCATTATTTGTTCACTTTATTAACAATTAGGTTCAAAAATTGCTCCTATTATTATATTCTTCACAGTGTAAACTAAATCTCACCCATCAATTTAATTTCAAGAGAATGCCTCACTGAGCAAGCAAGGCACCAACTCAACTGGCTTGTCATAGCTCATTATTGCTAAAATTTGTTCAATATTTTTCATCTTTTGAAAATGTGGTTTTATATTCAGTAGGCCAAAGTTGGTTCATTAATATATTTAGTTTTGACTCTGCTATAAACTACTTATGTATTACAGTTCCTCGAGACAACCACCTTGGTTGTAGGGAATGTGTTATGGCTCTAACAAGATCAAGGTGGCCTGGTTAGCTGTCCTCATAAGGCCAATTTCAGCCTCCTATGGAGAAAGAGTATATGTCTGCCTAGAGAGCCATGACTGAAAATTTTCATAGTCTTCTCAGTCTCAGAATATTTCATTCATCCATTTTCATGGCATAGCCCTGGTCTTACCTACCCAGAAATTCCATCATTATGAAGGTATTCATAGTTTAGATAACAAAAGCAATGACATATTCTGTAGAACTGTATTGGCCAATTGCAGTAGCAATAGCCAAGCATGTCTAGTTAAGTTTTAATTAATTAAACATAAATAAAAATTCAGTTCTTCAGTTGTAGTATCCCCATTTCAAGTGTTCAATATCCACATGTGGTTGGTGGCTACTACCACAATGCAGATTATTTCCATCACAATAGAAAGTTGTCTTGGACAGCAGTGCTCTAAAAGGCCTATGAAGTATCTGGTTAATAACTTAGGTCTTTTTAAAAAAAATATTTATTTATTTATTTGTTTATTTAGACTGTGCCAGGTCTTAGTTGCAGCACACAGGATCTTCATTGCAGCACGTGGGATCTTTTAGTTGCAGCATGCAGGCTTCTTTAGTTGCGGCATGTGGACTCTTAGTTGCGGCATGCGGGCTTCTTTAATTGCAGCATGCAGACTCCTAGTTGCAGCATGCATGCGGGATCTAGTTCCCCTACCAGGGATTGAACCCGGGACCCCTGCATTGAGAGTGTGGAGGCTTACCCACTGGACCACGAGGGAAGTCCCAGTAACTTAGGTCTTGATTAAGATTCAAATTACATTTTATGAGAGCCTCAGATATATCTAGCATTACATATTCATGGATGTTATTCTTTGTTAACTGTCAGAATAATCCTGATGGGTAGGTATTGTTCTTCTCATTTTAGAGATGGGAAGACTGAGGCTGTGTACAACACAAAAGTAAATGACAAGTTGATTCATGCTCTTTATGCCATAACATGCTGCCTGGAAGAGAGAAACATACTCAAAGACAATCCTCAAGAACCAGCATGAGAGAAAACGATGCCCGAGAGAGAGCTCAATATGGGAGAGTTTCTTCCCTGAGGTGAGAGTACTAAAATAAGAATGTTGATGACTGAGAGGAATGACACAGGGGACGGTGTAAGAGAAAATGTAGACCAGAGCGGCCTATTGAGAAGGAACACCTGGGTGTTTTTTCTTTTACTATTCAATACATAGTAGTGTTCTATCCTAAGGCAAAATGTAAAATATATAAAACCTTTATGCATTAACATAGATTTCATACTGTTATTAATAGAATGGGAAAAACAGAAACTACTTAAATGTCTAATAATATAAATATAGTTATTGAAACTCAATAGAATATTATCCAGCCACTGGAAACAATTGTTAAGAAACTGATATAATAACACAGTGAAGCATTTTGATGTCCTCTTCAGTTCAGAAGGTATTGCTAAATCAAAAAACATATGTACAATAAAGATGACAACAATATTAGTGAAAAGTGCACCAAAACTTACATGGAGAGACATGATGCTAACAGTTCGAACCACTGAATACTTAGAATTTATTCTTCCCTCTAAATTGTAATACTTGAAACTTACATGAACTGTACAATTAAGACATGTCTAATAACCTTAAGCCACAGGACAATTTGGGAGTATTCACAAATGAAATGGGAAGAGGCAGTAGATTTGAAGAAATTTGATTAAAGTCCACGGGTTATATAACAAAGCAGCTTTCCTTATGTGTTCACCATACCTACAAACCTCCCCCACAAGACATACACATAAACCATCTCCCAATCTATGCATTGGTGTTATTTAAAAATTTATCTATTGAATCAAACCTACATATGGCAGTATTATTGTGTTTGGATGAACTATCAAAGAAAAACTTGTTCTCTCAGTTATGTGCACGTGAGCTCTAGATATTTTCACAGCTGTTATGTCTGTAGGAAGGTGTTATTAGGAATTAGAATTAGGGCTAGAAAATGTCAGATCTGGGAGATATTTGAGAAAGTAATATAAGGGCTATAGAAAATTATCATACATGTGCTCCCCAGAAGAAAATAATTGTATAAATTATTATGTCTTACCTCAGTTTATCCCACTCACCTGCAAGTTTCACCATAATTTGAACACATGCAGGGACATTAATGCATTGCAATTTAGATTTGATTTTCAAGATGCAAAAATAAATATCTCAACATCAGTTGTACTGGGCTTTCCACTTATATTTAAGACAAGTCTCTTCTGAAGGAGAAATATTTCTCATCCCTATTAATACAGAGAAATTCTGAAAAAGCAGTTGAGGTTTATGAACTTCAGTAACACATTTCATGGAAAGAATGAAAATGTACATACATCTTTAATGGAAAATAGGTTTAAAAAAATTTAATGGTTTTGCTTTAATTTCCTTGCTGCAAAATGAGAAAAGTAAAATGACATTGAGAAACTATGGTACAGTATCTTCACTAAGGAATCCCTCCTATGTGCAAAGTGAGAAATTTTAGCTCACTCTTTTTTGTTGTTGTTATTCTGTTTTATTTAAATGTTATGAAAATTACACTTACAGGCTACCTAGATATATGAAAAAATTTCTGTAAAGAATTCTGGATGTCATTTTAACCTTCATGGGTTTCTAAAATGAATTACCAGCTACATAACAAGATTGAATTTTGTACTTGTGGAAGGAGAGGCATATCTCTGGGTAGTATTTACACAACATCTCCTGTTTCCTCACCTCTACTTTACTTCAAATATCCAGACATGGATATGGATAGTCTCCTTACCTCTTTTTGCAGCTTCTCTTCATTTCCTTTCCTGTGGGCCTCAGACTTTCCCTTGAGATTCAGCTACAAAGCATTACCTTTGACAGGGTCCCAGAGGTAAAGTCTGTTGCTCTCTGTTCAAGTTGATTCAACGCAACAGATATTCACTGGATGATTATTATGGCTGGGATGTTTTAGTAGATGACTTCTCTTTTTCCTATCCTCTTCATTTTTAAAAAGTTTTTATTGGAATATAATTGATTTACAATGTATTCATTTTAGGTGTACAGCAAAATGAATCAGTTATACATATACCTATATCCACTCTTTTTTAGATTCTTTTCTCATATAGGCCATTACAGAGTATTGAGTAGAGTTATAGTAGTGTGTATATGTCAATCCCAATCTCCCAATTTATTCCTCCCCCTCCTTACCCCCTGGTAACCATAAGTTTGTTTTCTACATCTGTGAATAAGTTCATTTGTACCCTTTTTTAGATTCCACATATAAGCGATATCATATGATATTTGTCTTTCTGTGTCTGACTTCACTCAATATGACAATCTCTAGGTCCATCCATGTTGCTGCAAATGGCATTATTTTGTTCTTTTTTATGGCTGAGTAATATTCCATTGTATATATGTACCACATGTTCTTTATCCATTCCTCTGTCGATGGACATTTAAGTTACTTCCATGTGCTGGCTATTGTAAAGAGAGCTGCAATGAACATTGTGGTACATGACTCTTTTTGAATTATGGTTTTCTCCAGGTATATGCCTAGGAGTGGGATTGCTGGGTCATATGGTACTTCTATTTGTAGTTTTTTAAGGAACCGCCATACTGTTCTCCATAGTAGTTGTAGAAATACCAGTGTTCTTCTAGATACACAGAAATTAGGACACTGCCCTCTAGGTGCTCTTGAAATTCACTGTAACATCACTGACTAGAGGTTCTTACATTTCATAGAATCTAGACATTATATAATTTTGCTTAATTACTACATTAATTGTATTTGGAGTTAGATATCACATTTTTTTCCACATGAGTTTGTCTTTGTTACAGTTGCATAGATACCATCTTTGAAAGCATTTATAACACTTTGCTAATATCCTATTATATCATCACCAGAGTTTGTAAGGGTGACAAGAAACAGATGAACAAATGAAGGTATACACTTCTTTCACAGAAATAAGAAGAAATAAAACAATGCCTTGGCACCAAGTAAAGATCCATACTTAAAAGTTGAGGGCTGTGTTGGATAGATATGCATCTTGAAAGCTCAGCATCATATGCAGTGACATAATTCAGAATATTAATATGTAGCCTGTTTGAGTCTATCACAAAGCATTTTGGTAGGAGAAGCAAACATTTGCAGAATAAATTAGATCTCATGGTCTATTTCCAAATCTGATAAATATGTGTGATATTTTTATATTATAATTCTTTTACTTCCTGTCTGTGTTCATAAAAACCTGTTTTTGTTTTTAATATTGGTTTTTCCTCAATGGTACAATGTTTACATTTTTTTATATCCAATGTAATTAAATTAGGGTCATAAAATAATTATGGTGATGAACAGGGTGTTCAAGTAACATTTATCCTTGTCTAAGAGAGTATCTGTAAGAAATCATTTGGGTTAAAAGAAAGAAAAAAATACCTGGAGGCAAATGAGTACTTCTAGAGTGGAGAGAGATTGTCCCACAAGACTATGGTTGACAGTTGAACAGGGCTTACCACAAAGAGGCAGTATGTAGAATCCAACTAAGCAAGAATAGTTTTTTAGCTACTAGATGGCTCGGCGAGAAAGAGGTTGATTCCAGAAAGTTCCAAAAAGACACATAAATGCTTGACAGTACCATACTTATGAGTGTGTCCTTCTTTCTCAAAGACACAAAAGCAGAAAATAAGAGTATGGGGTAGGGAACTGTTACAGAAGAAAAGAGACGAGATAGAGATTCAACACTTAAATTTAGTATGTGGCCTTTGTTTGGATCCTGATTCAAACCAACTACAAAAAGACATCTTTGAAACAAGCACAGAAATCTTAAAAAAGTCCAGTATGAAATAAATATTAGGGACTTATTGCTGAGTGTATCCAATGTAATGATGCATAATAATAACGCATACACACATGTATTTATGTATGTATCGATCAGAGATGCATAATAAAGTATTTATGGGTGAAATGATATGATGTCTGAGATTTCCCTTAAGAGGAGCAATGAAAAAGATTGGTGTAATATTGATAAATGTTGAAGTTGGCTGATGGATACATGAGGTTAATTATATTATTCTAAGTTTGTGTATATTTAAAAATTTCAATAATAAATGTCTTTTTTTAAACATAAAGAGCTCAATGGGCACTCCAATAGTCAGGGAACAATTCTGTCAGAGGCTAGAGGAGCAGACAGAAGCAGGTTGATTCCAGAGATTGCCACTCAGGCAGATAAATGCAGAATAATCAACAGTTATGAATTTGTCAGCAAGGTCCAGAATCTTAGGATTCCAGTTGTCCACAGAGTCAGGAAGAGGAATCAAATTAACTCTCAGAGTTAGCATACAGCCTATTTTCTCCCTGTTCTTTTTCATGCTACCTGTGTAAGGGGGCATCCTGGGGTCTGCAGTACCCATACATCAGTCAGTCAGTCAATCAATCAATCAGGGGCCTGGCTCTGATTCCTACCCTTCTCAGCTGCAAAGATTTGGAGACAGAGATACAAGGATTTCCACAGAGAATAAGATAATAGAATTTCATTTTCTTATTTAAAGGGAAGAAAGAAAAGGAAACTCTTTAATGCAGACATTTATACAAAAATGCAGTTCATGGTATAGCTCTATTATTGTTATAAAGACAAGACATAAAATTTATGTTTGCTTTATGAATTAGTTCATACAGAAGCTAGGATGGAGGAGAAGGGAGAAGCCTCTCCTTGAACCATTTTTATTGACAAAAGTAAACAAACATCAAAGTTTATAAAAATCAGATCTTCTTGAGATAAACTTCACTTAGATATCTTATAAACACTCAATTCAACATCATATTATATTAATATCCTCCGTAAATCCATTCTTACTTCTGACTTTTGTCTCTCTATTCTTGATAACATTATCTCAATCATTCACTTTCATTTGTATCATTTTTTTAAACTAGATTCCACATATGACTGATACCATATTTGTCTTTCTCTGTCTGACTTCACTAAGTATGACAATCTCTAGGTCCATCCATGGTGCTGCAAATGGCATTGTTTCATTCTTTTTAATGGCTGAGTAATATTCCATTGTATATATGTACCACATCTTCTTTATCCATTCCTCTGTTGATGGACATTTAGGTTGCTTCCATGTCTTGGCTATTGTAAATAGTGCTGCAGTGAACATTGGGGTGCATGTACCTTTTCGAATTATGGTTTTCTCCAGGTATATGCTCAGGAGTGGGATTGCTGGATCATATGGTAGCTCTATTTTTAGTTTTTTAAGGAACCTCCATACTGTTCTCCATAGTGGTTGTACATAGTTTACATTCCCATCAACAGTGTAGGAGGGTTCCCTTTTCTCCGCACCCTCTCCAGCATTTACTGTTTGTAGACTTTTTGATGATGGCCATTCTGACCAGTGTGAGGTGATATCTCATTGTAGTTTTGATTTGCATTTCTCTGATAATTAGTGATGTTGAGCATCTTTTCATGTGCTTTTTGGCCATCTCTGTCAATCATTCAATTTCACAATTCCAGAGAGGCCTGTGACTTTTCTTTCACACACACACACAAAAAATCTTCTAATGCAATATTTCATTAATTGGTTCCTTGTTTCTTATTCGTACTGCTACTGCTCCAAGTCAGGCTCTGATGATTTGCTCATGGACAGTTATACTTGTCTAATTATCTGGAAATCTCATTTTCATTATTCCCCATAAACAGTACTTCGTTAAATACTATTTATTTCACATGCCCTACGTATGTAATCTATGCCATGGAGTGCAAGTGTGTTTAGCTTAAGGGTTCCTTCAACTATGATTAAGCTGCTTGCCATGGATTTCCTTCTTCCTCACTGGATGGAAATGACGGTGATAGCAGGGACCTTGGAAGATGTGGATTCAGAATGGCTGAGGTACCTCACAAACCTGGGTCTCTAGATACCCCCACAGAGCCACAGTCATCTGTTTGTCCTGGACTTCTCTATGCAAAGAGTAAAATACTTCTGTCTTACTTAAGCCAATGGTTTTGAGGAGGTCTCTATTTTAGTTTAATCTGTGCCTTGGCTAATACATAGAATGAGTAAAGTTATTTTCAGCAGAGCGATACCATGATAAATACAGCTCAATTCCACATTTTTTTCTGAGAAAACCAAACTTTGTAAGAAACTATGTTAAATACTGAACATTACCGAGTTTGGGGGAGATTTATTTGGCAGCAGTGTTTAGAATGGTCTCCTGCCAGAATATCACTCTGGAGTTCTCGGAATTTAAATGCAAATGACAAGGTAAACTTTGTACTTAGATTACCATGGGCATTCTAAATTTAGCACATCGAAAACTAACTTCAGCTTCTACACTTCCGCTCACATCCCATTAACTGGAACTTAACTACATGGCCCCATGGCAGCTTAAACTCAGGGGATTCTATTACTAGAAGGAAGAAGATTGTAATGGATATGGAGGAGAACTAGCAGTATGTGCCAAATCTTTACCTAGCAGAGCTCATATTTCTAACCCGTGCGGTCAATTGGCTCTATGTTCCAATGCCAGGCTACTTTTCAAGACTCAGTGAATGGATTCAACTGAATTTCTAAAGTGCACTTCATGCTTTCCCAGCTCTTCAGAGATAAATAGAAATATTCTGGGAATATTATTTGTTTATCTTTAAAGTTCACCCACCAAAATTCCACCAATTATTGAAGACCCAAACCAAATTCTGCTATCAAGAAGCTTTCTAGATCCTTTCGACCTCACCCTAATCATATATCCATCCATGCAGTAGACACTTGCTTAGGCATCATGTCTATACCAAGCCTTGGATTAAGTCTTAGGGAATTTTAGGTGAATAAGAACATGTTACTCCCTAGACAGTGTCATTCTCACCCTTCTATATCTCTGTTTCATTTAATATGCTAGTTGTCACATTCTATATTTAATTGGAATTATTCGTTCACATGGTCAATTTTTATTTCATCAATTCCTTGGGGGCCAGGAACCATACCTTGATTTTTTAGTCCCCTACACTTTTAACAAAGGACATCACCTGTTATGGTCACAGAGTGAATTAGCTGAAAAAGTGAATGAAAGAATACATCATATTGTTAGTATTCTCTAATGCATCTCTTATATTAAAGTTCTGTGATTCACTACTTTTCAAACTGACTTTGCTTCATAGTGAACCACGTTGTTTCCTTTCAAATTTGTTATTACTACCCAAATCAAAGTAGGCTTTTGGTTTAAATCTAGAAATAATTTTTCAACCAGATAGTTTGAGATAGTAAAAAGTATATATTTCAAAATAGAATAAGCTGGGCTTCTGGCACTTTAAACAGACATCTCTTTCTTAGCTCTCCTGATACTTCATTAAATTTATGGTACATGGAATAGAAACATCTAAGGCCACAAAACCATGGAAGAAGAGCCATGAACAGGCAAGAAATGACAAGAAATATCAGTAAAAAGGAGAGCATATTCAGAAGCGGTGTTACTGAATCAACAAAACCATTTGCAACCAAGACTACCCATCAAGTGGTTCAGTCAATGGGTAACATATCAGCCCTGAATGCTCTGAAGAAGTTTAGAACAAAGAAAGACCAAGCAAAGTAAGAGGGCGAGAGTGAGAATTTGTGCTGGTAGCAGATCAATTGGAGACAATATTTCTCCCCCCAGCTGCCTCCTTTTGATTCTCATAAAAAATTATGGCATCCAGATATTTACAACCTTCCCAACTCTTACTTACCTGGAAACTGTGAACACACCCCAGGAGGTCAGTGCAGGGAGGCTTGGTATGACAGCCAACTAGCATTGCAAGTGAAGAATCAGTTTGTACTAGAACAGAAAAGTAGAGGTCCCTGGGTGGTGGAGAGAGTGGACCAGATAGAATAGACACTAGGATTGCATATTTGGAAAATACTGGAAGTAGGATAAACAAATTTTGGGGGTTTAAAAAAAAACCCATTTGAATTTGACATTGGAAACTTATCTCACTAAGTGTCACAGGGGCCATAACATCAGACCAGTTAGAGAAGGGAATATTATTCTAGCATATTGCCAGATTCGATGGTAAACAATAATTACCCAATCAAAATACTGTGTATTTATTAGGTATCTATGGATGCATAACAAATTATTCCCCCAAATCAATGGTTAAAACAACAAGAAACATCTCTCAGTTTCTGTAGCTCAGGAATTTGGAAGTAGCTAGGTGAGAGGTTCTGGCTTGCTATTTCGTGTTAGGTTGCTGTCAAAATGATAGCCAGGGCTGCAGCTTGACTGGAACTGGAGGATCAGATTCGAAGATAGCTCGCTCACATGGCTGGCAAGGTCATGTGTGTGATGGCTGGCGGCCTCAATCCTGCTCCATATGGCCCTTTCTCCAGGGCGGCTTGACAGTCTTCTCTACATGGTGACTGGCTTCCCCCCGAGCAAGTGTGATGGTTAATTTTACATGTCACCTTGAGTAGGTCTCAAGATGCCCAGAAATTTGGTCAAACATTATAGTGGGTGTGTCTGTGAGGGTGATTTTGGGTGAGATTAACGTTTAAATCAGTAGACTGAGTAAAGCAGATTGCCCTCCATAATGTGGGTGCACCTCCTCCAATCCCTTGAAGGTTTGAATAGAACAAAAAGGCTGACCATCCCCCGAGTGAGAGAATTCTTCCTGCTTGACAGCCTTAAAACTTGGACATTGGAATTTTTCCTGTCTTTGGACTCGAACTGAAACATTGACTCTTCCTGAGTCTCAAGTCTGCGGGCCTTCAGACTGAAACTTAAAACCATCAGCTCTCATGGGTCTCCAGGTTGTCAACTCACGCTGCAGATATTGGAATTTGCCCGACCCCATAATGGCATAAGCTGATTCCTTATAATAAATCTCCTTAAATATATATATATAATATTATATTTTATGTATTTATTATCTACACACACATACACATGTACATACATACTATTGGTTCTGTTTCTCTAGAGAACCCTGATTAATACAAGTGATCCAAAAATTCACTTAGAGTAATGGAACAAGAAATGGAGGTTTAAAATGTTTGACAGGAAGGAAAAGGTGAGTGGAAGAAGTGAGATTACTGATATAAAACTGACTTGGCAGAAGCAGAAAGAGGTTATGGGATGTTGTTAATAAGCCAATTGCTCATCATCAACTGAGAAGAGCATAGATAAATTATAAAATTAATAAATAAAAAATTATCATATAATAGTAGTATTTAGAAATAGGACAGTAGCCTTAAAAAGAACTGAAAGCAGAAACTATTCAAATTTTTATTCCTCAGGGTGTGGTGTGGTGGTAATACAAAGGTGGGATGATTAAGAGCAGAAGATTATTGATTATATTATATACCTTTCTGTATCCTATTTGATTTTAAAACATACACATGTATGACTTTGGCAAAATTATTTTGTGAGAATGAGTAAAATACATAATATATTTTTCAGAGAAACAAACTAAACAAAGGATCAAATAAGACTGTAAATCCTCATTTTATTTTATTTCTTTATGGAAGATTTTGTTTCCTGTTATTAAAGAGCTGCTTGCCAGGTTTTCCTTTGCTTCCTGACACTGAATGGAAGTCATGTGTATCATCCACATGGGTTCATTCATAAAAATAACGAAATTGATTTTTTAAATCAAGATTTCATAAAATTAATAATTTGTACTGCTTAGCCAAGGAAATTTATTTTTTCTTAGTGAAGTACAGTTTAATTACAATATTATGTTTCAGGTTTTTACAACATAGTGACTTAATGCTTTTATGGATTATTCCATTGAAAGTGATTACAAAATAATGACTATATTTCCTTGTACTGTACAATATACCCTTGTGGCTTATTTATTTTATACATAGGGGTATGGTATTAAGAGACATAAACTACTATCTCACCCTTCCTCCTTCCCTCTCCCCATTGGTAACCACTAGTTTGTTCTCTATACCTGTGAGTCTGTTTCTGTTTTGTTATATATATTTGTTTGTTTTATTTTTTAGATTCCACATATAAGTGATATCATACAGTATTTGTCTTTGTCTGGCTTATTTCACTTAGCAAAATGCCCTCCAGATCCATCTACATTGCTGCAAATGGCAAAATTTCATTCTTTTTTATGGCTGAGTAATATTCCATTGTATATGTATATACAACATCTTCTTTACCCATTTGTCTGTTGATGGACACTTAGATTGCTTCCATGTCCTGGGTATTGTAAATAATGCTGCTATGAACATTGGGGTGCATGTATCTTTTCAAATTAGTATTTTCAAATTCTTTGGATATATACCTAGTAGTGGAATTACTGGATCACATGGTAGTTCTATTTTTAGTTTTTTGATGAAGCTCCATACAATTTTCCATAGTGACCGCACCAATTTACCATCCCAACAACAATGTATTAGGGTTCCCTTTTATCAACATTCCTCGCCAGTATTTCTTATTTGTAGACTTTTTGATGATAGCCATTCTGACAGGTGAGAGGTGTTATCTCATTGTAGTTTTTATTTGCATTTCTCTGATGATTAGCAGTGTTGAGCTTTTTTTCATTTGCCTATTGAATATCTGTATATCTTCTTTGGAAAAATGTCTATTCAGGTCTTCTGCCCAGTTTTTAAGTGGGTTGTTTGTTTTTTTGATATTGAGTTATATGAGCTGTTTATATATTTTGGATATTAACCTCTTATCAGTCATACCATTTGCAAATATTTTCTCCCATTTAGTAGGTTGTCTTTTAGTTCTGTTGATTGTTTCCTTTGCTGTGCAAAAGATTTTTAAGTTTAATTGAGGCTCATTTGTTTATGTTTACTTTTATTTTTTTTTGCCTTAGGAGACAGATCCAAAAAAATATTGCTACAATTTACGTCCAAGAGTGTTCTATGTTCTCTTCTAGGAGTTTTATGGTTTCCAGTCTGACGTTTTGGTCTTTAATCCATTTTGTGTTTATTTTTGTATATGGTGTGAGAAAATGTTCTAATCTCATTCTTTTACAGGTAGCTGTCAAGTTTTACAGGTAGCTGTCAAGTTGTCCCATCACTTATTAAAGAGATGGTATCTTCTCCATAGTACATTCTTGCCTCCTTTGTTGTACATTAATTGACCGTAAGCATATGGGTTTATTTCTGAGTTCTCTGTTGTGTTCCGCTGATCTATGAGTCTCTTTTTGTGCCAGTACTACACTGTTTTGATTACTGTAGCTTTGAAGTATAATCTGAAGTCAGGGAGCATTATACCTTCAGCTTTGTTCTTTTTCCTCAAGATTGCATTGGCTATTTGGGGTCTTTTGTGGTTCTATATAAATTTTAGGATTATTTGTCTAGTTCTGTGAAAAATGCCATGGGTATTTTGATAGGGATTGCATTAACTATGTAGAGTGCTTTGGGTAGTGTGACCATTTTAACAGTATTCTTCCAATCCAAGAACATGAATAGCTTTCCATTTCTTTGTATCATTTTCAAATTCCTTCATCAATGTTTTATAGTTTTCAGAGTATAGGTCTTTGACCTCCTTGGCTGTGTTTATTCCAAGGTATTTTATTCTTTTTGATGCAGTTGTAATGGGATTGTTTCCTTAATTTATCTTTATGATAGTTCATTATTAGTGTATAGAAAAGCAACAGATTTTATATATTAATCGTGTATCCTGCAGCTATTACTGAATTCATTTATTAGTTCTAATAGATTTTGTTAGAGACTTTAGGGTTTTTTTATATAGTATGTATATATAGTATGTCATCTGTAAATAGTGACAGCTTTACTTCTTTCCTTCCACTTTGGATGCCTTTTCTTTTTTTTTTTTTTCCACCTTTTATTTCTTTTTCTTGTCTGAATTCTATGTCTAGGACTTCCAATACTACGTTAAATAGCAGTGGCCAGAGTGGGCATCCTTGTCCTTTTTGTGATTTTGCAAGAAAGGCTTTAGGCTTTTCACCATTGAGTATGATATTAGCTGTGGGTTGTCATGATTGCCCTTTGTTATGTTGAGATATATTCCCTCTGCACCAACCTTGATGAGAGTTTTTATCATGAATGGATGTTGAATTTTGTCAGATGCTTTTTCTGTGTCTATTGAGATGATCATGTGATTTTTATCCTTCCTTTTGTTAATGTGGTGTATCACATTGACTAATTTGCAAATGTTGAATCTTCCTTGCATCTCTGGAATAAATCCTACTTTATCATGGTGTAAGATCTGTTTCGTATTTTGGGATTTGGTTTGCTAATATTTTGTTGAGAATTTTTGCACCTGTATTCATCAGAGATATTGGCCTGCAATTTTCTTTTTCTGTTGTATCCCCTTGTCTGGTTTTTTATATCAAGGTAATGGTGGCTTCCTAGAGTGAATTTGGGAGAGTTCTGTCCTCTACAGTGTTTTGGAATACAGTAAGTCCCCTACATGCGAATGAGTTCCATTCCGAGAGCACATTTGTAAATCCTATTTGCTGTTAAGTCCAACAAAGTTAGCCTAGGTACCCAACTAATATAGTTGACTATATAGTACTGTGCTGTAATAGGTTTATAATATTTTTCACAGAAGTAATACAAAAAAACCCACAAGAAATAAAGAAAACATTTTTAATCTTACGGTACAGTACCTTGAAAAGTACAGTAGTACAGTACAACAGCTGGCACACAGGGGCTGGCATTGAGTGAACAGGCAAGAAGAGTTACTGACTGGAGGAGGCAGAGGAGGTGGGAGATGGTAGAGCTGAAGGATCGTCAGCAATAGGAGATGGAGGGCAAGCTGCAATTTCACTCATCCCAGATGTGATGGCACAGGTTCTGGTTCCTTGCTGGATTCAATTCTATCTACCCTCTTGCTTCCAGACATCCTGGGCTTGAAATAAAGACACTGTCCAACCGTACTCTATACAGGACTGTACAGTAAAGTACACAAAAGCACAACCACTTGTAGAGGATGCTCACACGTGACAATGTATGACAGACATGTGAACTAACTTACCTGATTGGACATGCCAACGCATGTTCGCATCTTTGAAAGTTTGCAACTTGCAGGTTCGTATGTAGGGGACTTACTGTAATTTGAGAAGGATAGGTATTAGCTATTCTTTGTATGTTTGGTGGAATTCCCCTGTGAAGCCTTCTGGTCCTGGACCTCTGTTTTCTGGAAGGTTTTTATAATTACAAATTCACTTTCATTACTAGTGGTCTGTCTGTTCAGGTTGTGTTTCCTCCTGAGTCTTGGAAGCTTGTATGTTTCTAGAAATTTGTCCATTTCTTCTAGGTTATCCAATTTGGTGGCATATAACTGTTCATAGTATTCCATTATGTTTTTTTCTATCTCTGTGGTATTGGTTGTTGGTATTTCTCCTCTTTCATTTCTTATTTTGTTTATTTTAATCTTCTCTCTTCTTCTTCATGAGTCTGGCTAAAGGTTTATCCATTTTGTTGATCTTTTCAGAGAACCAGCTCTCTTTTTTAATTGAAGTATAGTTGATTTACACTATTGTGTTAGTTTCAGGTGTACAGCAAAGTAATTCAGTTTTATATATATATACATGTATTAATATATATCTATATCCTTTTTTAAAAAATCTTTTCAATTATAGTTTATTACAACATATTGAATATAGTTCCCTATGCTATACAGTAAATCCTTATTATTTATCTATTTTATAGTATATTGTAGTGTGAATCTGTTAATCCCATACTCCCAATTTATCCCCTCCCCCACCCGCAGTCCCCTTTGGTAACCATAAGTTTCTCTTCTGTCTGTGACTCTGTTTCTGTTTCATAAATAAGTTCATTTGTACTATTTTTTAGATTTCTTATGTAAGTGATATCATATAATATTGATCTTTGTCTTCACTTAGTATGATAATCTCTAGGTCATTCATGTTGCTGCAAGTGGCATTATTTCATTCGTTTTTATGGCTGAGTAACACAGTAAGTCCCCTGCATACGAGCCTTCAAGTGGCGAACTTTCAAAGATGCGAACATGCATTTGCATGTCCAATCATGTAAGTTAGTTCACATGTCTGGAGTGCTTTTCAAGGTACTATACTGTAAGATTAAAAATGTTTGCTTTTTTTTGTGTGTTTGTTTTTAATGTATTATTTGTGTGAAAAGTATTATAAGCCTATTACAGTACGGAACTCTACAGCCAATTATATTAGTTGGGTACCTAGGCTAACTATGTTGGACTTACAAACAAATTGGACTTATGAATGCGCTGTCGGAACAGAACTCATTTGTATGTAGGGGACTTACTGTGTTCCATTGTGTATATATACCACATCTTGTTTATCCACTCATCAGTTGATGGACACTTAGGTTGTTTCCATGTCTTGGCTACAGTAAATACTGCCACTATGAACATTGGGGTGCACGTGTCTTTTGGAATTAGAGCTTTTGTCTTTTGCAGATATGTGCCTGGGATATAGATTGCAGGATCATATGTAAGTGATATGTAACTGATATCCCTCTCCCGCTTGGCAACCACAAGTATGTTCTCTATGTCTGTGAGTCTGTTTCTGTTTAGTAGCTAAGTTCATTTGTGTCATATTTTAGATTCCACATATGAATATCATATGGTATTTGTCTTTCTCTTTCTGACTTAACTTCATTTAGTATGATTATCTCTAGTTGCATCCATGTTCCTGCAAATGGCATTATTTCGTTCTTTTTCATGGCCGAGTAGTATTCCATTGTATATATATACCACACCTTCTTTATCCATTCATCTGTCAATGGACATTTAGGTTATTTCCATGTCTTGGGTATTGTGAATAGTGTTGCTATGAACATAGGGGTGCATGTATCTTTTTGAATTATAGTTTTGCCTAGATATATGCCCAGGAGTGGGGTTGCTGGATCATATGGCAACTCTATTTTTAGCTTTTTGAGGAACCTCCATATTGTTTTCCATAGTGGCTGCACCCAGTTTACATTCCCACCAACAGTGTAGGAGCATTCCCTTTTTTCCACACCTTCTCTAGCATTTGCTATTTGTAGATTTTTTTAATGATGGCCATTCTGATCAGTGTGAGGTGATACCTCATTGTAGTTTTGATTTACATTTCTCTAATAATTAGCAATGTTGAGCATCTTTTCATGTGCCTGTTGGCCACCTGGATGTCTTCTTTGGAGAAATGTTCATTTAGGTCTTCTCCCCATTTTTTTTTTTTTTTTTTTTTTTTTGCGGTACGCGGGCCTCTCACTGTTGTGGCCTCTCCCGTTGCAGAGCACAGGCTCCGGACGTGTAGGCTCAGCAGTCATAGCTCACGGGCCCAGCCGCTCCGCGGCATGTGGGATCCTCCCGGACTGGGGCACGTACCCGTGTCCCCTGCATTGGCAGGTGGACTCTCAACCACTAAGCCACCAGGGAAGCCCTTCTCCCCATTTTTTGATTGTTTTTATTTTGTGTGTGATTTGCATGAGCTGTTTGTATATTTTGGAAATGAAGCCCTTGTGGGTCACATCGTTTGCAAATATTTTCTCCCAGTCTGTAGGTTGTCTTTTCATTTTGTTTATGGCATCGTTTGCTGTGCAAAACCTTATGAGTTTGATTAGGTCTCATTTGTTCAATTTTGCTTTTATTTCTATTGCCTTGGGAGACTGACCTAAGAAAATATTGCTATGATTTATGTCAGAGAATGTTTTACCTGTGATCTCTTCTAGGAGTTTTATGGTGTCATGTTTTATATTTAAGTCTTTAAGCCATTTTGAGTTTATTTTTGTGTATAGTGTGAAGGAATGTTCTAACTTCCTTGATTTATGGTTGTCCGCCTTTCCCAACACCACTTGCAGAAAAGACTGTCTTTTCTCTATTGTATATCCTTTTCTCCTTTGTTGAAGATAATTGACCATAGGTGTGTGGGTTTATTTCTGGCCTCTATTCTGTTCCATTGATCTATATGTCTGGTTTTGTGCCAATGCCATGCTGTTTTGGTTACTGTAGCTTTGTAGTATTGTCTGAAGTCTAGAAGCGTTGTGCTTCCAGCTTTGTTCTTTTGCCTCAGGATTGCTTTGGCAATTCTGGGTCTTTTGTTGTTCCATATAAATTTTGCTATTATTTGTTCTAGTTCTGTGAAAAATGTCATGGGTAATTTGATAGGGATCACATTAAATCTGTAGATTGCATTGGGTAATATGGCCATTTTAACTATCTTAATTTTTCCAATCCAAGAGCATGGGATATCTTTCCATTTCCTTCAGTCATCTTGATTTCCTTCATCAGTGTTTTATAGTTCTCAGTGTATAAGTCTTTCACCTCCTTGATTAGTTTTATTCCTAAGTCGTTTTTTTAATGCGATTTTAACGGATTTTTTTTTTTTACTTTCTCTTTCTGATGTATTATTGTTAGCATAAAGAAATGCAACAAATTACTGTATATTAATCTTGTGACCTGCTACCTTGTGGAAATGCTGAAAATGCTGAATTGAGCTAGTCTTTCCTTAAAGGAGGACAGAAAATTCTAGGAAACATCATGATTAGCACTCATGCATCCTCCTTCCTCTTCCCTGAATCCATCACATAGCTCCTCCCTAAAGGTATTTCTAAAGAAAACTTATGAGTATTTCAGTCCTTCTCTCACTATGCAGTACAAAGTGTGCAGCATATGTATCTGCTCCCGAAACCAGATTGTAAGGTACATAAATCTCCTTTTTGTGTCTTAATGCCTAGCAATGTATATTGTGCATAGCTTGCACTCAATAAAGGCTGCTTGGATTATTAGAATAATTATGTTTATGTTCAGATTGTCCAAGATATCCTTGTTCAATAAGCATTTATTTGCACTCATGATATGCCAGGTACTGAGGCAGCAAGTTCACAATTTAGAGATAGAGTAATTCGCATAAAAAAAAATAAACCAATATGATAAGGCAGGCAGCACAAGGTAAGGGTGTTCAGTATTGGGAAAAGGAATTAGAGAAAGTAAGAGATTATCTTTAAATATCAGTGGTTAAATAGAGTGAAAAGCTAGCGACACTATTTTTTTCAGTTACTGAGGACTCTACAAATCCCATTTTAATATGACTTTAGCAGGCAGGACACTTACTGGACAGTGTCCCCTGAAGTCACCATTAATTTAGTTCAGTAACAAATAATTATGGAGGTTTCTATATATCTTTCATTTTGATTCATTGGCACCACATTGGTATACAGTGAATTTTGCTTGCATTGGTCCCTTGGTTCTCTCTATCCTCCAGGAAACATAGCTAACAAGAAATAATTTCTGGTTTGATTAGTTTATAAGGTGTTTTTCCCCCATTTTCATTTGTACAACTATCTTTGGACAAAGTCCACAGAGTAGTAAACTGTGCCTAGCTGTATTCATGTTTCCTGGCACTCTTCCAAAATATAAGGTAGCGAATATGGATGACCATCCATAGTCTTGTTTTTGCAATCAGAAAGGATTGAATAGCTTGAAGTCTGAACAGTAGACTTTATGATAGTCCCATAGTAAATGGGAAAACATAATATTCAAAGTCAAACACATTGAAAACTACACAACCTTTTTGAGAAATATAATTACATTCTATAACTTTACCTACACAATTTAGGTGAACTCTAATACCAAGACTGATACCATACTAATTATCCAGGTTAAACATAATATGAACATTTCACTGTGACTAAAGAAGTCAGTTTTAATTATGAGTTAATTTTAATAAGTTTCCCAAACAACCTGAATTATACAGTATATTCATGCCATGTCTTGGTCAATCACATGCTTTTAAATCTTGTTATCAATATCAAAAACATTTCATTTTTCTTTACTTAGGCTTTCAAATTAATTCTATTGATGTATCTTACCACAGTTTCTCATAAATTTCCAAGATCTTTTTTAATATTTACACTTTTTTTACTATTTAGTTATTAAATATTTAATACTTATATTTTCATCACAAAAAAGTCCAATTTTGCACTTTGATTATAATTTTTAAAGTTAGGTTTTTCCCTATGGTCTTCAACTTAAGCCTTTTTTAATGTCATAGAATTATACTGGGAGCCTGCCTCTGGAGTCTTAAAATAATAGTAATATATTTTTCTTGGATCAGAAGAATCAATATTGTCAAAATGACTATACTACCCAAAGCAATCTACAGATTCAATGCAATACCTATCAAATTACCAATGGCATTTTTCACAGAATTAAAACAAATAATTTTACAATTTGTATGGAAACACAAAAGACCCTGAATAGTGAAAGCAATCTTGAGAAAGTAAAACGGAGCTGGAGGAATCATGCTCCCTGACTTCAGACTGTACTACAAAGCTACAGTAATCAAAGCAGTATGGTTCTGGCACAAAAACAGAGATATAGATCAATGGAACAGGATAGAAAGCCCAGAGATAAACCCACACACCTATGGTCACCTAATCTATGACAAAGGAGGCAAGAATATACAGTGGAGAAAAGACAGTCTTTTCAATAAGTGGTGCTGGAAAAACTAAACAGCTACATGTAAAAAAATGAAACTAGAACACTCTCTAATACCATACACAGAAATAAACTCAAAATGGATTAAAGACCTAAATGTAGGGCCAGATACTGTAAAACTCTTAGAGGAAAACATAGGCATAACACTCTTTGACATAAATCGCAGCAATATCTTTTTTGACCCTCCTCCTAGAGTAATAAAAATAAAAACAAAAATAAACAAATGGGACCTAATTTAATTTAAAAGCTTTTGCACAACAAAGGAAACCATAAACAAAACGAAAAGACAACCCACAGAATGGGAAAAAATATTTGCAAATGAAGTGACTGACAAGGGATTAATCTCCAAAGTATACAAACAGCTCATGCAGCTCAATATCAAAAAAACAAACAACCCAATCAAAAAATGGGTGGAAGACCTAAATAGATGTTTCTCCAAAGAAGACATACAGATGGCCAAAAAGCACATGAAAATATGCTCAACATCACTAATCATTAGAGAAATGCAAGTCAAAACTACAATGAGGTATCACCTCACACTGGTCAAAACGGCCAGCATCAAAAAATCTACAAACAATAAACGCCAGAGAGGGTGTACAGAAAAGGGAGCCCTCCTATACTGTTGGTGGGAATGTAAATTGGTACAGCCACTATGGAGAACAGTATGGAGGTTCCTTAAAACAGTAAAAATAGAGCTACCATATGATCCAGCAATCCCACTCCTGGGCATATATCCATAGAAAACCATAATTCAAAAAGATACATGCACCCCAATGTTCATTGCAGCACTCTTTACAATAGCCAAGACATGGAAGCAACCTAAATGTCCATCAACAGAGGAATGGATAAAGAAGATGTGGTACATATACACAGTGGAATATTACTCAGCCATAAAGAGAACTAAATAATGCCAATTGCAGCAGCATGGATGGACCTAGAGATTGTCATACTGAGTGAAGTAAGTCAGACAGAGAAAGACAAATATCATATGATATCGCTTTTATGTGGAATCTAAAAAAAATGGTACAAATGAACTTACAAAACAGAAATAGGGTCACATATGTAGAAAACAAACTTATGGTTACCAGGGGGTGTTGGGAGGGAGGGGTAATTTGGGAGATTGGGATTGAGATGTACCCACTACTATATATAAAGTAAATAACTACTAAGGACCTACTGTATAGCACAGGGAACTCTACTCAATACTCTGTAATGACCTATATGGGAAAACAATCTAAAAAAGAGTTGATATATGTATATGTATAACTGATTCACTTTGCTGTACACCTGAAACTAACATAACATTGTAAATCCAATGAAAATTATTTAAAAAAATAGTAACAGTAATTTTAAAGCATCTCTAATGGTCACTTAGTAGAAGCACAGAACTGCTTAGAGTACTCTCCATCTTTTTCTCTTCTCCTTCCCCTAGTCATAATTCTAAGGTTTATGAAGTGTGGCTTCAGTGTACAGTACCCTTGGCCCACCCCACGAATGTGAAGTGATGATGAAATAATGTGATGGTGTTCAGGATATGCTAGCCCCAAATATGGCACCTTAGCATATTGAATATCTTAAGCTGAAGGGGTTTAAGAAAGTGGCAGAAGTGGGAACATCGCTGTGACCTCACATCTCTTGCCCTTCTTCCCTGAAACAGGTCATAAAACTCCCTTGTGAAAGGTACCATCTGTCCCTGTACCAGAAGGAAGGAAGACATTCTTGTCACCAGAGACAGGGAATTAGAGGACACAGAAATCTGTGTAAAGAAATGTTGTTAGACAAACTCTTATCTTCCTAATTACTTCTTTACCATTTACTGTTCCTAGCCCAAATCCCTTTGTCTTGTCAGTTCTTCACAAATTTATTGTTTGTATATAAGCTTCCTTCTCTGGTCATTTCTTTCAGTCTTCATTCAATAATATTTGTATGCTTTTCTCCTGTTAATTTGTCTTTGTCAGTTTAATTTTCAGGGCCATCCAGAGACCGCAAGACAGTCAAAGAAAACTTTTTCTTCCCCTACTAAGGGAAAAATTCTGTAAGGGACAGGTGAAATCCAAAGATAGTAGAGAAAAATGTTCCCTGATCATTATAAAGTTGCATTCTAGCAAATTCTAACCTGCTAAATTAAAAGTATAGAAATACATCTCAGAAAAATATTAGCAAGGATGTTGATCAGTATATTTTTATGACTAGGCTAATCTCATATTCTGTTTCCACATATATGAGGATCACCTGTACCACTGACATTCATACTCTGTTATGCTCACCAATCATTGACCATTTCATGCAGCCATTTTCCAAATGCAAACTTTGTTTTAATTCACTCAGTCCTTCTGGAAAGCCAAAATATGTGGGAATAAGATCAGTAGTGGTTAATATATTATCAACTCATTTGAACAATGCCTTCTATCACTGAGCAAGCTTATAACATTCCTACTATGTGCCAGGCACTATTTTGGTATTGATACAGATCCATGAAAGTTTCATCATCAGGAAGTTTCTTTGGAGAAGAGGACTTTTTTTGGTTTTTATGTTTTGTTTGCAGAGATGGTATTCACAAATATATTACAAGAACTATTTTAGTGGAAAGTTAATCTTTATTAGGTTGATGTAAAAATATTACTGAATTCTAAAGCATTTAGGATGGAACAAATATCTCAGGCAGCAAAAACCTTTCATGACATAAAATGGACTGGTGAATTACAGAAAGATGTCACACATTTTGAGATTGGCTCCTTTTGTGTATGTGTATGTATATATATATATATATATATATATATATATATATATATATGTGTATATATATATATATAGTTCTCAATATTAGAAAAGGTCTGTTAAATTTGAAATTATATTTGAATATGAGTGAAAGAAGCTTATGATTTACATAAACATTTGGAGAAATTGCCTGCAGATAGTTTTTCTGTCCTCTTAGCCTGACTCCCTAAGGCTAAACCGTCAAGCCTAAGCAGACCATTTTAGCAATTGACAAGAGATGTGGAGAATAAGAGTTTTGTTGGGTGTCTAAAACTACTTCTTTCATAAAAGCCAGCACTACATTTCCAGGACACAGACCTAGAAAGTACATTTCTTCGTTTCTCCTTGCCCTATTTTCTCTGTCTCGCTGGTGATTTGGTTAATTAACACTTCATCCAAGGATTACATCTCTTAGAGGTTCAGGAGAGGGTGAAATTGCCCTCTTGGCAATGACAAGCATGAAGGAATATCTCACTCTCGTAGCTATTACTCTACATCTGGATTTAAAATTTAATATTTTAAAGAATAGTTTCTCTGGGAACAGAGAAATATTATTCTATGACAGTGATTCTCAAAGTGTGGTCCTCAGATCAGCAGCATCACCATCATTGAGGAACTTGTTAGAAATGCAGACTATCAAGCCCCATTCCAAATCTACTGAATCAGAATCCTTGGAGCAGGGGCCCTGTAATCTGTGTTTTAACAAGCCACCCAGGTGATTCTGATGAACGATAAAGTTTGGGAACCATTGGTCTATGCAGCTCCCTCACTATGTTGCATGTGAATATATTATTTAGTGATACAAGAAGACTTAGGTTAAATTATTAATTAGTAATTTAAATCTTAAATCATTGCCTTTGAATGTTAGGCAGACTAGTTCAAGTCCACAGGGCTCTGTCAATGTTTTATTTCATTTCACGGCATGTAGGTCTATGGGCACAAAAGTGAATAATTATCTTAGTAGATCCAAAAGAGGAAATGCAAGCTGAGAAGTGGCAATAGTTGTTTGAACAAAGTCTCCCAGCTAAAAAAGTGCTGACTAGTTAGGATTTTTAATGCCATCATATTCATTCTTGAGATATTACCTTACCTTTAAGAGTTTGGTTTAGTTTTTTTTTTCCTTGTTCCTTGTTCTTATGTTAGGGTCATCTCAATCACCACACTTGCCGTTGCGATTTACATTGGTAGTGTTATTTCTTCCAGGTAATGCTGTTTTGTCGGGAGACTCACTGATTTCGATGTCAAGGCAGTATTTTGGTGAAGAAGAAGTAGGAGTTCCCAGTTGAAGGTAAAGGCAGAATTTTATCCTTATTGCCCCAATTTCCAAGACTAGAAAGTTACGTCCTCTTCCCTTCTCTCTCTCTCCCTCCACACCTGATCTGTTATCAGGTTCTATAAATTATTTATCAGTATCCTCCACCCATTTCAATCTTTTTGTCACTGTTGCAACTTGGCTGCTAATCATTTCTCAACTAGATGACTCAAATACAGAGATACAGAAAGGATTCACAGTGGTCAATTGTCATTCTAGCTTCTAAGGTGAGTTCAGGCATTTAATTATTGCTCCTGTAATCCTAAGTGAACTGAATGGGAAAACCAACTAGTGGTGGATTGTGATGGTTCTGTTCTTTTAAACCGCCCCCCGCAACCCTATGTGCTATATAATGATTGTACTAATTCATTCAGCCAACTTCTTTTTATGCTGTTATATGTCAGGAGCTGTTTTAAGCATAAAGGTAACAATAGTCAACAAATACAAAAACTGGAGACTTCGCTTGTAGAATTCACAATCTAATGATGGTAATGTGTGGATGAAGACCTACCACTATATGTACATCTACAGCCATAGCTACATCTATCTATATGTATCTCTACTTATCTGTCTATCTAGCTATTTTAATTACAATGGTCAAGGAGGTCCTCTGATGTAGTGACATTTGAACAGAGATATGAATGAAGTGAGTAATATTGCTATCTGAGGAAGAAGTGGTCTATTATAGCAATTGAAGTAAGCTGGGGTAAAAAAAGGAGGCTGGTGTAACTGGAGAGGGGTAAGGAAGGGGCAGGGTAGAAGAGGATGAAGTCAGAGGTAGCCAGGGAACAGATTGCCAGGGACCATGTAGATTGTAGTGAGGGATACAGATTTTATTTCAAATGAGATGAGAAGTCCTTAGAGGTTTTAAGAAGAGAGGTGGCTGATAATGTGGCTGATATTTTAAAAAGATCACCCTGATTACCAGCAACTGAAGCAAGAAGACCGTTTGGGAGACAATTTGCAATAAACCTGATGAGATTTGATGTTGTCATGAACCACAGTGGTAGGGGTGAAAGTGGTGATATTTCCTATTGGATTGAATGTGAGGAGTGAGAGAAAGGAAGGAGTCTAAGATAAACCCAAAGATTTTAGGCCTGAGGAAACTGAAGATGAAATTGCCTTTTACTGAGAAAGGGAAGACCATTCAGTAGGGAGAGGGGCTGAGGTTGGGGAAAATACGAGTTTAGCTATGGATATGTTGTTTGGGATAGCTACTAGCAATCAAAGTAAAATAGGTAATAAATTGTTGGCGCCATCAATTCAGGTGGGAAATTTAAAAATATATACCTCAAGTCACATTTTTTCCCCTAGAATCACTCATTTTGTTGTTGTATACTGTTTTCTGATATTTTTGTCCTTATTACAAATCAAGGCTGCTCATTCCTCAAAAATAAAATATACAGATGTATAAAAGAAAACCAAAAATCACTATCATCTAATCTTTCAAAGGTAACCATTATCAACATTTCAATGTATAAATTTCCAAATTGTATATACATATATTAGATATATATGAGTTTAAACAATGTGAAACTACTGTTATTCACTTTGATTTATAAAAACAATAATTCCACATTTCAGCCTAATATATATAGATATGGACACTATAAAAAATAGAAGCATGAAAAGCCAATTTGTCTATGCAGTTAAATACTTTGTTTTAGCTGGTTCTCTTATGTTGCACATGGCAGGACAAAGCTAGAATAACTGGCAATGAATTGTAAAGAAAGGAAACAGGTAGTGTAATAAACCTGAAAAATCCTACAAAATACAATATATCTACAAAACATTGTTACAAAATGGCCCCAGGCTGCACCAAAATTACCAGTAGACAAAATACCCAGGAGTAATTATTATTTTTTCCCACGGTTTTGACCAGATGTATTGACTACCTTGCTTTCAGCCAAAATTATTTTGATTGTATAATATATTCAAGCAAGCCCCGTAGATCCAATCCCAAATCTCTAAAAATGCTAAAGCCAAAGCTATACATGAAGCATTTAAATAATTCTGAATTTTCTAATAGATTCTGTACCAGGGCACACATAAAACTGAAAAAGACAGCAGTCATAGGCCAACCTAAACCATGAAAACATAACCTATAGGGGAAGATCTTAATTGTAAGCTATAAAGCTAAATACTATCTTCACATTCTTTTATCCAATGACACTGAGTAATCTTTCATTTTAGTGTAGCTCTTTGGACAGTTTATGCCCTTTAAGTTCTCTCTGGATATCTCTTTATTTTTCTGTTGAGGATTATAGCATAAATATGGCAAAACTCTTTGATTTAGTTTTGTTTTTTATTGGAGTATACTTGCTTTACAATATTGTGTTAGTTTATACTGTACAGCATAGTGAATCAGCTATATGTATACATGCTCTGTGGTAACCTAAATGATTTATTTAAAGCATTTTAATTGGAGTAACTGAATTCCGTGTGATTTTGATTAAGTTACACATTCATTCGGCTCAGTGGTGTTTTTATAATATTTTTGGAAGAACAACATTGAACAAATTGGGTAACAATGGTTGGTGGTCAAGCCTGATGTTAATGAGATTGAATTTATGGGTTTAATACTACCCAGGGTGAATTTTGGGACATAGTGAGTAATCTTAGCTGTGTTTATCATTGGTCTTGAAGAGAGGTGGAAAAAATATGTGTAAGCCAGCACATCTCTGTTTCAGGAAAAATTACACACAGTAGATATCTCAGAGTTATTTGAGGATCAAATGTAAGATTACACAGTGTGAAAGTACTTTATAAACCACAAAGCACTAAATAAATTTAATAGATTATTATAGTGGCAAAATAGAGCTAGCAAACATATAATGGAAGAATGGATTGTTCTTTCAACTTCAGTCTCTTGTTGTTTGCTTCTGTAGCTATTGTAGGTTTTGTTTCGTTGTTCCTTTAGAAATGAAAAGAAAAATTATAAAAGCGAGAGTGTACTATAAGTCAAAGAGAAAACTAATAATTTCCCCAAAAAATGTTTTAGTCTTTTCTTGAAGTGACGCTTATTGTGTATAGAATAAGAGGAAGCTAGACAGTGATGGATTTTTTCCTGTTCATAGGGTCAGTTAAGATAGATATTGTAAAATTCTTCCCAGCTGCAATTTAAATTAGGAACGATAGCTTTTTGTTATTTTGTAAAAAGCCATTACATTGTGATGAGTTTTCATTTAAAAACTCATAACTTACAAGATTGAACTTTATTTTAAGATGCAATTCTCTTGGTTACAGATTTTAAAAATACAGCTTTTTGATGAGTTAAGTATAAATGAATAAAGAGTTAAAATGATTTTCCCTGGGAATTCATATGACATATATCAAGTAGTAAATTATATTATGGAATGTAAGCTCCTTTTAAAAACTAAATATTAATCAATTTGATAATATATCTACCTTTAACTTAAAATTGAACATACTTTTTTCAGCATTCACAGAGGAGGAAAATAAATGTGTTTGGTATGTCAATTCTAAAGAACTAAAATTGCTGTTAACTTCCATAATCCAAGAGGCTTTAACCATGACGCAGGCTGGAAAAAATATTGGCGCACAAATGCGGTGAAGTGGAGGGAGCTAGAAATTGGTGGAGACGAGGCTAAGGGACCATCCAAGATGGAGGAAAGGACCAAAGATTAAATAGGACTAAAACTCCACTTCCAGGAGTTGGGTGAGGATTAGTTTCAGAACCAGGGACTGAGTCCTTCACTGATACTGGGACAGTAATCTACCTGATGAAATCAAAGACAGAAAGGCGCCTGTTGTCATTATTTCTAATGGTAAAAATTAATAGCAGAACACATCGAGTAAGTACAGGGAGCAACACTAAGCTCAGAAACTTCAGAAATGAAGTTTTGAGTCATCCCACCAGGAAAAGTACTATGACCAGTTGACGTTTTATCTGGAGGTAAAGGGAACATAAAATGTGCAACAGAAGCAGGAACATATAAGTACTGTATACAAGCACATGACTAGTTGTAGAAAGGAAAACTATAGTTATTATACATTCTGTTTATTAATATAAACTCTTTTATCCTCTTTTTCTTTTACTATTTTATATACAAAGTGTGTATTTGGTGATTTACCTTATTAATTGAAATGTTAAGAGATATCATAAAAGGATAGTGACTGAGCTAATAGAGGAGCATCCATCACTCAGAGATAGATAGAGATGTTTATGGGCAGGGTGGCCATATAATTTATTGTCCTAACTGGGAAGATGGTAAATTCAAAGGGCATACTAAAATAACAAAAGATATACATTTTATAATATTTGATTTGTGTTCATGAAGCTAAAATTAGTTCTGTTCAAAAGTTATTGTCCAAAATGATTTCTGAAAAATCATGTATCTACACACTTTGAAACAAACAATCCTTTTATTCATATTCTGAACATAAAACTTAACAGAGATGAAATAATTATACTGGTTACATATCCACATACCTTTGTCAGGTTTTTAACTACAATATATATGTTTCTAACAATGTGTTGGGTTGGCCAAAAGTTCGTTCGGGGTTTTCCGTAAGATGCTATGTAACAAAATTTTGGGCAACTCAATATCAGTTGTATTTCTCTAAAGAATGTATTTTTTCAATGTTGTCTTGCTTTCCATTTTTTAAAAACAATAACTTGCAACTACCTCAAAAAGTTGCATTTGATGACTAATAAACTTCACTTATTTACTTTTTAACATCTTTATTGGAGTATAATTGCTTTACAAAGGTGTATTAGTTTCTGTTGTATCACAAAGTGAATCAACTCTACATATCCATATATCCCCATATCCCCGCCTTCTTGGTTCTCCTTCCCACCCTCCCTATCCCACCCCTGGAGGGGGTCACAAAGCACCGAGCTGATCTCCCTGTGTTATGTGACTGTTTCCCACTAGCTATCTAGTTTACATTTGGTTGTGTATATATGTCCATTGCCACTCCCTCACTTCCTCCCAGCTTACCCTTCCCCCTCCCTGTGTCCTCAAGTCCATTCTCTACATCTGTGTCTTTATTCCTGCCCTGCCCCTAGATTCCTCAGAACCATTTCTTTTTTTTAGATTCCAAATATATGTGTTAGCATATGGTATTTGTTTTTTTCTTTCTGACTTACTTCACTCTGTATGACAGTCTCTAGGTCCATCTGCCTCACTACAAACACCTCAGTTTCGTTCCTTTATATGGCCAAGTAATATTCCATTGTATATATGTGCCACATCTTCTTTATCCATTCATCTGTTGATGGACACTTAGGTTGCTTCCATGTCCTGGCTATTGTAAATAGAGCTGCAATGAACATTTTGCTACATGCCTCTTTTTGAATTATGGTTTTCTCAGGGTATATGCCCAGTAGTGGGATTGCTGGGTCTTATGGTAGTTCTATTTTTAGTTTTTTAAGGAACGTCCATCCTGTTCTCCATAGTGGCTGTATCAATTTACATTCCCACCAATAGCGCAAGAGGGTTCCCTTTTCTCCACACCCTCTCCAGCATTTACTGTTTGTAGACTTTTTGATGATGGCCATTCTGACCAGTGTGAGATGATATTGCATTGTAGTTTTGATTTGCATTTCTCTAATGATTAATGATGTTGAGCATTCTTTCATGTGTCTGTTGGCAATCTGTATTAGTTCTTTGGAGAAATGTCTATTTAGGTCTTCTGCCCATTTTTGGATAGCGTTGTTTGTTTTTTTCATATTGAGCTGCATGAGTTGCTTGTATGTTCTGGAGATTAATCCTTTGTCAGTAGCTTCATTTGCAAATATTTTCTCCCATTCTGAGGGTTGTCTTTTGGTCTTGTTTATGGTTTCCTTTGCTGTGCAAAAGCTTTTAAGTTTCATTAGGTCCCATTTGTTTATTTCTGTGTTTATGTCCGTTTCTCTAGGAGGTGGGTGAAAAAGGATCTTGCTGTGATTTATGTCATAGAGTGTTTTGCCTATATTTTCCTCTAAGAGTTTGATGGTGTCTGGCCTTACATTTAGGTCTTTAATCCATTTTGAGTTTATTTTTGTGTATGGTGTTAGGGAGTATTCTAATTTCATTCTTGTACATGTAGCTGTCCAGTTCTCCCAGCACCACTTATTGAAGAGGCTGTCTTTTCTCCACTGTATATTCTTGCCTCCTTTATCAAAGATAAGGTGACCATATGTGCGTGTGTTTATCTCTGGATTTTCTATCCTGTTTCATTGATCTATATTTGTGCTTGTGTGCCAGTACCATACTGTCTTGATCACTCTAGCTTTGTTGTATAGTCTAAATCAGGGAGCCTGATTCCTCCAGCTCCGTTTTTCTTTCTCAAGACTACTTTGGCTATTCGGGGTCTTTTGTGTTTCCATAGAAATTGTGAAATTTTTTGTTCTAGTTCTGTGAAAAATGCCAGTGGTAGTTTGATAGGGATTGCATTGAATCTGTAGATTGCTTTGGGTAGTAGCATCATTTTCACAATGTTGATTCTTCCGATCCAAGGACATGGTATATCTCTCCATCTATTTGTATCATCTTTAATTTCTTTCATCAGTGTCTTACAATTTTCTGCATACAGGTCTTTTGTCTCCATAGGTAGGTTTATTCCAAGATATTTTATTCTTTTTGTTGCAATGGTGAGTGGGAGTGTTTTCTTAACTTCACTTTCAGATTTTTCATCATTAGTGTATAGGAATGCAAGAGATTTCTGTGCATTAATTTTGTATCCTGCTACTTTACCAAATTCATTTATTAGCTCTAGTAGTTTTCTGGTAGCATCTTTAGGATTCTCTATGTAGAGAATCATGTCATATCCAAACAGTGACAGTTTTACTTCTTCTTCTCTAATTTGGAGTCCTTTTATTTCTTCTCTGACTACTGTGGCTAAAACTTCTAAAACTATGGTGAGAGTAGGCAACTTTGTCTTGTTCCTGATCTTAGTGGAAATGGTTCCATTTTTTCACAATTGAGGTTGATGTTGGCTGTGGGTTTGTCATATATGGCCTTGATTATGTTGAGGTAAGTTCACTCTATGCCTACTTTCTGGAGGGTTTTTATCATCAGTGGGTTGAATTTTGTCAGAAGCTTTTCTGGATCTATTGAGATGATCATATGGTTTTTATCCTTCAATTTGTTAATATGGTTTTTTACATTGATTTGCATATATTGAAGAATCCTTGCATTCCTGGGGTAAACCCCACTTGATCATGGTGTGTGATCTTTTTAATGTGCTGTTGTATTCTGTTTGCTAGTATTTTGTTGAGGATTTTTGCATCTATGTTCATCAGTGATATTGGCCTATAATTTTCTTTTTTTTGTGACATGTTGCTCTGGTTTTGTATCCGGGTGATGGTGGCCTTGTAGAATAAGTTTGGGAAATTTCTTCCCCCTGCTCTATTTTGGAAGAGTTTGAGAAGGATGGGTGTTAGCTCTTCTCTAAATGTTTCATAGAGTTCACCTGTGAAGGCATCTGGTCCTGGGCTCTTGTTTGTTGGAAGATTTTTAATCACAGTTTCAATTTCAGTGTTTGTGAGTGGTCTTATATTTTCTATTTCTTCCTGGTTCAGTCTGGAAGGTTGTCCTTTTCTAAGAATTTCTCCATTTCTTCCAGGTTGTTCATTTTATTGGCGTATAGTTGCTTCTAGTAATCTCACATGATACTTTGTATTTCTGCAGTGTCAGTTGGTATTTCTCCTTTCTCATTTCTAATTCTGCTGATTTGAGTCTTTTCCCTTTTTTTCTTGATAAGTCTGGCTAATGGTTTATCAATTTTGTTTATCTTCTCAAAGAACCAGCTTTTGGTTTCATCTATCTTTTTTATTGTTTTCTTCATCTCATTTCATTTATTTCTGCTCTGATCTTTATGAATTCTTTCCTCCTACTAACTTTGAGTTTTGTCTGTTTTCCTTTCTCTAGTTGCTTTAGGTGTAAGGTTAGGTTGTTTGAGATTTTTCTTTGTTTCCTGAGGTAAGATCGATTGCTATAAACTTTCCTCTTAGAACTAGTTTTCCTGCATCCCATAGGTTTTGGATCATCGTCCTTTCATTTTCATTTGTCTCTAGGTATGTTTTGATTTCTTCAGTGATGATCCATTGGCTGTTTAGTAGCATATAGTTTATCCTCCAGGTGTTTGCGTTTTTTACCATTTTTTTCTTGTAGTTAATTTCAAATCTCATAGCATTGTGATCAGAAAAGATGCTTGATGTGATTTCAATTTTCTTAAACTTACCAAGGCTCGCTTGTGGCTCAGCATGTGATCAGTCATGGAGAATGTTCCGTGTGCACTTGAGAAAATGTGTGTTCTGCTGCTTTTGGATGGAATGCTCTATAAATATCAATTAAATCCATCTGGTCTAATGTGTCATTTAAGGCCTGTGTGTCCTTACTGATTTTCTTTATGGATGATCTGCCCATTGATGAAACTGAGGTGTTAAAGTCCCCCACTATTATTGTATTACTGTTGTTTTCTCCTTTTTTGGCTGTTAGTATTTGCCTTATATATTGAGGTGCTCCTATGTTGGCTGCATATATATTTACAATTGTTATAGCTTCTTCTTGGATTGATCCCTTGATCATTATGTAGTGTCCTTCTTTGTCTTTTGTAATATTCTTTTTATTTTAAAGTCTATTTTGTCTGATATGAGTGTTGCTCCTTCAGCTTTCCTTTGATTTCCATTTGCATGGAATACCTTTTTCCATCCCCTCACTTTCAGTCTGTATGTGTCTCTAGATCTGAAGTGGGTCTCTTGTAGACAGCATATATACAGGTCATATTTATGTATGCATTCAGCCAGTCTATGTCTTTTGGTTGGAGCATTTAATCTGTTTACGTTTAAGGTAATTATGGATATGTATGTCCTTATTGCCATTTTGTTTATTGTTTTGGATTTGTTTTTGCAGGTGTTTTTTCTTCCCTTCCTCTTTTGTTCTCTTCTGCTGTGATTTGATGACTAACTTTAGTGTTGTGTTTGGATTCCTTTTTCTTTTTTGTGTGTGTATGTATTGTAAATTTTCTGTTTGCAGTTACCATGAGGTTTTGATATAGCAGACTGTATATAAACAAGATTGTTTTAAGTTGCTGGTCTTTGAATTTCAAATGCGTTTCCAATACCCTACATTTGTGCTCTTCTCTTCTCACGTTTGCTAGTTTTGATATATTTTATGCAGATGATTTCCTATCTTTACTGTATGCTTGCCTTTACTGGTGAGCTTCCTCATTCATAATTTTCTTATTTCTAGCTGTGGCCTTTTCTTGTCTGCTAAAGAGAAGTTCCTTTAGCATTTGTTGCAAAGCTGGTGGACTCCTAGAGGGCTCATGCAAATGCGTACTCCCCAGAACTACCACCACCAGTGTCCTTGTCCCCACAGTGAGCCACACCCACGCCCCCGCCTCCACAGGAGACCCTCCAATACTAGCAGGTGAGTCTGGCCGAGACTCTTATGAGGTCATCGCTTTTTTCCCTGGGTCCTGGTCTGCATGAGGCCCTATGTGCACCCTCCAAGAGTGGAGTTTCTGTTTCCCCGTCCTGTGGAATTCCTTCAATCAAACTCCGCTGGGCTTCAAAGCCAGATTCTCTGGGAGCTTCTCCTCCTGTTGCCAGACCCCCAGGCTGGGGAGCCTGACATGGGGCTCAGAACTTTGGCCCCATGTGGGAGAACTTCTGTGGTATAATTATTTTCCAGTTTGTGGTCGCCTAGCAGCGTGTATGGGATCTGATTTTATCGTGCTTGTGCCCCTCCTCCCATCTTGTTGTGGCTTCTTCTTCTCTTTGGATGTAGGGTATCTTTTGGTAGGTTCCAGAATTTTTTTTCAATGGTTGTTCAGCAGTTAGTTGTTATTTTCATGTTTCTGTAAGAAGAGGTAAGCTCACATCCTTCTACTCTGCCATCTTGTCTCTGGACCAGAACTAATGGAACTTGAATTAACTGCTGATAGGAATGTAAGATAGTACAACCACTTTGGAAAATGGTTTGGAAGTTTTTTAGAAAGTTAAAAATACACATACCATAGGATCCAGCCATTCCACTTCTAGAAGAGAAATTGAATATACATATAAAGACTTACACATGAATGTTCACAACAGCTTTATCTGTATCACCCTCAGACTGGAAATAATCCAAATTTCTATTAACAGGTGAATGAATAAACAAATTGTGGTATACCAGTCAATAGAATACTACTCAGCAATAAAAAGCAATAAACATTCAGAAACACTGATGACTCTCAAAATAATTACGATGAGTTAGAAAAAGTAGACAAGAAGAATGTGTACTCTGTTTCCATTTGTAGAAAAATTCTAGAAAAGGCAAACTAATCTACAGTGACAGAAAGCAGGTCAGTACTTGCCTGGGAATGAGGGCATACAAAGTGAGGGGCAGAAGAAAGGAAGTACAAAGGAACATTAAGTAACTTTTAGAGGTGATGTTCATTATCTTATTTATGGTGATGGTTTTATAGGTATATACTTATATCAAAACTCATTCAAACGTTATCATTTAAATATGTAATGTTTATTGTATGTTAAGCATACCACAGAAAGTTATTAGAACTGCAGATTTAGTCATCAAAGCTACTGGTGAGATAGGTGGTTTCAAAAGCCAACAACAAACGAATTTACTTCATACATTTGATTACAGAAACATAAGAATGTGTACATCTGACAATATGCCAGCAAAAGAGCTGAAGGTTATTGGCAGTGTGATCAAAAGTATTTGCCATATTTATGTCACACAATGTGTTAATGTCTTTAATGTATGAAAAGAGTTTAAAGTATGAACATGAAGTAGAAAATTAATTAAAAGGCATAAATGTGCCAAATCAGCAGAAATAAAATAGAAATCATCAATAAGCATATTTTAGAAACTGTACCTCAATAGTTGTAGAAATTCATATTTTAAAATAAACCATTTCTCATATTGTCAAATACGTAAAAAAATAAATAATGTTAATACTGAGTCTTGTCTCCACAAAGAATATTTGGTTGTTCCCACATATTGTGGGGAAATTAGTACAAACTCCTAGAGTTTCAACTGTCAGTATATTCAAAATCCTTAAAACAGACCCTGATCAGCAGCTCCACTTCTATAAAATTACTCCAAAAAAATCATTATGGATATGTCCATGTACAAAGATTTACTAACAAATACATGCTGTTAATATTAGGAAAGAACTTAAGTACCCAAAAGTAAAAGATTGATTGAGACAACTGTGGTGCGCCCTTAAGATGGAATACATTGATTGCTGCCTCGCGTTTCTTGATATTCAAATAACATAGCAAAATGTTTGGAGTGCAGGTTTTGAATACAGACAACCTGTGACACCACTTACTGCTTTCACACTTTCCTTATGAGGCATAAGTTGTTTAGTGTACCCAAGTCTCAGTTGCTCGTTGTGTAAAGATGGTGATAATTATAGCCATCTACAGGCTATAGCCTTATCTACAGGCTTCTACTGAATATTATACAAGGTAATGGGTGGAACATTTGTAGTCCAGTGCCTGGCCCTGGTAGGGTTCATGAATGTCAGCTATTATCATTAAATGAAAATGTTTAAAACAGTATTTTTTATTTTTGTAAAAAAGTATACACATATGTTAATAGTAGTTAACTCTGAGTCTTGGACTTATACATAATTTTCAGATTCTTCTTTCGTCTGTTACTTAATTTTACAATAAACAAGTGTATGTCATTTAAAAATGAAGACAGATTTTTATAAAATTACTAAAATAATTTCAATGAAGATTAATGTTTAATTTGGAGTATTTGGGACTATGAGTCATTTTTAACATCTTTATATTTTCAAATTTGCTACATTTATAAATAGAAAAAGACAGTAAATAGATTTCTTGATACTTTAAACATTTAACTTGAAAATGTACTTAATTGAAAAAATTATGCTTTTATTTTATTAAAGAGGTAAATCTGTTAAGTGTAGTAAAATAAAAAGCTATATTTATTAAGTTCTCCAAGAGAGTAAGGCACCTTCTTAAAATTGTGAATTTTCATTCAATATAGTATTGTGAATTGATTTTAATATATAGTGATCAAACTATATTTCCTCTGAACTTGTATAGTTTCCTGAGATAATTTGGAAAGATCAAGGTCCACTTGTCAATGACCTTGTTTCCTTGTTTGTGAAATAGGGAAAATGAATCATCTTAACTGCTGCCACAGGATTGTTGTGACTCTCATATAATAGAATATGGAGAAGGGTCCTGATAAAAGAAATATCTTGTGGAAATACAAAATATTTTTATTATGAAATTCATCAAGTATTTGTTGCATATTCTTTTAATAAGTTGAAAGCATACTAAAAATTATTAATCAAGAACAAATATAACCCTATCTGGTAAATATCAGCTTCAATAACAAAGATGAAAACATACAATGACTAAAAGTGGATGGAAGTATATTTCTTTCTCATGCAAGTTCGACATCCAGACTGGAGGTGTGGCTTAATGACAACAAGATATTCAGTGGTAACAGTGCTGTCCATGTTGGTGCTTCGCTATCCCCTAGCATACAGCCTTCCTCTGCAGGGTCATAGTTGTCCCCTGCCTTGTTTGGCTTCTAGCTTGTGTGAAGAGGAAATAGAGAAATCCAGATCAAGCAAAAATTGCTTGTGCTCATATTTTATTAGCAAGAATTTAGTTGAGTGACCATACGTAGCTACAAAGGAGGCTGGGCACTGTGGTCTCAGTTGGGTTGTGCTATATAACAAGGAAGGAAAGGTACAACAGATTTAGAGGGCACAAGTAACAGTCAAATGTATCACCCTACACAGCACATCTGGCCACTTGAAACCAATGAATCTAGCAATAATACTTGAAGTAATTTCCTGGAATTCATGATTAAATTTGCTTTACGCCTAAGTCATGCTGTTTATCTTTTTCTGTGTGGATGTTCTTTATTCTACAAGCTATATTTTAGTATAAGACAAAAAGAACAATTTTGACAAGTCTTCTGCATTTTACAGGGATTTCACCTCTTCTAGTCGCAAAAGAACTCTGCCCCATCATCACATTTCTTGCTTGTCAATAGCTCCCTGTGTGAAACTGCACAAGAGCTAAAAAAGAAATTAATGTTCTAAGTTGGGTAACTTTGATGGCGTATGTAAGGAATAGAGAAAAAAAAAGTGAGAGAGAAGAGAGTGTTTGAGCTATTTCAGAGAAAAACACATTTTATACAAAAAGCCTGTAATGCAGCTTAAAGATTTGGCAAAATGCCCACAAGGTAGCTTAACATGCTTTAGTATTGGGAGGTTGCTTTAATACTGCTCATGAGGAAGCAATTCCTTTGTTAAAGGGCTTTCCAAGTGAATGAGTCTGCCCTGTGCTTACCTTAGGAGGCCTTCCATTCCTAGGAACTCATGTTAATTGCTTAATGCATGCCTGGAGACAGAGCTAACCTTGATTTCTCAAGGAAAGAAAAAAAAAATTTAACCTTTGATTTGAAAAATGAACTTAATAGATCAACCCATTAAGCCTTTCGTTATTCTTAGGTATCATTGCCAGGATTAGGAATAACCTCACACTATTTAAAATTCCGTCCGTTTCAAGAAGCATGTGGTTTGGGACAGAAGGTCTCCAATCTATCAAAATTTCCATGGCTGCTGTAAGGCTGCTGTAAATTACTTTGGGCAGAAAGGTGATAGCCGACAAAGTTCCTGTGAAATACATCATTTTAAATGTCATGGAGAGAATCAGTAATCAAGGTTTGTGACGTAAAGTTTCTTTTAGCAGATAGAAGAATGAAAAGAGGCTCTATAAATTCCCTAAGGTCTCCTGTCTGATCCCCACAAAAGGATTAATAGTAAGTGAACTGGATGAGGGACCTGAAAAGATTACAATAATTCCTTCACGATTTGAAGCATGAAAAATAATGGGAAGTTATAAGAATGTGTCAGGGTCATTAAGCAACTGTTTCAGAAATTGTCAAAAATAAGGGTGACAGGAAGTCATCATATTGAGAGATCAGATGTGCTTTCTAAAAGTGAATGTTTTGCAAAAATATAACATTCAAAAAACAAAAAAGACACAAGAAAACTCTGGGAGGTGTTGGATAGGTCTATTATCTTGATTGTGCTGATGGTATCACAAGTGTTTGCCTATGTCCAAATTTACCAAATTATAAACATTAAGTATGTGCAGTTTGTATATCAATTATACTTCAATAAGCTATCAAAAATATAACATGCAGAAAAGTACACAAACCTTAATGGTACAGCATGGTACGATTTCACTAAGTAAACACCTCCATATAACACCACTCAGATCAAAAAGTACAACATTACCAACACCTTTGAGGCCCCACTCATGCCCACTTCTACTAAGTGCCATTATGAAAGTAAGCATCCTGATTTCTAGCACCTTAGTGTCGCCTTGTCTTGACCTCTACATAATTACAAGTATATGGTGTATACTCTTTGACCAGCTTCTTTTGCTAAATATTATGTTGATGCTCATGCATGTTATGGAACATGGCAGTAATTTAATTCTTCTCACTGCCATACAGAGTTCAGTTGTGAATATTCCTCAATTTGTTTATTCTTTCTAGAGTTGATGTGCATTTAGATTGCTTCCAATTTAGAGATCATATGAATAATACTGCTCTCAACACCTTTGTATACATACATACATTACTTTGGGTTATGTACTTAGGAGTTGAATTCCTGTGTCATAGAGTATACATGTGTTCAGATCTAGAAGATAGTGCCAAGGAGATCTGCAAAGCAACTGTACCAATATAAACTCCGAGCCGCAGGATATCAATGCTCCAGTTACTCTACAGCCTCAACAGTCGTTGAAATTGTCAGGCATCTTAGTTTTCTGCATTCTGATTGGCATATGGTTATAACTCTTTTTTGCCTTTAAAGTTGCATTTAAAGATATAGTAAAAGATACTATATTTATAAATATATATATTTAAATTTGCATTTAAACATTTAAGGACATAAGAATAGGTTAATCTATATATGATTTAGGGGCAGTAAATTAATTATATAAAAAATCAGTCATTGTAAATCGCATGCATTCATATATAGAGAGAGAAAGAGAAAGTGAGAGAGAGATCTATATATACACATATATTTTTTCCCCTCTTTTGATATATATGAAGAGATTGATTTTAGTTGGTGACTTATTTACATGCTTTATCATAATAGCAATTTATTCATTTTAGTAAATGTTTTATGACCTTCATTATCCTTTTTTTTTTTTTTTTGCGGTACGCGGGCCTCTCACTGTTGTGGCCTCTCCCGTTGCGGAGCACAGGCTCCGGACGCGCAGGCCCAGCGGCCATGGCTCACGGGCCCAGCCGCTCCGCGGCATGCGGGATCTTCCCGGACCGGGGCACGAACCCGTGTCCCCTGCATCGGCAGGCGGACTCTCAACCACTGCGCCACCAGGGAAGCCCCATTATCCTTTATTTAGGAACCAAATGAAACATTTTCTACTTTTCCAATCCAGTGAATTGGTTATATCATAAAATAAAATAAAATCATTGAGACAAACAGTTTAAATTAATAGCACATGCTGGGTCTCTATCACAAAATTTGGTTCAAGAAGTTTAGTTTCTTTTTCATTTAAGGAGTTGGGTCATTATGCTGCAACTAATGGGAAATTAATAGATTTTTAAAGTTCTGCAAGCAATAAAGATCTTACACCCCTGCATTATTATTATTATTATTATTATATATTTTTTTGCGGTACGCGGGCCTCTTACTGTTGTGGCGTCTCCCGTTACGGAGCACAGGTTTCGGACGCGCAGGCTCAGCGGCCATGGCTTACGGGCCCAGCCGCTCCGCGGCATGTGCGATCCTGCTGGACCAGGGCACGAACCCGCGTCCCCTGCATCGGCAGGCGGACTCCCAACCACTGCGCCACCAGGGAAGCCCCTCTGCATTATTTTTAATTATTAAATATTATGGTTGATTTCCTTCAATGTTGATCTATACAACAAGGGTTTAATTTTAAATAGATGTAAATCATTAAAGCACAAGGAAAATTCAGCTTATTCCTAAAAATTGTTCAGAAATTAAAGTCTGTAATTTAAGACTCGTAGATATACTGCTAAAGAAGTAGTTGATATAAAAATTAAAATATCCTTGCATTTCACTATATTGAGAGAAGGGAGGTAGACATTAATTATCACTGTTTGCATATGTCTAGAAAAGAATCTTAGAAATAATAACAAGGGCTTCTTGAATTGTTTTTATCCTATGTTATAATGTAGTCTGATAATGAGGTGGACTAGTATATGCAGCCCTCAAATGATCTAAGGTTAGAATATCACTGAATATGGAAAATGGACCCACAGATTAGTACTCAATAGTATTCGTTTATCCTTTGAACAAATGGAGCAATTAGCCAGCAGTGCAGTATTTTGTCTGCTTTGTTAAGAACTAACCTCCAAACCTCTTGGTGTAGACTTAAGTTTGGTCACAATGCTTTTCTCCTTGTATCATCTTTTCCCCTGTGACTTTGCAATTCCTCCCACTAGAGACAGAGTTTACTTTCTGTCTCTCTGACTTTGGGCTCAACCACGTGAGTTGTTTTGGTCAGTATGTTTTAGAAGTGATGTAAACAGAGGCATGTAATCTATACTTCTTTGGTAGGGCTTACCTTCCTGCAATTCTGCCATCATAATGAGAAGAGACTGGATCTCAGAATAAACATACATTGAGTAAAATGGAGCAAGGAACCATATCCAGCAGAATTTGCCATTTGAAGCAGTCAGAGAGAGCATCCAATTAGCAATCAACCTTTGTACCCATGAGTATGAAAATAAATGCCTGTGGTTGCATGCCACCAAGTTGGTTATGAAGCATTGTTGCAGCAACAGATAATTGATATAGTTCCTAAAGGCAGATACCATGTTGAATTCAAGTCTGTCCATAGCACCTATCCAAGTACATGTAGTAAGTAGTCTACAAATGATTATGAAATGAATATATGAAAAGATCTATTTTCAAAGCCTAAGCTTTGAGTACTTTTCTTCTCAGTATTTTATTATGAAAAGTTAAAGACAGGTAAATTGAAAGAACTGTATGGGGAACATCCATATACCCATGACCTGAATTTGCAAGCTTAACATGAACTTTCAGATGCCATTTATAATAACTAAATGAAACTAGCTAAACTAAAGAATCTAGTAGTACATTCATGTACTTTCCCCCCATAAATTATGGTTATCATATTGTCTCATCATTTCTTTGTTATATTTCTTAAGTAACTCAGAAAAGAAACAGATCAAGGCTAATGTGCTAAAGGCTGGCTGCTCCATGTATTAATTGAAATGCCTAAGACAAACTACACACCTATATCTCACATACATGATACAACTAAGTGTACAGATTGGTAAGGATAGTTTCTGTTGTTCACTATCTGTCCCTGGCATAGTTCTCCTAAGAAATGCCCAAATTAATAATTTTAATGCAAGGAAGAGGGGATTCTCTTCAATGGAGTGTAATCGGGCTAGTTCAGCCATTTCTGGGCTTCCCACTAGATTTCGGGTCTCTTTCAGACCTGCACTAGAATTTAGGGGTGTTATGATGAAGGGGAAGAAGAAATTTACATTTCAGAGCTTACCACTCCATCCAAACGATGAAGTAAATACTTGTTTAGTAGTATATACTTTCATGTGTATAAAGCAAATTAAATGGATTATGAAGCTGAGGCAGTACAATTGGTCTGGATGAATCCCTCAGCACGCTGTGCATCTTTTCCATGCTATGTGTATTTGTCCTTATGCTGTTGGAGCACAACAAACATGCATTTAAATCATACTAATTCAAGTATGTACACTCAGGACAATTGAGAGGAATTGAGGGATGAGAGAGAAAGATAGTGCCAGTGATTCTTTTAGTAATTCTATTCATCCAAATGTGCCACAGAATAAAGGTGTAGTAGGAGTTATAAATCTGCTCTTCCTTTAATCCACCTCACCCCATCTCTGAATTCCTTTACTTGTGTAAACTTCTTTCTGTTATGAGAGTGATTCCAGTGTTTAAAAATACATATTTTTCATACAGTATGACTTTTAAATATAAGGCAACTGCTTAATCTGTTGCCGAACTGAGGAAAGAGAGATCTTCTAAAACTGGATGAAAAACTGTCAATGAGATGGAGTGTTTAGACAAAACCAACCCTTACAATCTTGAGATTGATCAAAGGTAATTTTGACTTCAAATGATATCATGTTCACAGACTTTAAAATCTAACCCTCATGTTAAATTGATTTTAGTCCCCTGAGATGAGAATAAAACCTCTATCTCCCAAATGAATTACGGAATCTCCTATCTGTCATGGAAATAAGATTTTCTAAATTTTAGAATAAATTAATATTTATCAAGTACTGCTATTAATACACGTATCATAGCTTTACTGTTTATCATCTGTAAAATAATTTCAGTAGTTATTTGCCTAATATTCTTATCTCTTCTACTATATAGTAAGATTCTGGACATTTTTCTCTCTTTTCATCCCTCTTAGTATTAGCACATTTCAGTGCATGATCTTATAAATGAATGAATATATTCATTCAAACACCATCCATGACTACTTCCCTACTGGATCATATTGACATCCAAAAGGACACTACATGTAAACAGATACCTAACATTTGTCAATATGAATACTTTTACATTATTCCAAATAAATGTAAAGTCAAAGTAACTATCCTACCTTAAAAACAAAACAGGAAAAGTAATGTGATATAACAGCCATGACACAGAGGAGATCTAATCTGATGAGAAATAAATCTTTTCTTACTTAATCCATTGAATTTTAAAGATTGACTTGGAAAAATGTAGAACCACAAGAAAATACCACAGTACTATATAATGCTAACATGTATTGACTACTTAAAATAAGCCTATGAGGCAGGTACTATTCTTTTCCCGATCTTACAGATGAGAAAAATGTCATGAGAAAATAACTTTTCTAATCTGCTAGAATTTGAACCCAAGCAGGCTAGCTCCAGAGACTGTATATATAATCTATCATAGCACCTAGTGCCAGGTTTATGACACTGACAGGCTATATCTACACAAATGGTTTTCCTTTTTTGCCCTGCTGGGAGTAAAAATTCTTACATGCACAAATAAGATTCTGAATATCAACTATCCTTTTGTGAAATATATTCCCAAAGCAATGTAATTGAACATGAAATAATAATGGAAAAAAAGAAAAACCTTTAAAAGCATTTTTTAATCTAACACTACATGAGAAAATAATGCACCAATCAGCAAAATATGTCCCTTGGATCGATTGTAGGCTGTAGAAGTAGCTTACCAAGAAAAGGAATAATTCCTTGGTACTAACAATTCATCAGTAAAGGTCTTATGAGTAAAAAAAAAGAAATACCCTTTATAGTATTGTACCCGTTTTATCGAAGTCCAGATAAAAATCTAAAAGTATTGATAGTCTTTCTAATCATGAATATTTCAAGCATGCAATTGCTTCTTGAACCCATCTTCTAACTACAGTTTATCTGGAGGCATCACTGTCTCTTATGGTTTAGCATCCTTTGGACTGACAAAGCCAGGCACCCCTGAAAATAATGAATACAGGGTGTATCTTGCCGATTACTTAGGAAAGGCCCAATCATTGTGTTTTCCTTAAATCTGGAGATAGATGTGGTTCTACATTTTTCTGTGTGTTTTATTAAATTCATAGTACCCAGGGCTCATTCTAACGCAAAGACAGGGCTGGCTCTTCCCCATTTTCTCCCTTTCTCAGGTCTGTTTTTTAACTTTGCTCTGATGTCACCCCCTTACTATGTGAGCACCTATAGCTACTCAATAAATATTTATTGAATAGTATCACAAACAAACCCCCCCCCCCCAGAACCCAAACTACTTTACATGCTGATTTTTTAGCTTTTGCACACTATCCATGATCACCTTCTGATGGGTCAAATTGACATCCAGAAGGACAATTTCAATACAGTTTATCTTCTGATTTTATTTGAGGCAATTTTAATGCAATCCAGAACTTTCCGTGGACTACACAGGTCCTTTACTACTACTACTTATAACTTAAAAACTATCACACGTAGCTGAAATCTGATTCAGGTTAACGTAGGTGATAAAGTTCTGCGGTAAACAAGTAGGGTGTGGTTTATTCCCCCATAAACTTAGGTTGAATAAAGAATGTATTTTTTATTTTACTCCTAGCCCTTCTGTTGAGACCCCTGGTATTTGGGTTTTCATTTTTATAAACTTTAAATAGTTTTTTTTTAAATTAAAAATAATGAAATGTTTGTTTCACCTTAATTACAATATACAGTTAGAATTCATAAATACAATTCAAATATTAGGTAAAGGTACCATTTTAAAATGTTGAATGTTATTTCCACCACTTGCTTTTCAAATCATCAGTGCCTGAAATAACCAATCACCTGTATCAGCAAAGATATGCTTACACTGTAAAAAAGTTTCCACCATTAAAATACTCGAGCTTCGAAACTTCCAGATGGATGGTTTCCAGTTAGAAAGAGGGAGTACACATTACTTTCACAGGTAGTAAGAAAAGTGCCTAAAAAAGGATTTTAGCTAAGCCTATGTGGGTAGAAATTTCAGTCAAGAGAAAAGAAATCTAGTAAGAAAGATATTAAAGAGAAAAGAACAAACTTTGTTAATGCTGCAGGAGGTAGAAATAGAGTAGTTTTCCAAAACTTGGCATAAACAAATGTGTGTCACCAGATTATAGGGCGAACAGGCCTATCAAAAAGTCAATAAGAAAACACTTTTTTAACAGCTCCCATTGATGTGACCTAAGTTAGTAAAATTCAGGCCTAAAGATAAGATGACATTGGTTTTTCCGATGTGAGAAAAACTTTGCAACAACATGAGATCATTACCATAAAAGAGATTAAAGGTGATCTGGGGCAAATATGCCAGCAAAGCATATTGGCTGAGGGTATAAAATCTTGGGTTGGACTCTCTGGATGTGATCCTCGTTTTTCTACACTTTGCCCTCATATCCATGAGTAAATGGTGCAGCCTTTCAGGCCTCATCTTGCTCATCTCTAAATCATACCAAATTAATAGAATTTTCCAAAAGGAATAAAGAAGTTATACGTAAAGCTCTTGGGACAGTGTCTGTGCTACAGGACAACTGGAGTTACAGGTTTGAGATGGCAACAAGACTTACAAGACAAAATAGGCTTCAAGCTGATGCTACATTTACTTAGCTTGTTAGACATTACCTGTTATTGTTCCAGTTAGCAAACAGGTAATATACTATGTGAATGAGTGTGCACCCTCACCACAAAGGAAGGTACTGTTGATAATACATGAAAGTGAAGACTGCCAAAAGGATTTAAATTGTCCATTGAGTACTGAGACAGTAACTATATGTTGAGACTACTAAGAATGCTGTTTTTGCCTGGTAAGTTATCCATTTCCCCCTTCTTCTAGTAAAAGTACTGCATCTTTATTCCTGTCCTACCCCTAGGTTCTTCAGAACCACTTTTGTTGCTGTTCTTTAGATTCCATATATATGTGTTAGCATATGGCATTTGTTTTTCTCTTTCTGACTTACTTCACTCTGTATGACAGACTCTAGGTCCATCCACCTCACTACAAATAACTCAATTTCGTTTCTTTTTATGGCTGAGTAATATTCCATTGTATATATGTGACACATCTTCTTTATCCATTCATCTGTCAATGGACACTTAGGTTGCTTCCATGTCCTGGCTATTGTAAATAGAGCTGCAGTGAACATAGTGGTACTTGACTCTTTTTGAATTATGGTTTTCTCATGGTATATGCCCAGTAGTGAGTTTGCTGGGTCATACGGTAGTTCTTTTGTTAATTTTTTTTTTTGGCGGTTCATGGGCCTCCCACCACCACAGCCCCTCCTGCCGCAGAGCACAGGCTCTGGACGCGCAGGCCCAGCGGCCACGGCCCGCAGGCCCAGCCGCTCCGCGGCATGCGGGATCCTCCAGGACCGGGGCACGAACCCGCGTCCCCTGCATCGGCAGGCGGACCCTCAACCGCTGCGCCACCAGGGAAGCCCTCTTTTGTTAATTTTTAAAGGAACCTCCATACTGTTCTCCATAGGGGCTGTATCAATTTACATTCCCACCAACAGTGCAGGAGGGTTCCCTTTTCCCCAGACCCTCTCCAGCATTTATTGTTTGCAGACTTTTTGATGATGGGCATTGTGACCACTGTGAGGTGATACCCCATTGTAGTTTTGATTTGCATTTCTCTAATGATTAGTGATGTTGAGTATCCTTTCATGTGTTTGTTGACAATCTGTATATATTCTTTGCAGAAATGTTTATTTAGGTCTTCTGCCCGTTTTTGGATTGGATTGTTTGTTTTGATCATACTGAGCTGCATGAATTGTTTGTATATTTGGGAGATTAATGCTTTGTCAGTTGCTTTGTTTGCAAATATTTTCTCCCATTCTGAGGGTTGTCTTTTCATCTTGTTTATGGTTTCCTTTGCTGTGCAAAAGCTTTTAAGTTTCATTAGGTTCCATTTGTTTATTTTTGGTTTTATTTCCATTTCTCGAGGAGGTGGGTCAAAAAGGAACTTGCTGTGATGTATGTCATAGAGTGTTCTGCCTATGTTTTCCTTTAAGAGTTTAATAGTGTCTGGCCTTACATTTAGGTTTTTAATCCATTTTGAGTTTATTTTTGTGTATGGTGTTAGGGAGTGTTCTAACTTCATTCTTGTACATGTAGCTGTCCAGCTTTCCCAGCACCACTTATTGAAGAGGCTGTCTTTTCTCCATTGTATATTCTTGCCTCATTTATCAAACATAAGGTGACTATATGTGCATGGGTTTATCTCTGGACTGTCTATCTTGTTCCATTGATCTGTCTTTCTGTTTTTGTGCCAGTACCATACTGTCTTGATTACTGTAGCTTTGTAGTATAATCTGAAGTGAGGGAGCCTGATTCCTCCAGCTCCGTTTTGCTTTCTCATTATTGCTTTGGCTATTTGGAGTCTTTCGTGTTTCCATACAAATTGTGGAATTTTTTGTTCTACTTCTGTGAAAAATGCCATTGGTAGTTTGATACGAATTGCATTGAATCTGTAGATTGCTTTGGGTAGTACAGTCATTTTCACAATGTTGATTCTTCCAATCCAAGAACATGGTATAAGTCTCCATGTGTTTGTATCATCTTTAATTTCTTTCATCAGTGTCTTATAGTTTTCTGCATAGAGGTCTTTTGCCACTGTAGATAGGTTTATTCCTAGGTATTTTATTCTTTTTGTTGCAGTGGTAAATGGGAGTGTGTCCTTAATTTCTCTTTCAGATTTTTCATCATTAGTGTATAGGAATGCAAGAGATTTTTGTGCATTAATTTTGTATCCTGCTACTTTACCAAATTCATTGATTAGCTCTAGTAGTTTTCTGGTAGCACCTTTAGGATTCTCTATGTATAGTATCATGTCATCTGCAAACAGTTACAGTTTTACTTCTTCTTTTCCAATTTAGATTCCTTTTATTTCTTTTTCTTCTCTGACTGCTGTGGCTAAAACTTCTGAAACTATGTTGAATAATAGTGGTGAGAGTGGGCAACCTTGTCTTGTTCCTGATCTTAGTGGAAATAGTTTCAGTTTTTCACCATTGAGGACAATGTTGGCTGTGGGTTTGTCATATATGGCCTTTATTATGTTGAGGTAAGTTCCCTCTATGCCTACTTTCTGGAGGGTTGTTGTCATAAATGGGTGTTGAATTTTGTCGAAAGCTTTTTCTGCATCTATTTAGATGATCATATGGTTTTTATCCTTCAGTTTGTTAATATGGTTTATCACATGGATTGATTACTGTATACTGAAGAATCCTTGCATTCCTGGGATAAACCCCACTTGACCATGTTGTGTGATCCTTTTAATGTGCTGTTGGATTCTCTCTGCTAGTATTTTGTTGAGGATATTTGCATCTATGTTCATCAGTGATATTGGCCTATAGTTTTCTTTTTTTGTGACATCTTTCTCTGGTTTTGGTATCTGGGTGATGGCAGCCTCATAGAATGGGTTTGGGAGTGTTCCTCCCTCTGCTATATTTTGGAGGAGTTTGAGAAGGATACGTGTTAGGTCTTCTCTAAATGTTTGACAGAATTCACCTATGAAGCCATCTGACCCTGGGCTTTTGTTTGTTGGAAGATTTTTAATCACAGTTTCAATTTCAGTGCTTGTGATTGGTCTGTTTATATTTTCTATTTCTTCCTGGTTCAGTCTCGGAAGGTTGTGCTTTTCTAAGAATTTGTCCATTTCTTCTGGGTTGTCCATTTTAGTGGCATATAGTTGCTTGTAGTAGTTTCTCATGATCCTTTGTATTTCTGCAGTGTCAGTTGTTACTTCTCCTTTTTCATTTCTAATTCTATTGATTTGAGTCTTCTCCCTTTTTTTCTTGATGAGTCTGGCTAATGGTTTATCAATTTTGTTTATCTTCTCAAAGAACCAGCTTTTAGTTTTCTTGATCTTTGCTATCGTTTTCTTCATTTATTTCTGATCTGATCTGTATGATTTCTTTCCTTCTGCTGACTTCGGGGTTTTTTTTGTTCTTCTTTCTCTAATTGCTTTAGGTGTAAGGTTAGGTTGTTTGAGATTTCTCTTGTTTCTTGAGGTAGGATTCTATTGCTGTAAATTTCCCTCTTAGAACTGCTTTTGCCTCTTCCCATAGGTTTTGGGTCATCGTGTTTCATTGTCATTTGTGTCTAGGTATTTTTTGATTTCCTCTTTGATCTCCTCAGTGATCTGTTAGCTATTTAGTAATGTATTGTTTAGCCTCCATGCATTTGTATTTTTTACATTTTTTTTCCTGTAATTGATATCTAGTCTTATAGTGTTCTGGCTGGAAAAGATACTTGATATGATTTCAATTTTCTTAAATTTCCCAACGCTTGATTTGTGACCCAAGATATGATCTATCCTGGAGAATGTTCCATGAGCACTTGAGAAGAAAGTGTATTCTGTTTTTTTTTGGATGGAACGTCCTATAAATATCAATTAAGTCCATCTTGTTTAATGTGTCATTTAAAGCTTGTGTTTCCTTATTTATTTTCACTTTGGATGATCTGCCATTTGGTGAAAGTGGGGTGGTAAATTCCCCTAATATGATTGTGTTACTGTCAATTTCCCTTTTTATGGCTGTTAGCATTTGCCTTATGTATTGAGGTGCTCCTGTGTTGGGTGCATAAATATTTACAGTTGCTATAGCTTCTTCTTGGATTGATCCCTTGATCATTATATAGTGTCCTTCTTTGTGTCTTGTAATAGTGTTTAAAGACTATTTTGTCTGATACGTGAATTGCTATTCCGGCTTTCTTTTGATTTCCATTTGCATGGAATATCTTTTTCCATCCCCTCACTTTCAGTCTGTATGTGTCCCTAGGTCTGTAGTGGGTCTCTTATAGACAGCATATATATGCATCTTGTTTTTGTATCCATTCAGCCAGTTTATGTCTTTTGGCTGGAGCATTTAATCCATATACATTTAAGGTAATTATTGATATGCATGTTCCTATTATCATTTTCTTAATTGTTTTGGGTTTGTTATTATAGGTCTTTTCCTTCTCTTGTGTTTCCTGCCTAGAGACGTTCCTTTAGCATTTGTTGTAAAGCTCGTTTGGTGGCGCTGAAATCTCCTACCTTTTGCTAGTCTGTAAAGGTTTTAATTTCTCTGTCGAATCTGAATGAGATCCTTGCTGGGTAGAGTGAGCTTGGTTGTAGGTTTTTCCCTTTCATCACTTTAATATGTCCTGCCACACCCTTCTGGCTTGCAGAGTTTCTGCTGAAAGATCAGCTCTTAACCTTATGGGGATTCCCTTATGTGTTATTTGTTGCTTTTACGTTGCTGCTTTTAATATTTTTTCTTTGTATTTAATTTTTGATAGTTTGATTAATATGTGTCTTGGCGTGTTTCTCCTTGGATTTATCCTGTATGGGACTCTCTGTGCTTCCTGGACTTTATTGACTATTTCCTTTACCATATTGGGGAAGTCTTCAACTATAATCTCTTGAAATATTTTCTCAGTCCCTTTCTTTTTCTCTTCTTCTTCTGGGACCCCTATAATTCAAATGTTGGTGCGTTTAATGTTGTCCCAGAGGTCTGTGAGACTGTCGTCAATTCTTTTCATTCTTTTTTCTTTATTCTGCTCTGTGGTAGTTATTTCCACTATTTTATCTTCCAGGTCACTTGTCAATTTTTCTGCCTCAGTTATTCTGCTATTGATTCCTTCTAGAGGATTTTTAATTTCATGTATTGTGTTGTTCTTCATTGTTTGTTTGCTCTTTAGTTCTTCTAGGTCCCTGTTAAACGTTTCTTGTGTTTTCTCCATTCTATTTCCAAGATTTAGGATCATCTTTACTATCATTCTGAATTCTTTTCAGGTAGACTGCCTATCTCCCCTTCATTTGTTAGGTCTGGTGGGGTTTTACCTTGCTCCTTCCTCTGCTGTGTGTTTCTCTGTCTTCTCATTTTGCTTAACTTAATGTGTTTGGGGTCTCCTTTTCACAGGCTGCAGGTTCATAGTTCCCATTGTTTTTGGTGTCTGCCCCCATTGGGTAAGGTTGGTTCAGTGGGTTGTGTCAGCTTCCTGGTGGAGGAGACTGGTGCCTGTGTTCTGGTGGATGAGGTTGCATCTTGTCTTTCTGATGGACACAACTGCGTGCATCTGGTGGTGTGTTTGGGATGTCTGTGTCCTTATTATGATTTTAGGCAGCCTTTCTGCTAATGGGTGGGGTTGTGTTCTTGTCTTGCTTGTTGTTTGGCATGGGGTGTCCAGCACTGGTGCTTGCTGGTCATTGAGTGGAGCTGAGACTTAGCGTTGAGTCGGAGACCTCTGGGAGAGCTTTTGTCATTTGATATTATGAGGGGCCAGGAGGTCTCTGGTGGACCAGTGTTCTGAACTTGGCTCTCCCAACTCAGAGGCTCAGACCTGACACCCAACCAGAGCACCTAGACCCTGTCTGCCACACGGCTCAGAAGAAAAGGGAGAAAAGAAAAAAAGAATGAAAGAAAAAATAATAAAGTTATTAAAATAAGAAATTATTAAAATAAAACATAAAAAAGTAATTTAAAAATAAAAACTGAGCAACCAAACCAATAAACAAATCTACCAATGATAATAAGCTCTTAATACCAAACTAAGATAAATATAAAACTAGAAACAAATCAGATGCAGAAAGCAAACCCCAAGTCTACAGTTGCTCCCAAAGTCCACCACCTCAGTTTTGGGATGATTCGTTGTGTATTCAGGTATTCCACAGATGCAGGGTACATCAAGTTGATTGTGGAGATTTAATCCGCTGCTCCTGAGGCTGCTGGGAGAGATTTCCCTTTCTCTTCTTTGTTCGCACAGCTCCCGGGGTTCAGCTTTGGATTTGGCCCTGCCTCTGCATGTCGGTTGCCCTCTGGCATCTCTTCTTCACCCAGACAGGAGGGGGTTAAAGGAGCGGCTGACTCGGGGGCTCTGGCTCACCCAGGCCGGGGGTAGGGAGGGGTATGGAATGCGGGGCGAGCCTGTGGTGGCAGAGGCCGGCGTGACGTTGCACCAGCCTGAGGCGCGCTGTGCATTCTCCAGGGTAAGTTGTCCCTGGATCACGGGACCCTGGCCATGGTGGGCTGCACAGGTTCCTGGGAGGGGAGGTGTGGATAGTGACCTGTGATTGCACACAGGATTCTTGGTAGCTGTAGCAGCAGCCGTAGCGTTTCATTCCTGTCTCTGGTGTCCTCACTGATAGCTGTGGCTCGTGCCCATCTCTGGAGCTTATTTAGGCAGTATTCTTAATCCCCACTCCTCGTGCACCCCAAAACAACAGTCTCTTGCCTCTTAGGCAGTTCCAGACTTTTTCCAGGACTCCCTCCTGCCTAGCTGTGGTGCACTAGCCTCCTTCAGGCTGTGTTCACGCAGCCAACCCCAGTCCTCTCCCTGGGGTCTGACCTCCAAAGCCTGAGCCTCAGCTCCCAGCCCCCACCCACCCCAGCAGGTGAGCAGACAAGCCTCTCAGGCTGGTGAGTGCTGGTCAGCACCGATCCTCTGTGTGGGAATCTCTCTGCTTTGCCCTCTGCACCCTTGTTGCTGTGCTCTTCTCCATGGCTCCAAAGCTTCTCCCCTGCCAACACCCCACTTCCAGCAGTGAAGGGGCTTCCTAGTGTGTGGAAACTTTTCCTCTTTCACAGCTCCCTACCAGAGGTGCAGGTCCCGTCCGTATTCTTTTGCCTCTGTTTTTTCTTTTTTCTATTGCCCTACCCAGGTACGTGGGGAGTTTCTTGCCTTTTAGGAAGTCTGAGGTCTTCTGCCAGTGTTCAGTAGGTGTTCTGTAGGAGTTGTTCCACATGCAGATGTATTACTGATGTATTTGTGGGGAGGTAGGTGATCTCCACGTCTTACTCCTCTGCCGTCTTGAAGGTCAGGCAGTTGAGGTCATTCAGTTTAGCTATTTCTACTCTAAATATATTAAACTAAAAATTCTTAGTTTACGACGCTGTTAGACTGTGGTGGCCCTAATGCCTTGGTAGTCTGTGTAAGCAAACCTAAACCTAAGTGAGAGCCAACGCACTCTAAAATGCGTTGAAATGAAACTGCAGAACAACCGATCACAAACAGCCACTAGGCTTTTTGAAATAAGGAAGCCACTTAAGCTATACCCAGTCAAGTAATTGCTTTGCTTTGCTTTGTTTCCTCCTCTTCCTTATAAAATTCTTGCCCTAGCTCCTGTATGTGGAGTGCTCTTAACCACTTCTGTTTTGGTGCTGCCTGATTGAAATTGATGTTTGCTCAAGTAAACACTTGAAAGTTTAATATACCTTAGTTTATTTTCTGAAACTTGTAACCAATTTGGCAGTTGTTGTCAGGCCCTGCCTGGTACCCCAGGCTTATATTCTGCTCTTCCAACATATGGGACAATTTGCCTCCTATCTTATGCTTCAAATTTTAGGACATTGTTTATGTGGTCAGAGTTCCTCAAGGAATGGTCCTTGACCAGCTGTATTAAAATCACGTAGGCTTCTTTCCCCAAAAATGCTACTCCTTGGCCTATCAGAGACCTATAGAAACAGAATATTTGGTGTGTAGAACCTATGAATCTGCATTTGTATAGGCTATCCGAACACCATAGTTTGAAATCTACTCCTCTGGTGACTTTTAAACCTGGTGTTTCCTAAAATCAAGAAGTTGGATGCTGAGCAAGAGCTGTAAACTGCCAGCCCGATTACAGATTGGATACCAATGTCCTCAAGTCTATCTGCATGGCTCCAGGTATCACATCCTCACTGGACACAAGTTTCCCCTGATCCTGCTGACCATTTTTTGGTCCCTTCCCATTATCACGGTCATGATCTCAGACTCCCTTGTGCTTTGGCTGTCAGTAATCCCTCTGCTTAATCCTGATCCCAAATCTCAGTGATTCCTATAGTCTCTACTAGCTCATTATGAACTTCTGTAAATTCTTCCTTTGTGGTCTGGGGTAGTAAAATGATGAAATATTTCTAGGTTTGTGTGTGTGTGTGATTGAACTCTCAGCTTTATGGTCTGACAGTAGTGAGACAGAGAAGATTAAGAAGAGCCACCATCTAAAACTAGACATACCCATTCCAACAGGGATATTCTAGAGGATATTCTAATCTCAAGTGTTAGCTTAGATAGCAAATCCAAGCCCAGGGGAAAAAGGGGAACCAAAATGGAAATGCAGGGATGGTGCTCCCTAGGAGAATTCTTTATTGAGGGATCCAACATCAAACTGTGCTGATTTCCTACTGAATGGCAATCTCAATGGAGGAAATAACAGTCAATACTGGGAAATCAGGATTGACAGATTTGGGTATCATGAAATCTTATAAGTAGATAACAGTGCTCCAAGTATTAGTCTTTGGTTTAAGGGCAGAATTTCACCCAGCTGGAATAAACGTGGTATTTTTCTTTTCATTTTTATTTTTTAGCAAAGTTACCAAATCAGGAACTCACAAACAGGGAACCTCACCTTGGCTTATGATATGGGGGCATATGTTAGAACCTACTGGAAGAAAGGATGACTTGATGGGCTGGAGCCTCCTAAATCCCTCCTGCTTCTAGTTAAGCCAGGTCTCACTGAGGCTGCCTGTCGGAATTATCTTCGGAGTATCTTTGTTGTTGTTATAGATCCAAGAACTATCTAATGAGAATCCCGTGTTTTGGCCTGGACAACTATGCATTTTAAAACTGCACAAGCAATTCATATGAACCACCAGGGTAAAAGTTACAGTCCTAGGAATCAGAGTTAGGCTGAACCTGAAAGGGGGTGGGGCAGCAGATAGTGGGGGACCAAAGTGGCAAGTGGATGGAGGTACTGGTCCAATCAAAACAGGCTTCTGGTGTCCATACGTTTGTTCTCTACATCTGTGTCTCTATTTCTGCCTTGCAAACCAGTTCATCTGTACCATTTTTCTAGATTCCACATATATGCGTTAGTATACGATATTTGTTTTTCTGACTTCACAAGGAACTCTACTTCACTTTGCTGTACAGTAGAAACTAACACAACACTGTCAAACAACTATACCCCAATTAAAAAAAGAAAAAACAGACTTCTGGCAAAGTGCTGTGGGGAAAGTTAACCCTTAGAAAGCATGAGCATTTCCTCTTTTCTAGTCCACGTACTTCTTAGGATTATAAAGTATGAATCAAAAGAGCTCTGCATTACATTCCAAAATTATGGGAACCACTGCTATCCCAGGAAGGGGGAGCCTTTTCTGCACCTTTGCCTTTTTCCTTCTCCACCAAATACAGGTTACCTTGACATGCAGAAGATTTTATTTATAACATATGGACCACTAGACATTTAGGTCCAGTATTCAAAAGAATTTCCTACTATGAGAAATCCCTGAAACATCTAAAGAAAGTAATTTTGGCACTTTTCTATCATTCAAAAATTGTTAAGTGATTTGCTTCTCACCTCTCAGGTATATTATTTTAGATAAAGGAATTTCAATGGCAGCAGTTCTTTCATAGCTGTCCAGAAAACCCATTATAAACAACCACAGGAAGGCAACCATTATCTCTCTAAAAGTGAGAGTAAACACGAGGCTTAATTTGTTCATGTGCAGTAAACAGTTTAGTTTTGAAGGCAGAATCTAAAGTGAAGATTTGATTTCTCTCTGGTCATTTTGATCTCCCTGGTTGAAAGATATTACTGAGATAAGGAAGCATCAAAACATACTGCCAGGTAATCAGAGTTGAAGGGATATAACTTTGTTGGGGAATTATTGTCTTAAATCTTCTCTGGCTCAAGATAGTAAAGCTGGGACCCCTTACAGGCTTTCTTCTGAGGAGGCTTAAACTAAGAATCAAGCCTGTAGGGACTTAGGAGCCAAATGGTCAAAAGCAAAGATTCAGTTGGTAATTAGGTGCTTGGGATTCAGATCTGTCCACCAAGTGAGGATAAGAAGGCAAAATTTGTTATACTGCTTCTAAGTTTCAAAGGTTATGTCACTTTGTGATGATGTTTGTGACATACCCAAGATCATTATCATGGTAGAAAAAGACAACCAGTTCTGAAACAGGTTTGAGCAGCAGAAGCACCCACCACGGATTTGGGACTAGAGAGGACATTACATCCCTGATGCCAGGGTAGCTTAGGGTGAGAGCTTAGAAGTGCTAATTGGCTCACTGTTTACTGAGAGATGTGCCCCTTGTTGGAATCTACACTGGGACTAGTAGAGCACTTGAAGGCACAGCCTTTTTGTTTTGTTCAATGTAAGTAATTCTGAGAAAGATGATTTCAGAACAGGTGTAAATATCTAAAGCTGCAGTTTTTTCCTAACACCAAGGAATCCATACTGCTTTGTGATTAAGTTGAAAGTCAGCTGTCTTGTACCAGTGCCTTATTCAGTTATCTCTTTAAATAACCAAGACAGACATCATTTTTCTTCACTCACCCTTTTCCAAACCTGAACAGACAGCCTCCATAAGAAATGATACCTCCCTAGAAAATATTAACCTCAAGGTGCAATATTTTGTCCTTGGAAACAGTAAAAATATACACAAGGAAGGAACAGGCCTATAACAAGAGAGCTAACTATCATTTCAAATCTGCAGACTAACGCTTTCACCTCTTCTCCTTATTCCAGACAACTGCTGCATGCAGGCAAGTATAGGAAATGAAAAAAGTAAAATTTCCACAGAAACTTTGTTTCTAGTGAACCCTGGAAGGGGAAGATGATCAGCCCTGGGTACACCACTGACCCAGCTTGGCTCAATCAGGGTCTCTTCCTTGGGAGTTTGGAAGTCAGGCTGAGGAAAGGAATGGATTCACTTGGTAAACCAAAAAGTCAGGAACTATGAGTTGTTTACAGCAAATCATCCACCAAGTTTCTTTTTCTCTAGGAAAAAAAAGGGACAGCCTATCTCAGAGGGAAAAACAAAAAACAAGCAGACAAGCAAAGAGTAACAAACAAGATGTGCAGAAGGAATCAGGAATCCCAGGAGAATTTGTTTATAATTCATTCCTGAGTCCTGAAAAAACCCTTGCCTTTAAAGTTCACTAAGATACCTCGGAATCCTGCCATTAAATATGACTTCCACCTTTTGTAGGTGTAAACTAACTGGAGTAAGTTTCCCTGACTAGCAATAGGAACCTTTACTAATATAACAAGTTAGAAAAAAGAAACTGCTAATAACCAAAAATATAAAATTCCTGGTAATAATGAACTTAATGAAATATTTTAAATGATATGGGATTTTATATCTAAAAATATAAATAATTACTAAAAGATAAAAGAGATACGAGACTTCCCTGGTGGTGCAGTGGTTAAGAATCCGCCTGCCAATGCAGGGGGCATGGATTCGAGCTCTGGTCTGAGAAGATCCCACATGCCGTGGAGCAACTAAGCCCATGCGCCACAACTACTGAGCCTGTGCTCCAGAGCCTGTGAGCCACAACTACTGAGCCTGCATGCCACAACACAACACAACACAACACAACACAATGAAACCCTTGCACCTAGAGCCCATGCTCTGCGACAAGAGAAGCCACCGCAATGAGAAGCCCATGAACTGCAATGAAGAGTAGCCCCCACTTGCCACAACTAGAGAAAGCCCGTGCACAGCAACGAAGACCCAACACAGCCAATAATAAATTAAATAATAATAAAAAAAATTGAACTCTAGGGAAAATAAACTATTTAAAAAAATTATAAAAAGAGATACGTGATTGGAAAGAGAATCTCTTCCTAGATGTAAAAGAATCACATAAAGACATAAATTCTCCTTTGCTTAAATTATAAATGTATTTTGGATCCATTAGGATTTTTTTTTTAACTTGACAGGATGATTCCAAAGTTTTTTTTGGAAGAATGAACAAAAAAATTAAAAGGAAAGAATAAGGTAATTTCCAGTGCCTAGTATTGGAATGCATTTTAAAAATGACAATTTTTATAATACTGTGTATATGTGCAGGAATACAGACATCCTTAAAAAACTGAGACAATCCAAAAACAGACCAAGCTTTATCTAAGCACTTACTATTTGATCAAGAATGGTCATTTAATAAGTAAGTCTTGGATAAATTATTCTTTTTGGAAATATAAAATTAGTATATAGGTTCACCTGTACAACAGTATCAATCCCAAGTAGATTAAATACAGAAATGCAGTTGAAAACCACACACACTAAATAATTATAATAACGTGTGGGTAAATATTAATTTGATCCCTGGTCAATGAAGGCCCTTATAAATATATTTTTTTAACTAGTATACGTGACTATGTAAAGACTTAAAATGTCTTTATCTTAAAAATAAACATGAGCAAAAATAGATACATTGGGAAAAATACTCTCCAATTATACAGCAAAGTAGGTCATAATATTGTTATATAAAAACACTTAAAACTAATAAAAGGACATGAACTAGGACCTTTATAATGAAAAATAAATAAGAAACATTAATAAACATGCAAATTCACAAAGTGTCCAAGAAAAGTAAATTAAAGCAACAATGAAACGCCACTGACCAAAATTTTTTGTTCATTTATTTGTACTGTAATGACAGTCAGTGTGTTGGCACTTGTATATTACCACCGAGAAAGAGTAAAGTACAACCTTTCCATCAAACTGCTTTCTAAAACATATCAAAACTGCTCAGAGACTAACTCAGCTATTTAACTTTGGGAAGTTATCCTATGGAAATCATCAGAAATATTCTAAGGACTCCCCTGGTGGCACAGTGGTTAAGAATCCACCTGCCAAGGCAGGGGACATGTGCTCGATCCCTGGTGTGGGAAGATCCCACATGCCGCAGAGCAACTAAGCCCATGCACCACAACTACTGAGCCTGTGCTCTAGAGCCCATGAGCCACAACTACTGAGCCCGCATGCCACAACTACTGAAGCCCACGTGCTCTAGGGCCCGTGTGCCACAACTACTGAGCCTGCATGCCACAACTACTGAAGCCCACACGCCTAGAGCCCTGCTGTGCCACAAGACAAGCCACCGCAATGAGAAGCCCATGCACCGCAAGGAAGAGCAGCCCCCACTCGCCGCAACTAGAGAAAGCCCACATGCAGCAATGAAGACCCAACGCAGCCCAAAAAAAAAAAATGTTCTAAGATGTAACCATAAGGATGATCATTGCAGAAAGTTTTACTACATGAGGTCAGTAAAATATACAATAATGGTAGGAAATTGATCAATTAAATTGTTAATTATAATTGCAATGAATACTGAGCAACAATTAGATTATCAAAGCATAATAATGAGGAAAATCTTACAATATTATTAGAAGTGGTGAAATATAAAATAACATTCACAGTAATTTATAGTAGTTTAAATTATGATGTTGTGTAATATAAATAACTAGAATTATATAGACCAAAATAAAAAGTTCTAGGTATATTAGGTTGGTGAGATTTTTTTTTTTATTCTTTATAATTATCAAATTTTCCAGAAAGAAAAAACACTGGAAAAAGTACAATCCATGCTAATAGGAAAAAAAGTAAAAAACAAAGTGATAATAATAACAATATAAAACAAAAATTAAAGAAGATAAAAGAAGGCAGAGAAAGTCATTCTAGACAGGAGACCCATGTGCAAAAGCACTAGAGTGGAAAAGAGTTTGAGATGTTCTTGGAACTCCCAAGTAATTCCGTGTGGCTAAGTCACAGGCTATATAAGGGCTCAGTTCTTTTTTTTAAACTTTTTATTTTATATTGGAATATAGTTAACAATTTGTGTTAGTTTCAGATGTACAGCAAAGTGATTCAGTTATACATATACATGTATCTATTCTTTTTCAAGTTCTTTTCCCATTTAGGTTATTACAGAATATTGAGCAGAGTTCCCTGTGCTATACAGTAGGTCCTTGTTGGTTATCTATTTTAAATATAGCAGTGTGTACATGTCAATCCCAAACTCTCAATCTATCCCTCCCCCCACCCTTTCCCTCTGGTAACCATAAGTTCGTTCTCTAAGTCTGTGAGTCTGTTTCTGTTTTGTAAATAGTTCATTTGTATCAGTTGTTTTTAGATTACGTATGTAGGCAATATCATAGGATATTTGTCTTTCTCTGTCTGACTTACTTCACTCAGTATGACAATCTCTAGGTCCATCCATGTTGCTGCAAATGGCATTATTTCATTCTTTTTAATGGCTGGGTAATATTCCATTGTATATATGTACCACATCTTCTTTATTCCTGTTGATGGACATTTAGGTTGCTTCCATGTCTTGGCTATTGTAAACAGTGCTGAAATGAACTTTGGGGTGCATGTATCCTTTTGGACCATGTTTTTCTCTGGATATATGCCCATGAGTGGGAGTACAGGATCATATGGTAGCTCTATTTTTAGTTTTATAAGGAGCCTCCATAGTGTTCTCCACAGTGGCTCTGCCAATTTACATTCCCACCAACAGTGTAGGAGGGTTCCCTTTTCTGTACACCCTCTGCAGCATTTATTGTTTGTAGAGTTTTTGATGATGGCCATTCTGACTGGTGTGAGGGGATATCTCATTGTAGTTTTGACTTGCATTTCTCTAATAATTTAGTGATGTTGAGCATCTTTTCATGTGCCTCTTGGCCATCTGTATATCTTCTTTGGAGACGTGTCTATTTAGGTCGTCTTCCGATTTTTTGATTGGGTTGTTTGTTTTTATGATATTAAGCTGCATGATGTAAATTTTGGAGACTAATCCCACGTTGCTTGCATCATTTGCAGTATTTTCTCCCATTCTGCAGGTTGTCATTTCATTTTGTTAATGGTTTCCTTTGCTATGCAAAAAAGCTTTTGAGTTTAATTAGGTCCCATTTGTTTATTTTTGTTTTCCACTACTCTGGGAGAGGGGTCAAAAAAATATTGGTGCAATTTATGTCAGAGTGTGTTCTGCCTATCTTTTCCTCTAAGAGTTTTATAGTGTACGGTCTTAATTTAGGTCTTTAATCCATTTTGAGTTTATTTTTGTGTATGCTGTTAAAGAATGTTCTAATCTCATTTTTTTACATGTAGCTGTTCAGTTTTTCCAGCACCATTTATTGAAGAGACTGACTTTCCTCCATTGTATAGTCTTACCTCCTTTGTCATAGATGAATTGACCATAGGTGTGTGGGTTGTTTTTTTAAAAATTTTTTTGGCTGCACCTCATGGCATGTGGGATCTTAGTTCCCCGACCAGTGTTCGAACCTGCACCCTTTGCAGTGGAAGTGCAGAGTCTTAACCACCAGACCACCAGGGAAGTCCCCGTGGGTTTATTTCTGGGCTTTCTATCCTGTTCCATTGATCTGTATTTCCATTTTTGTGCCAGTACTATACTGTCTTGATGACTATAGCTTTGTAGTATAGTCTGAAGTCAGGGAGCCTAATTTCTCCAGCTCCGTTTTTCTCTCTCAGTATTGCTTTGGCTATTCAGGGTCTTTTGTGTCTACTTAAAATTTTAAGATTTTTGTTCTAGTTCTGTGAAAAATGCAATTCTAAGGGATGTGGTTCGAAAAGGACCTTGTGAAGAATGTGTTAGTTTCCTACTGCTGCTGTAACAAATTGCCACACTCTCAGGTGCTTGAAACAACAAATTTGTTATTTTACAGTTTTGGTGGTCAAAAGTCTGAAATGGATCTCATTAGCTAAAATCAAGGTAGGCAGGACTGTGCTCCTTTCTAGAGGTTCTAAGGGAGAATCCATTTTTTTGCCTTTTCCAGCTTCTAGTGGCAAGTCACATTCCTTGGCTTGTGGCTCCCTTACATCTTCAAAGCCAACAATGGCAAATCAAGACTTGCTCACGATGCCATCTCTCTGTTTCTGACTCTTCTGCCTCTTTCATCCCCATTTATAATGACCCTTGTGGCTACATGAGACCCACTCAGATGATCCCGAATGATCTCTTCATTTGAAGGACAGCCAATTAGCAACCTTAATTCCCCCTTGCCATGTAGTATAATAATTCATAGGTTGTGGGATTAAGATGTGAACATCTTTGGGGGGAAGGCCATTATTCTGTGTACTAAAACCTGTTTCCTCTGGAGATAGATTGATGGTGGGGAGACCAGTTAAAGGCTACTTTATCAACATAATGACAAATATTTAACTGGCTGGGAGAAAACGTTGTCTTACTGAGACTTGCAGAGTATGAAAGAATGGGTGGGGGGGTGGGGGGGTGGTAGACTAACCAGAGGTACTGTCGCCTCACTCCTGCTCACAGGTTCAAATTGTGTGTTTAGGGCAATGCTTTGCATATAGTAGAGGCTCAAGAGATACTTGCTGAATCATTGATTGACCTAAGGAATAATTCATTCCTCTACTTTTCTTCTAAAGTTCAGTGATTTCCGCTCAAATTTCCTGGGTATCTACTGCCTGAACCCTTTACTTTAGCACTTGATCAAGCCTTAACATTATTTATTTATTTGTTTGTATTCTTCATTTCACCAAGAAAGTTGAATTGAGAACTAACTACAGTATTGCCCATGATCTAGTTTATGTGAGTGGTACTCTATGAACTACACTTTCAAAACCTGGTTTCATGAGCAAACTTTTACATGTAATGTGCATACTTCACGTTTACATAGCTGATTATTTTCTGCCATGTAAATAAGACTAAAATCTTTGTTCCCTTTTCTATTTTTATTGCCTCCAGGCCAATTCCCACATGATCATAAAGGCATTCATTGGGTGGGTTGTGAGTTTACTAGAATAAGAAAGGAAAGCATTCTCTGTATATTTCACATGAGTTGATCACCCCCTCCAATATCCTGTTATATTATTGGATTTTTTAAATAGTACAGAGTTTCTGCTCTGATAATTGCTACTGGATAGTTCCCTGCTATTTTCAGTAGAGGTGAACTCAACAAAGTATAAAAAGAGCAGAGCTCAGACTCTAAATCTTAGACACAGTATGTGAATATTAAAAATAAGTGGGCTATATGCCATTTGTTATCTTGGAAATTTTTAAATTTTTCCTGTAGTATCTTCTCATTGAGTACATACATATAATTTAATAATCAAACACATATAATCTTTTTTAAATTCATTTTTACGGGAGTATATTTGCTTTAGAATGTTGTGTTAGTATCTGCTGCTGTACGGCAAAGTGAATCAGCTATACGTATACATATACCCCCTTTTTTGGATTTCCTTCCCATTTAGGTCACCACAGAACACTGAGTAGAGTTCCCCGTGCTATACAGTAGGTTCTCATTAGTCATCTATTTTATACATAGTAGTGTATATATGTCAATCCCAATCTCCCAATTTATCCCACCCCACCCTTTCCCCCTTGGTATCCTTACCTTTGTTCTCTACATATGTGACTCTATTTCTCCTTTGCAAATAAGTTCGTCTGTACCATTTTTCTAGATTCCATATATAAGTGATATTATACGATACATGTTTTTCTCTTTCTGACTTCAGTCTTTATGACACTCTCTAGGTCCATCCACGTCTCTGCAAATGGCACAATTTTGCTCCTTTTTATGGCTGAGTAATATTCAATTGTATATATGTACCACATCTTCTTTATCCATTCCTCCATTGATGGACATTTAGGTTGTTCCCATGTCCTGGCTATCGTAAATAGTGCTGCTATGCACGTATCTTCTTGAATAATGGTTTTCTCCAGCTATATGCCCAGGAGTGGGATTGCTGGATCATATTTTTAGTTTTTTAAGGAACCTCCATACTGTTCTCCATAGTGGCTGCACCAATTTACATTCCCACAACAATGTAGGAGGGTTCCCTTTTCTCCACACCCTCTCCAGCATGTATTATTTGTAGATTTTTTTGATGATAGCCATTCTGACCACTGGGAGGTGATACCTCATTGTAGTTTTGATTTGCATTTCTCCAAAAATTAGTGATGTTGAGCATCTTTTCATGAAACAAGAGTAATCTTAATGGATTGTACACTAAAGCTGTATCAGGATTAGATATATCCATGACAAAGAAACAGCAGAGTCAAATTTATGATATAGCATAGATCTGAGGGTATGCCAAAAGCCAAACATGGTGTATGTGATTTTCCCTGTCTATAAAATAAACAGCAACAATGGAAGAAGTTCTGACTACTAGTCAGGAATAAATGTGGGTCCATTTGATTCTGCCAAATATAGAAAGAGGGACTGAACTAGATCTTTATGTTTTATTTTTTATTGAAGTATAGTTGATTCATAATCTTAGTTTTAAGTGTCCAATATAGTGATTCAGTATTTTTATAGATTTAAAGTTGTGACAAAATAATGGCTGTATTTCATCGTTTATACATGATAGTTTGTGTCTCTTAATTCCATACCCCTATTTTGCCCCTAGCCCCTACCCTCAGCCCACTGGTAACCACTAGTGTGTTATCTATATCTGATCCAGTTTCTGTTATATACATTCATTTGTTTTATGTTTCAGAGTCCACATATAAGTCATAACATACAGTATTTGTCTTTCTCTGTCTGACTTATTTCACTAAGCACAATACTCTCTAGGTCCATTCATGTAGTGGCAGTTTTCAGAATTTCATTCTTTTTTTATGGCTGAGTAATTTCCTTTGTGTATATGTGTGTGTGAGTGTGCGTACTTACATACATACACATACCACACCATCTTTATCCATTCTTCTGTTGGTGGTGATTTAGGCTGCTTACATTTTCTGGCTATTGTAAATAATGCCGCTATGAATATTGGGGTGCATGTATCTTTTTGAATTCGTGTTTTTGTTTTCTTCAGCTATATAGCCAGAGGTGAAATTGCTGGATCACATGATAGTTTTTTTAGTTTTTTGAGGAGACTCCATACTGTTTTCCATAGTGGCCGCACCAATTTACAGTTCCACGAATAGTGTACTAGGGTTGCTTTTTCTCCACATCCTCAGCAATATTTGTTATTTATGTTCCTTTTGATGATAGCCATTCTGACAGATGTGAGGTGATATCTCACTGTGGTTTTGATTTGCATTTCTCTGATGATTAGTGATGTTGAGAATTTTTTCATGTGCCTGACGAACATCTGTATATCTTCTGTTCATGTCTTCTGCCCAGTTTTTAATCGGGTTGTTTTTTTGATATTGGATTGTATGAGCTGTTTATATATTTTGGATGTTAACCTCTTATCAGTCATGTCATTTGAAAATATTTTATCCTATTCAGTAGGCTGTCTTTTCATTTTGTTGGTGGTTTCCTTTGATGTGTAAAAGCTTTTAAGTTTAATTACATCCCATTTATTTATATTTGCTTTTCTTTCTTTTGCCTTAGGAGACAGATCCAAAAAAAAAATATTGCTATGATTTATGTCACAGAGTGTCATGTTCTCTTCTAGGAGTTTCATGGTTTCAGGTCTTACATTTAAGCCTTTAATCCATTTTGAGTTTATTTTGTATATTGTATATAGTGTGAGTAAATGTTTCTAATCATGTAGATGTCCAGTTTTCCCAGCACCACTTATTCAAGAGACTGTCTTTTCTCCATTGTATATTCTTGCCTTCTTTGTTGTACCTTAATTGACCCTAAGTGCATGGGTTTATTTCTGGGCTCTCTATTCTGTTCCACGATCTATTTGTCTGTTTTTGTGCCAGTACCATGCTGTTATGATTACTGTGGCTTTGTAGTATATAGTCTGAAGTCAGGGAGCTAGATACCTCCAGCTTTGTTCTTTTTTCTGGGCATTGGTTTGGCGATTCGGCATCTTTTGTGGTTCCATATAAATTTTAACATATTTTCTAGAACTGTGAAAAATGTCATGGGTATTTTGATAGAGGTTACATTAACCATGTAGAGTGCTTTTTAAGAGTATTAATTCTTCCAATCCAAGAGCATGAGATAGCTTTCCACTTCTTTGTATCATTTTCAGATTTCTTAATCAATGTTTTATAGTTTTCAGAGTATAGGTCTTTCACCTTCTTGGTTAAGTTTATTCCTAGGTATTTTATTCTTTTTGATGTGGTTTTAAACAGTATTGATTTTTTGCTTTCTCTTTCTGTTACCTCATTGTTGAGTTTTGTCAAAAGCTTTTCCTGTGTGTATCAAGATGATCATGTGATTTTTTTTTTTTTTTTTTTTTTTGCGGTACGCAGGCCTCTCACTGTGGTGGCCTCTCCTGTTGCGGAGCACAGGCTCCGGACGCGCAGGCCCAGCAGCCATGGCCCACAGGCCCAGCCGCTCTGCGGCACACGGGATCCTCCTGGACCAGGGCACGAACCTGTGTCCCCTGCATTGGCAGGCGGACTCTCAACCACTGCGCCACCAGGGAAGCCCGATCATGTGATTTTTATACTTCCTTTTGTTAATGTAGTGCTTCACATTGACTGATTTGCGATACTGGATAATTCCACTTGATCATGGTGTGTGATCCTTTATATATATTATTGAATTCCATTTACTAATATTTTGTTGAGGATTTTTGCATCTGTATTCATTAGAAATACAGGCCTGCAATTTTTTTGTAGTGTCTTTGTCTGGTTTTGATGTCAAGGTAATAATGGCCTCATAATATGAATTTGGGAGTGTTCCATCCTCTTTAATTTTTCAGAATAGTTTGAGAAGGACATGTATTAGCTATTATTTTGTCTGTTCTTTCCTAATTTAGTCTTGGCAGGTTGTATGTTTCTAGAAATTTGTCCATTTCTTCCAGGTTGTTGGCATATAACTGGTCATAGTATTCTCTTAGGAGTTTTCGATTCTCTGTGGTATTGGTGGTTATTTCTCCTCTTTCATTTCTTATCTTGTCTATTTGGGTCCTCTCTCTTTTCTTCTTGATGAGCCTGCCTAAAGGCTTATCCATTTTGTTTATCTTTTCAAAAAACCAGGTCTTGGTTGAACTGATCTTCTTTTTTGTGTTGTTGTTTTTGGGGGTTTTTTTGCTATTTTATTTATTGCCTCTCTGATCTTTATTATTTCCTTCCTTCTGCTGACTTTGGGCTTTATTTGTTTGTTTCCTAATTCCTTTACATGGTAGATTAGCTTCATTATTTGAGATTTTTCTTGTTTCTTATGTAGGCCTATATTGCTATAAACTCCCTCTTAGAACTGTTTTGCTGCATCCCATAAATTCTGGAAAGTTGTGTTTTCATGTTCATTTGTCTCTAGGTATTTTCCAATTTCCTCTTTGATTTCTTCACTGAACCATTGGTTTTATTATAAGCATATTGTTTAGTCTCCATGTGTTTGTGCTTTTCCTATTTTTCTTCCTGTAATTGATTTTAGTTTCATACTGTTGTAGTTAGAAAAGGATGCTTAATATAATTGCTATCATCTTAAATTTATTGGGACTGGTTTTGTGGCCTAGCATATGATCTATCCTGGAAAACATTCCATGTGCACTTGAAAAGAATGTGTATTCTGCTGTTGTTGGATGGAATGTCCTGTAGATATCTGTTATGTCCAACTGGTCTGTCGTGTCATTTAAGGCCACTGTTTACTTATTGATTTTCTGCCTGTATCTGTCCATTGATGTAAGTGGGGTATTAAAGTCCCCCACTATTACTGTGTTACTGTTGATTTGACCTGTTATGGCTGTTGGCGTTTGCCTTCTATATTGAGGTGCTCCTGTGGTGGATGTATATATATTTACAATTGTTATATCTTCTTATTGGGTGATCATCATGTACTGTCTTTCTTTGTCTCTTGTAACAGTCTTTATTTTAAAGTCTATTTTGTCTGATACAAGTATTGCTACCCCAGCTTTCTTATTGTTTCCATATGCTTTAAATATCTTTTTCCATCCCCTCACTTTCAGTCTGTGTGTGTCTTTAGCACTGAAGTGAGTCTCTTGTAACCAGCATATAGGTAGGTCTTGTTTTCTAATCCAATCAGCCAACCTGTGTCTTTTGATTGGAGCATTTAGTCCCTTGACATTTAAAGTAATTATTTATAGATATGTACTTATTGCTGTTTTATTACTTATTTTCTGGTTGTTTTTGTAGTTCTTCCCTGTTTTTTTCTTCTTTTAGTTTCCTCCCTAGTGATTTTTTTTTTCTCCCTAGTGATTTAATGATTTTCTTTAGTGATGTGTTTGTGTTCCTTTCTGTCTTGTTTCTGTGTATCTATTGTAGGTTTTTGATTTGTGGTTACCATGGAATTCATCATATATGTTGGCCTATACCTATTGGTTTTAAACAGGTAGTCCTTTAAGTTCAAATACATTCTAAAAGATCTATGTTTTTACTTCCTTCCTCCACATTTTGTGGGGTTTTTTTTGAATTTTATTTTTTTATACAGCAGGTTCTTATTAGTTATCCATTTTATACATATTAGTGTATGTATGTTTTTGATGTCATATTTTACATCTTTATGTTTATCTCTTTACTGATTACTTTAGTTATACTTGATTTTACAATTTTTTTTCTCTTTTAATCTTCATGCTAGCTTATTTAAGTGGTGGATCCTCAGCCTTTATTGCATATTTGCCTTTAACAGTAGGATTTTTCCTTTCCTAGAGATATTTACTTCTTGTTATAGCCTTTTCTTTTCCACTTAGAGAAGACATTTTAACTTTTCTTTTAGGTCAGTTTTGTGAGAGATGTATTTGAAGTGAACAGAAGTCATGTCTTTCCTAAGGGTGTGCTAGCAGCTGTCACCTTGTTAGGAGGTGGGGCAGGAGATGGAGGGGCTAGTACGTCCCCTCTGCTCAGTGGCTGTCACTGCCCTATCAGGGGTGGGGTCTGGCCCCACATTGCTTGAGCAGAAGCCCTGATGTTCAGGTCCAAGCTGGCTCAGTTCCCTTTATGCATGTGCTTTCCCCCTCCCAACATTGGCAGCCTCGCCCCAGAGGGGTTTAGTGCTGGAACAAGAGGAGTGGGTGTTAATGTTTGATGAGGGTCAGGTCTTGGGTTGTGGCAGTCTAGCTAACGTCAGGAATCTGGACTGCCTCTGATGGGCCACCTGTACAATTGCCAGTAGTGGCTGCCCTCTCCCTGCTCAGATGCAGCTTAGGGTTTAAGCCCACCTCAGCATCTCACAACTGAGTTTTTTTCTCAGTTGTGGCAGCCCTGGCTCCAGTGTGGAGCAGCAACATGAGGCAAGTGTTGCTAAAGCGTTTGGTCAGTTCAGGCTGGGCTCCATGACGATATGGTTGTGGAAAACCAGTCAGCCACCTGAATGGCTTCAGTCTACCTTTTCTGCCCTGCTTTGGGAGCAATAAGTATTCATGTTCTCCTCACAAGTGGAGACCAGACTTCCTATAGCCCTCCTGGCAGTCCCACCAGCCCTCCGTCCAGCCAAGGGGGCTTGTCTTCCCTTTGTAGGACCCCAGGGTTGGAGTGCCTAATATGTGGCTCAAACCACTCACTACCCATGTAACTCCCTTTTTCCTCTGAGTTTCCCTCCCAGGGGACAGGTCCCAACCTGATTACTTCTCTTCCTTTCCTACCCAATTCTGTGTGTATCTTTCTTACAGCCTTGGTTGTACAGGGGTCTTTCTGCTAATCTTCACTTAGTTCTCAGTGAGAATTGTGTGACGTGTAGATGTATTTTTGATGTGTTCTTGGGCGGAGGCGAGTTCTGCATCCTCCTTCTCTGCTATCTTGATTCGAGTCTTTGAACTGGGTCTTTAGACTAAGAAATGAATGAGTTCCTCAAAGGAGGAGTGATACATTTTACAGAATAGAAGAGGGCATCTGCCGAAGTCAGGATTGAAATGGAGAAAAGAAAAACATGAAAAAGTCAGAAAATGTTGAGAGTACTAGGATGATTGATATAAAAAATAATTGCAAAATATGTTTCAGATGATCGTAAAATATTTCATTCTTCTCTGTTTTCTCTTTCCCTCTCTCCCTTTCTTCTGTGCTTATCGAGAGACTGAGTTCAGGCCAGCCCTTATGCTAATTGCTGAAGACATAAAGATTGGATCTTTGTGGCAATGTCATGATTTAATAAGTAAAAACAGGTCTTTTATTTTGAAGTACAAATTAAGTCTTCGAGTAACAATTTATGCATAATAGAAGTTTACCAGTGAAGTACTGTAAAATCTACATTGATATAACATATCCTGGAGATGCCTTTTTTTAAAGCCATGTAAAATCGTCCTTGCCCTATATGGACTCATATTCTAATAAAGGACCCAGGCATAAAATCATTTACTGTATACTTTAACAATTTTTAAAGAAAGATCAAGAGATAAGCAAGTAGAGAGAGAAAGAGAGAAGTAGGGAGGAAAAGCGTTCCTGGTAGAGATTATTTCCTGGAACTATTTTTGTAAGAAATAAAATTATAAATGTATCAAAAGCCATGATTCATGGAAGGCCTTGTATCTATGGTCAAAGTTATAACTTCTCCTAGAATAGTAGAAAGCTTCTATTAAAGTTTTGTTTGTTTGTTTTTTGTTTTTTTTAAGCAGGATAATGGCCTGCATGTTGGTACAGGGGTGGCAAAATAAAACTGAAGCATTAACAAAGGCAAGATCTTGTTAAGAGCCGCATCTTTAAACTTTTCATTTATTTATGTATCAATTCAACACATATTATTAAGCACCCACTAGGTGCATAAGTTTATGTTAGGTTTTGAGGATGCAGCTCTGAGCAAATGAGAAACAATCCTGCCAAAATAGACCTTAGGATCTAGCAGGAAAACAATCATTGAATTGATACATCCATCATTTATTTGGTATGTCAGGCATTGTTGTGTGTGCTAAAAAATATACTGAAGAAGACATAAAAAGTCTTTACTTATGGTAGGGGAGGCAGAGTAAAAAATGAAATTGAAATTTCAGGCATGGATAAGTGTTTGTTAGGAAGAAAACAGTATTGTGATAGAGATCACTGGGTTAGCTAGGAACCCAGTGATCTGGGTTCTTCTTTCATAAACCATAATTGGCTTAGATAAGAATTCAAAACGAGAATGAATCAGCCATGGAATTTTCAGGAAACAGAAACTATAGAGGTTGTGCTGAGACATCAGAAGGTTAGCATGCTAGAGAAATGGAAACAAGGTGTGGCTGGAATGTGGGAAGCATTGGGGGAGTATGAAGAAATAATTTTAGAGAGATAGACAAGGACTGAATAATATAGAGCCTTATATGACTGGGCAAAGATTTTGGAATATATTCTAATTATATTGGGAAACATAGAGAATTTGATTCTGTGGTGTAACATAATGTTATTTGTATTTGCAAGAGGATTGATTTGGGTGCTATGTAGTTAATGGAAATTACCAGAGGCAAGAGTGAAACAGTCAAGAGACTATCAATCATTCCATTCCAGTCTAGAGATGATAGTATATTTGAACTGAAAAGAAGATGGAGAAAACTGAAAAAATTGGGGATATATTTTGGAGGTGGAATGAATAAAACTTTCTAATGTGAGAGAATGAGAAGCACGAATAATTTCTAGATGTTGTCACTTGAGCAACTGGGTGGATGGTCGTGCCTCTGGCTGAGTGATAAGGGGAGGGATTGTGCAGACAGCAGGTTGATCTTGGGGTATACTCCAGTAATCAAGAATATGTTACAGTAAAGAGTTTTTGAAAATCAAAAAGAAAACCTTAAAAGTAGTAAACGGTAAATAGACAGTTTGATATACAAATGTTTTGTCCAGGGACAAGTCAGGGTTGTAGACATGTATTTGGGGAAATGGTATTTAAAGTCTTGGGACTGAGTTAAATAATCTAAGAAGGGAGAGTAGGTAAGAATGAGAAGGGAGGTCAAGACGAAGTCATGGAGCAACCAAACCAACGTTTGAAGATTCAGTAGCAGAATCAAAGAACCTGCCTGTTAGTGGGGAGGAAAGGCTCTTAGAAGCCAAAAGGAGAAAGTATTTCAGAAATGGAAGAGTTAATATTTTGGTGAAATGTCGCTTAGTGAGGACTAGGAACATGGAGATTGTTGTTGACCTTGATAACAACAGTTTCAGTGAAGTAGAAGAGACAGAAAAGCCTTGATGGAATGGATTTGGGAAAGAACAGAAGGTGAGGAGGTTGAGACAGCAACTATAGATAACTTTTGGTAAAGTTTTCTATACCTATATATTAGGGAAGAAATAACTGATGACACAGGAGAAAGAGTGTCTTCTTTCAAGAAGAAAATTGTTTAGAAAGCCAAGTGCGAATGGGTCAAGAGATCATGTGCAGGGTGTAGCATTTTGCCAAGCAAGTGCAGTGGAAGTACTGAGGAGCAAGTGAATTAGTGATGGTAAGGAATTTGTTATAATGAAGGACTCTGGAAACTATGCTGGATAAGAGGGGAAGTGCACTTACGTGAGGGATGAGTATGAGGGGTGTGATGGTGGGTACAGAAATATATAATATAAATAGAGTAGAGGTTTAGATGTAGTTAAGGAGTGATAGTGAGGGTACAGAGTGAGCTGGAAGGATTGGTGGTGGTGGTAGTCAGGGTTGTAATTACAGGATTATCACTGCGCTGAGTGTTAAGAGGGTTAAATAGAGGATATTGTAGGAGCATAAAGCCACACAGACCTAGCCAGATTTGCAATGTCAAGAAGTCTTCCTAACATAAATATTGAAGCTGAGGCCATTAAGATGTGAAAGCGACAGTTACACGGAGTAAAGTGGAAAGTGTTCTATTTAAAAAGAAGGCCCTGCCCTATTAAACCGATGGAGAACTGGAACAGTTAATTAATCGATGAATGTGTTCACACAACACACATTTGAGTACCTTCTATGTTCTAGGCACTATTTTGGGGGTGGGGGGAGGTATTACAATTGATGATATAGTCCCTGCCTGTGTGGCGCTTGCATTCTAGTGGAAGGAGTTAAAAAGTAGTTCTGAAAGAGGAGTAAAACACAGGGGCAGAAAGTGGTACAGCCAAGGATGCAGAGATTGGGGTAGCAGCATCATGGTGGACCTTGGATAAGGAGTAAGGCCTTTATCTTACGGGCAAAGAAAATGCACTGAAGGGATTTGGACAATGAGGGAACAGATTTGCATTTTTCAGTTATAAAAACTCTACATGATCATTATAACAGAAATCAAAGCAAAGAAGGTTAAACTAAAAACAAAAAAAAGATCCCCTCCTTTTCTGGTCTTCAACCACAAAAATACTACTGTTGGTAATTCTTTTGTTTCTTTACAAGTAGACACATAGACATACACATATATGTGCATTAGTTTCCAAACCATGCATTATACACACACACACACGTATACTTGATATATTTTGAGTAGTTTGTCATATCAACACATATAGATCTACCTCAGTCTTAAAAGAATTTATTTACTTCCAGTATTGTATCTTAATTTAACTTGCCATCTACTATCAGACATCTAGGTTGCTCCTTTTATTAAACCAGGTGTTAAATAGATCTGCAAAATTGTAAATCAAATTGTAAAACACTCTTCTCACTAATTTTGTTTCAGAAAAGTTATTTTTCATAAAGTGAGTTATTTATGTTAACATGAATGGGTTGGAAGATATTTACCTATGGGTCTGTCATGTTTCTGCACTTTCTTGTGAGTGGAGGCACTCACTTGCTTTGTTCTGGACCACTTTTTCAAGGATGTTTATGTAGTAAACAGCCTGGGAGACAGAGAGAATGTCTTCCTCAATTGCAAAGAGCAGTTATGCTTACTGTCCATTATAAAAAAAAACCGGGCTCCTAAACTCAAGGTTCCTCTCCTGTAACATGACTCACATTGCATGTGCTCATGTCATCTGGCACTCTTCATGTTGCCCTGTGGGAAGTGGCGCTCAGAATTGGTAAAAGAAAATTACAGTACTCTGACCACTATTAATGTGAGTTATTTCCTTTCTCATTTCTCTTTTGCCAGCATCCACAAAACTGTGGCAGGCTAACTTGTAAAAGCTCAGAGGCATCACAGCTCTAAACAGTTTATTAAACTATATCTCAGTTTCAGTTTTAATACTGTACATATTGATAGATATAACACACATATAGGCTTTTTATTCTCTCAACAAGTGTAAGGCCTGATACTCTAATTTAAAAAAAAATTTATTTTATATTGGAGTATGGTTGATTAACAATGTTGTGTTAGTTTCAGGTATACAGCAAAGTGATTCAGTTATACATATACCTGTATCTATTCTTTTTCAAGTTCTTTTTCCATTTAGGTTATTGAGCAGAGTTCCCTGTGTTATACAGTAGGTCCTTGTTGATTATCTAATTTAAATATAGCAGTGTGTACATGTCAATCCCAAACTCCCAATTTGTCCCTCCCCCTTAACATTCCCTGCCAATAACCATAAGTTCATTACATAAGTCTGTGAGTCTGTTTCTGTTTTGTAAATAAGTGCATTTGTATCATTTTTTTAAGATTCTACATATAAGCTATCTCATATGGTATTTGTCTTTCCTCTGTCTGACTTACTTCACTCAGTATGATAATCTCCAGGTCCATCTGTGTTGTTGGAAATGGCATTATTTCATTCTTTTTTACGGCTGAGTAATATTCCATTGTATATGTGTACCACGTCTTCTTTATCCATTCTTCTGTTGATGGCCGTGTAGGTTGCTTCCATGTCCTGGCTATTGTAAACAGCACTGCAGTGAACATTGGGGTGCTTGTATCCTTTCAAACCATGTTTTTCTCTGTATATATGCCCAGGAGTGGGATTGCTGGATCATATATGGTAGCTCTATTTTTACTGTTTTAAGGAACCTCCATACTGCTCTCCATAGTGGCTGTACCAATTTACATTCCCACCAACAGTGTAGGAGGGGTCTGTTTCCTGCACACCCTCTCCAGCATCTATCGTTTGTAGACTTTTTGATGATGGCCATTCTGACCAGTGTGATGTGCTACCTCATTGTAGTTTTGATTTGCATTTCTTCAATAATTAGCCATGTTGGGCATCTGTATGTCTCCTTTGGAGAAATGTCTATTTAGCTCTTCTGCCCATTTTTTGATTGGGTTGTTTGTTCTTTTGGTATTGAGCTGCATGAGCTGTTTGTATATTTTGGAGCTTAATCCCTTGTCAGTTGTATCATTTGCAAATATTTTCTTCCATTCTGTGGGTTGTCTTTTCGTTTTGTCTGTGGTTTCCTTTGCTGTGCAAAAGCTTTTGAGTTTAATTAGGTCCCATTTGTTTATTTTTGTTTTTATTTCCATTACTCTAGGAGACAGATTGAGAAAGATATTGCTGCAGTTTATGTCAAAGAGTGTTCTGCCTATGCTTTCCTCTAAGAGTTTTATAGTGTCTGGTCTTACATTTAGATCTTTAATCCATTTTGAGTTTATTTTTGTGTATGGTGGTAAAGAATGTTCTAATTTCATATTTGTACATGTAGCTGTCCAGTTTTCCAAGAACCACTTATTGAAGAGGCTGTCTTTTCTCCATGTATATTCTTGCCTCCTCTGTCATAGATTAGGTGACCATAGGTGCGTGGGTTTATCTCTGGGCTTTCTATCCTGTTGCATTGATGTATATTTCTGTTTTTATGCCAGTACCATGCTGCTTTCATGACTGTAGCTTTGTAGTATAGTCTGAAGTCAGTCAGGGAGCTGATTCTTCCAGCTCCATTCTTCTTTCTCAAGATTGCTTTTGCTATTCAGGACCTTTTGTGTCTACATACAAATTTTAAGATTTTTGTTCTAGTTCTGTGAAAGATGCCATTGGAATAAAGGCTTTTTAATATCATCAACCTTTTGTTAGAGTGCATGGGTTTCCTGATATCAGAAAAGTATATCAACCACGGCTACATAATACTTCACTATATTATTAATTTATTTACCCATTTTACTGATGGACATTGGATTGTTTCTTATTTTGGCAATTTTGAATAAACCTGCTATAAATATCCTAGTTAGTATGTTTTTATGTTCACCTTTATTTTGAGAAGATATGTGGGGTTTATGCTATTATAAATGGTAATATTTTTTAACATTTCATGTTCCAGTTTTGCTGGTACATAGAAATATAATTGATTTTTATATGTTGACCTTACATATTATGATCTTGCTGATACCCTTCTAGTCTCTGTTGATTATTTTACATTTTCTAAATAGATGATGATGTCATAGGAGAATTAGTTTTATTTCTTCCTTTAAAAATCTATATACTTTTATTCATTTTTATTGCATGTTTGCACTGTTGGGAACTCACATTCAATGATGAATAGAAGTGATTACAGAATACATCTTTTTTATTTTTATCAATATTTTTTATTGAAGTATAGCTGATTTACAATGTTGTGTTAATTTCTGCTGTACAGCAAAGTGACTCAGTTACACACATATATACATTCTTTTTCATATTCTTTTCCATTATGGTTTATCACAGGATATTGAATATAGTTCCCTATGCTATAGAGTATGACCATGTTGTTTATCCATTCTACATATAAAATAGTTTACATCTGCTAACCCCAGCCTCCCACTCCATCCCTCCACCAACCCCTCCCCCTCGGCAACCACTAGTCTGTTCTCTATGTCCTATGTCTGTGATTCTGTGTCTGTTTCACGGATAGGTTCATTTGTGTCATATTTTAGATTCCACATATAAGTGATCTCGTATGGTATTTGTCTTTCTCTGTCTGACTGACTGACTTAGTGTGATAATCTCTAGGCCCATCCATGTTGCTGCAAATGGCATTATTTCATTCTTTTTCATGGCTGAGTAGTATTCCATTGTATATGTGTACCACATCTTCTTTATCCATTCATCTGTCAATGGACATTTAGGTTGTTTCCATGTCTTGGCTACTGTGACTAGTGCTGCTATGAACATAGGGTGCATGTATTTTTTTGAATTATAGTTTTGTCTGGATATATGCCCGGGAGTGGGATTGCTGGATCATATGATAATTCTAATTTTAGTTTTCTGAGTAACCTTCGTACTTTTTTCCACCCTGGCTGCACCAACTCACATTCCCACCAACAGTGTAGAAGGGTTCCCTTTTCTTCACACTCTCTCCAGCATTTGTAGACTTTTTAGTGATGACGGCCATTCTGACCAGTGTGACGTGCTACCTCATTGTAGTTTTGATTTGCATTTCTTCAATAATTAGCCATGTTGAGCATCTTTTCATGCGCCTATTGGCCATCTGCAGAATACATCTTTCTATTCCTTATCATGGAAGGAAAGTTTTCAGCATTTTGCTGTTAAGTACAGTGTCTCTGATAGTTTTGTTTTGCTTTTGTAGAAAATCTTTATCATCAGATTAAGAAGGCTGTCTCCAATTCCTAGTTTTCTAAGAGTTTTTTTTTTTTTTTTTTTGCTAAGTCATATTTGGACATTGTATTTCATCAAATGCTTTTCCTACATCTACTGATATGATCATGTGATTTTATATTTCATTTGTTAGTGTGCAAAATGGCATTAATCGATTTTCAAACATGAATCCAATCCTTATCAAGCTACTTAACCATGATACACTTTATTGTATATATTGCTGGATTTAATATGCTAATTTTTCATTTAGGATTTTTGTACCTATGTCTATAATTTTCCTTTTCCATAATATCTTCAAGTCTGCCAAGTTCAAGTTATGCTAAAGTCATAAAAAAGTTGGGAAGTCATTCCTCGTTTTTTTTTTGTTGTTGTTGTTCTCTGGTAGAATTTATATAAGCTTGATGTCTTTTTTCCTTAAATGTTTAGAAGAATTTATCTGTGAAGTAATGTATACCTGGAGTTTTCTTTGAGAGAAGCCTTTAGTCATTTAACTTAATCTTCCCAATAGATTATTCAAAGGACTTTCTATTTTACTAATTTCTAGTATCTTTATAATTCCTTTTTATTTTACTTTATTTGTGCATAATAAATACACTGTTCTTTTTCAAATGTCTTGACAAAGTTGTTTCCTCAGGCAGGATCCAGTCAGGAAAATAGCAATCACATTAAGCATTTAAAACAGATGGAATTTAACACAAAGAATTGTTTACATCCCATCCTCAGCCTCAGAAAACCACTGATGCTTTACAACTCTGTAATTTAGATTTGTCATTTCTAGAATTTCATATAAATAGAATCAAGCATACAATACATTATCTCTTGTGCCTGGCCTTGTTCATTCAGTTAAATGTCTTCAGATTCATCCATGTTATTACATGTTATCAGTAGTTCTTTCTTACTGCTAAGTAGTATTCCATTGTATAGACATACCACAATTTGTGTATTCCACTGTTGATGGACATTTGGATTGTTTCCAGGTTTTCACTATTAAGTGTAAAGAGTCTATGAACAGCTGAATAGACATATATTTTGTTTTCTCTCAGGTAAATAACTAGATGTGGATTTCTGGGTCATATGGAAATGATATTGAAATTTTAAAGAATTCTTAAGAATGTTTACTTACTTAAGAATGTTTACTTAGTTGTAACTGCTCTTATATTGTTAATACATTAGTGCTTAACACTACTTTTCAGTACTAGGCACTTTTTTTTTCACTGTAACTTCATAGCTATGTTTGTGGGCTGTTAGGGAGATGCTGCATCTAAAACCCAGGCCTAATTAGTAAGTGCTAATATAGTTGAAGCAATATCATATGTATTTAATTAATAGTTTTTCATAGCAGTCTAAAAGAGTCTGCATATTATTCTCATTTTTCAGATGAGGTGTAAACTGAGGCAAAATTAGTGTCTTTGGGTAAGTTAATTAACATAAAGTTGCAGAGCTAGGATTTGAACCAAGTAAGATGGCTTCCCAACTCTATGTTCGTAAATCTATCCCTCAAATATAGAATAAAACAGGAAATATATACTTGATAGTTGAAACAAGGAAGAAAAAAAGATACATGTGCTCTCAGCATAAACAGCAGTATCCATTTAAATGAAATAGATTTCCAATGTGTGATTTTGGTCAATATATGCAAAATAGAGCTTAATTAAAGTATACAGACAAAATGTAGAAAACAAGAAGGTTTAGATGTATTTTAAAACTAATTAGTTTTGAATATCATGTTAGAATCAGATAGTTCCCAAATTTAGTAAGCCTGTTTATCCCATAACTCTACCTACCTAGATATATACGTACCATATATTGCTAATGCATCCATGTGTTATTTTTGGTATTAATTATAATATCCTTAGCATACACTAACAGTATATAATTGATTAAATTTAAATTTAAAAGATGCATACCATATTGTTGGGTTTTCTTCTACTTTTTGCAGTTGAAGTTTGAGCTTCTGTTCAATATGTTCCATGGGTTGTACAGAATAAATGTCTGAACATCTTCACCTTATCTCTCAGCTACTGGCACCAAGGAATCAATGGAAAATCTATAATGTGTTACTGTACTAATCATGATGAGAGGACAAGTTTGATTATGTTTTTCAGAGAAAAAATAATAGTTGGTTAACATCAATTTTGCGATGACATGAATCTGTTTTTTTAAG
>NW_021703779.1:22678683-22736783 GCF_005190385.1 Monodon monoceros | reverse complement strand
CCTTCAAGAGGCATATAAAAATAATATTTTTGGGCTTCCCTGGTGGCGCAGTGGTTGAGAGTCCGCCTGCCGATGCAGGGGACACGGGTTCATGCCCCGGTCCGGGAAGATCCCACATGCCGCGGAGCGGCTGGGCCCGTGAGCCATGGACCCTGAACCTGCGCTCCGCAACGGGAGAGGCCACAACAGTGAGAAGACCGCGTACCGCAAAAAAAAAATAATAATAATAATAAAAAATATTTTATATTCTAAAATCCAGTAACTGCATTATAACCTCTATTTAAACGGAAAGTATATTACTTACAGTGCTTTACAATTTAACTATCACAGCTCCTATTGCTATAGAAGCCTGCCACTGAGATCATTAAAATAGCATCTTTATTAGACAAGTGGATAACAGTTGGATTAATTACAGAGACCTATCATACAAACATTTCAGAGAAGAAACATCCCACTCTCATGTAGTACCTTAAAGACGCTGCTTATAGAAAGCAGAGGAGGGATGTGCTTTGTAAAATAGGAATATGAACTACTTAATCAACAATCAAAAATCAAATCTCTGTCCACATATTTTAGCGACTCAGTACTTAGAATAATAAAAAAAAAATTACATACTTCTTTCTTTATCCAAGGACAGAATTCCCTCATATTGGTCATCTCTGATTTTATAAACCATACTAGAGAAAAAACATGAAAACGATAGCTAATGTGGTTAAAAAAAAAAAAAGACACACTAGGTTTTAGCACTGATATTTACTTATTACAAACTGCACAAATTCTCAGAAATATTAACTGCCTTAAAAATACTCTTTCAGACCAATTATAAAAAGGTACATTAGTTGCACGTTTACAACTCACAGAAACCCTGATTTCAGGTTGAAAGAAACCCAGGCAAAAGCTATATGGGATGCCATTTACAGACTGTAATAAAAGTGAAATGTAGCTAATGAGCCCTTCCCAATGGTTTGTATCATACTAATTTCTGACTCTGCCTTTATGGCAGCTACTGTTCAGAAAAAGTCCATCCATTCCATATAAATCTGGCCGCTCCCTGCTCCAGTACCAGTGTTAGAAAACTCAATTTAAATCAAACCTAATCACTTCTGCTAGCCACAATGCACTTCCAAACACTCCTCACCCTCCCATACATTCTAGTGTGACTTTGTTTCTTGCATCTTTCAGTCTTCCTCCAATTCAACCACACTCTAATTGGCTGGCGGGGGATTCCACTGTCACTCAAGCTAAACCCCAGGCTCATTGAGGACACTGGAAGCTGAGTTTGCATTCTGAGTTTGGTTCCAAGGATACATATTTCCTGGCCTATTTTTTTTAGCCCCTATAAGTAGCCAGGTAGAAGGTAAGACAGTGCATGAAACCGTACCTTAAAATACAGCAGATCATTTTTCTGACACAGTTAAATTATTTACTTCCATGCCTGTGGTCAAGAATGGAACTGAAGGCTTGTCTCCACATTTTACCACAAGTAAGTGAGCCATGCATCATCTGGAAGCCCCTTTCAACAACCAGTGGGTTACCACTTTTTAAATGACTTCATGTGACCTAAAGATTTTTTGGTTTCTGGAGGAAATTTAGCAAAGTTTTCTACCAGCTTGTGGGATCTCTGGCTGTGTGATGAGTGTGGGAGGGTTACAAAATAACTGACACAAAGTCCTTGCCCTCAAGTAGTTTCCATCTTATGAAGGAGACATTTACATAGAAAATGCATAATGTTTTTCTAAAGTAAGTACCAAATTTGTAACACAGACAACAACTGATAAAGAATTTTAGAGGTGGGGAGAGATGACTGAGACAGGTATTTGTCCCAGTTATAGTTTCACTAGCCATCATCCTCTTCTCTGCCTCTCCGGTCAAAGGTAGGGTGGAAAAGGAAGCAAAAACCCCAATAAGTGCTTAGCTTCAACTGTCAAATAACTTGGAGTGGCTTTGTTCTCATTCATCATAAACACACAGGATGGAGAGGAGATGAAGATGGTGGAGCACCAGGACATGGAACTCACCTCCCCCCATGAACAAATCAAAAATACATCTACATGTGGAATAGTTCTCACTACAAACTAACTGAAAACTGGCAGAAAGATTCCTATACAACCAAGGCTGAAAGAAAGATCCACATGGAATCAGACAGAAAGGGAAGAGAAGCGATCAGGTTGGGACCTGTGCCCCAGAGACTGGACTCAGAGGAAAGGGGAGATTACACAGGTGGACACCCTCCCTGGGGAGTGAGTGCTTCAAGTCACATATTGGGCACCCCCGCCCTGGGATACAACACAGGGAAGACGAGCCACCTTGGCTGCTTGGAGGGCCAGTGGGACTAACAGGAGGGCTCTGGGAAGTCTGGACTCTGCTCAGGAACAAGCACATGTGTGCATGCTTCTCCTGAAGCAAGATTGAAACCATGGGGGCAGCTGACTTGTCACCCACAACTGCACCAGTGCACACCAAAGCATAAGCCAAGCGAACACTCTGGCCCCATGTACTTCATGTCACAGCTCCATGCTGGAGTGAGCACTGCCGTGAATGAGGAAAGAACTCGGTTACGAAATACAGCAGTGACTCAGACCTGAAACACCATCTGAGGAGAGTGGCGGCAGCCATTACTGCTGAAAGAGGAGAAATAACAACCAATACCACAGAGAATCGAAAAATCCTAAGAGAATACTATGACCAGTTGTATACGCCAACAACCCGGAAGAAATGGACAAATTTCTAGAAACGTACAACCTGCCAACATTGAATTAGGAAAGAACAGACAATCTGAACGACAGATCACTAGTAGTGAAACTGAATTTGTAATTTAAAAAAACAAAAAACTACTGCCAGCAAACAAAAGTTCAGGATTGGATGGCTTCACAGGGGAATTCTACCAAACATATAAAGAATAGCTAATACGTGTCCTTCACAAACTATTCTAGAAAATTAAAGAGAAAGGAACACTCCCAAATTCATATTATGAGGCCACCATTACCTTGACGTCAAAACCAAAGACACTACGAAAAAAGAAAACTGCAGGCCTGTATTTGTGATGAATATAGATGCAAAAATCCTCAACAAAATATTAGTAAATTGAATTCAATAATATATATAAAGGATCATACACCATGATCAAGTGGGATTTACTTCAGGGATGCAAGGACCATTCAATATTGCAAATCAATCAGTGTGAAACACTACGTTAACAAAAACATCACAAGGTCATGTTGATACACACAGAAAAAGCATGTGACAAAATTCAAGATCCATTCATGATAAAAACTCTCATCAAAGTTGGCATTGATGGGGCTTCCCTGGTGGCGCAGTGATTGAGAATCCGCCTGCCGATGCAGGGGACACGGGTTCGTGCCCCGGTCCAGGAGGATCCCACGTGTCGCGGAGCGGCTGGGCCCGTGAGCCACGGCTGCTGAGCCTGCGTGTCTGGAGCCTGTGTTTCGCAACGGGAGGGGCCACATCAGTGAAAGGCCCATGTACCGAAAAAAAAAAAAAAAAAAAAAAAAAAAAAGTTGGCATTGATGGAACATATAAACGTAATGAAAAGCCCATTTATGATAAATCCACAGGTAACATCCTATTCAACAGTGAAAAGCTGAAAGCTTTTCCTCTAAAATCAGGAAAAAGACAGGATGCCCACTCTCGCTGCTTCTATTTAACATAGTGTTGGAAGTCCTAGCCATAGCAGTCAGACAAGGAAAAGAAATAAAAGCATCCAAAGTGGAAGGAAAGAAGTAAAACTGTCACTATTTGCAGATGACATTATACTATATACATATAACCCTAAATTCTCCATCAAAAATTATTGGAATAAATGAATTCAATAAAGTTTCAGGATACAAGATTTATACAGAAATCTGTTGCTTTTCTAAGACTAAAAATGAACTATCAGAAAGAAAAAGCAAAAAAATACAAAAACAAAAACCCAATCCGGTTTAAAATTGCATCAAAAAGAATAAAATACCTAGGAATAAACTTAACCAAGGAGGTGGAAGACCTATACTCTGAGAACTATTAAACAATGATGAAGGAATTTGAAAATGATTAAAAAGAAAAAGGAAAGCTGTCTCATGCTCTTGGATTAGAAGAATTAGTATTGTTAAAAAGCACTACATAGTTAATGCAATCTCTATCTCTAAAATACCTCTAAAATACCCACGACATTTTTCACAGTTCTAGAAAAAAAAATCCTAAAATTTACATGGAACCACAAAAGACCCCGAATTGCCAAAGCAATGCTCAGAACATTGAACAAAGCTGGAGGTATCTAGCTCCCTGACTTCAGACTATACTACAAAGCCACAGTAATCATAACAGCATGGTACTGGCACAAAAACAGACACATAGATCAATGGAACAGAATACAGAGCCCAGAAATAAATTACATAAATTGATGTACAACAAAGGAGGCAAGAATACACAATGGAGAAAAGACAGTCTCTTCAATAAGTGGTGCTGGGAAAACTGGACATCTACATGTAAAAGAATGACTTTAGAACATTCTGTAACACCATATACAAAAATAAACCCAAAATGGATTAAAGACTTAAATGTAAGACTTGAAACCATACAACTCCTAGAAGAGAACATAGGCAGAACACTCTATGACATAAATCATAGGAATATTTTTTTGGATCTAAAGCAAAAGAAATATAAACAAATGGAACCTAATTAAACTTAAAAGCATTTGCACATCAAAGGAAACCAATGACAAAATGAAAAGACAGCCTACTGAATGGGAGAAAATGTTTGCAAATGATATGACCGATAAGGGGTTAATATCCAAAATATATAAATAGCTCATACATCTCAATATCAAAAAAACAAACAACCCAATTAAAAACTGGGCAGAAGACCTGAATAGACATTTTTCCAAAGAAGATATACAGATGTTCATCAGGCACATGAAAAAATGCTCAACATCACTAATCATCAGAGAAATGCAAATCAAAACCACAATGAAATGTCACCTCACATCTGTCAGAATGGCTGTCATCAAAAAGAATACAAATAACAAATATTGCCGAGGTTGTGGAGAAAAAGCAACCCTAGTACACTGTTGGTGGGATTGTAAATTGGTGTGGCCACTGTGGAAAACAGTATGGAGTTTCCTCAGAAAACTAAGAAAAGAACTTTCATGTGATCCAGCAATTTCAATGCTGGGTATATATCTGAAGAAAATGAAAATACTCATTTGAAAAGATTGATGCACCCCAATGTTCACAGCAGTATTATTTACAATAGCCACAATACAGAAGCAACCTAAATCCCCATCAACAGATGAATGGATAAAGATGACATGGTGCATATATGTATACAATGGAATGTTTACTCAGCCATTAAAAAGAATAAAATTCTGCCACTTACAACAGTGTGGATGGACCTGAACTGTATTATGCTTAGTGAAGTAAGTCAGACAGAGAAAGACAAACACTGTATGTTATCACTTTTATGTGGAATCTAAAAAGTAAAACAAAGGAATGTATATAACAAAACAGAAACAGACTCACAGATATGGAGAACAACAATCTAGTGGCTGCCAGTGGGGAGAGGAAAGGGGGAAGCATCAAGAAAGGGGTATGCAATTAAGAGATTCAATCTACGATGTATAAAGTAGATAAGCAGCAAGGATATATTGTACAGCACAGGGAAATATAGCAAATGTTTTGTATTAAGTTTAAGTGGAGTATAATGTATAAAAATTTTGTATCACTATGTTGTTACACCTGAAAGTAATATAATATTGTAAATCAACTCTACTTCAATTTAAAAAAAGTTTTTAAATAAACACATAGTATGTCCATTACACAACCCATTTCCATAATGAGTGAAATGCAAGCCTGGCTTATCCTAAAACCACAAGCTTGCCAAACTGATTTAAACAATGAAAAGAAAGCCACTGTCCATGGCGTATTTATTATTTGTGTCTAAATGTGGTTGAAGTACAGATAAAATAACTTCTACCCCAAATTTAAATTTACCTTAACCAGAACCAGACTAGAGTTTTTTCCTAGGGAACCGAAGTGGGTTTTTTCTGTCTTATTTTTATTTTTCTTTCTTTATTGTTTGTTTGTTTTTGCATTTACTTTCCTCCCTTAAAGAGTAAAGATGCTAAGTGTATGCATACATATGTGTCTTTCTTTTTGGTCATTCAAATATTCTTTAACTAAACAGTACCTGCTATCTATTTTAAATGCCTTTCTTTAAGCTTCCTATCACATATTCTCCCTATGCTCACTTTTTATTTCCAGTCTTGGTCAATTAAATATTTTATTATATATTTTCTAACTGTTGCCTAGCTTTCCCCTTTTCAAAATTACCATATTTAACTTTATCAAATTCTTGACCTGTTTTGATTCTAGTAGACCAAATTCAGGCAACCCTTCTTAATAAAACAGTGTTGTTGCTCAGAGAAGAATACTTAAACGACCATGAACCTTATCTAGTATGTTCTCACTTCTGAGGAGCTGTCACTGAATTAGCTTTTATTCACACTACAAATACAAATTAGTTATCCCTTTAAAATGGATATCCATCCAAACAGTGGTACAAGGTACCTACCCTACTCCTAGGTTCATATAAACCTAGTAATTGGAATAGGCACTCATAAGGACACAAGAGTGGGTCTCATTCTCTCATCTCCCATTACAGAAAATCATATTCTATCCTTTTACATTTTTTTCATTTTAGAAAAAAATTCCTAAGAATCTTTGTCTGAAACAAGACATCTTATGAAATACCCTAAAAAATTTTCCTATACTTTCATTCCTAAATGATAATAATGATGATGATAATGTTGGATTTGGGGGCCATCTAGTCCCCAATAATATGTCTAAGCATGTTACAGGATAGAGGTCTATATAAGATTTGAATATTGTTTTCAGGTTCGTCCCAATCTCAGAAAGCTGCTCTCTTCCCTTACAGTTATCTTTCTGAATGACAGTCACTAAAACACTATAGCATAGACGGAAAAAAAAAATCAGTCCTTGAGGAATGCAAATTTAATTAACTAGTAATTGTTGGCAGGCTTCTTAAATTCCATAAACCTCAATTTACTCATCTCTAAAGTGAAAAAGTTGAACCACATATTTTTAAAGATATATATACTGGGAATATCATGGAAAGAGCTGCCATTACTTAGAAGCAAACGTTTTTTTCTTTTTCTTTGATGATTAAGGTCACATATAACCCAGGCCATTAATTTACTTCATTCCCCCAAGTCTCTTCCTCTTGTCCTTATGAATCCCCATCAGATTGGACCATCCAGTGGTCTCATTCCCTCCACTTTATTGCATCATATTTCCTTGCGTCTTCTCAGATCCCTTCCATCCTCACAAGCCCAGCTTCCTTTTCTTGTTAAACTCTTGGTTCAATCTCATTGCCCAACTGGGGTAAGGGGTTTCAGAATGTGAATGAGGAGGCAGGGATGAATAAAATGGTATAATGAAAAAAATCACAAATATTTTTCTTGGTAAAACTGATAATTTAATAATATAACACCAATATGTTTCTATTCTAATAGTGTCTGCCTCTTTTTCCCATCTTACCAGTTTACTATTGTCCTATCTTTGTTTTGATCAGGACCTAAGAAGGGCTACAGCAACATATGTTAATATCCCATTTCAGGAAATAGGTTAGAAGGTAAATAACATGCCCTACCACATATGATCCTGTGGCAGTCTCTACATTATTTGTTATTCCATTCAAATCCATAAGCATTGATACCAGCATGTCCTGGGAAAATCTGTGTTCCATATCTTTCTTGCTGTTCTCAGTGACTAGCAAACCCTACAGTAGTAGGATATTCAAGCTTTTATTTACTGGGGGAGCAGCACTTTATGAAATTGTTTTTTACTGATTTCCAGCCCTAATCAAAAGGATGTTTGTCCTCTGCCTTGACTATTCAGGTCTCTATAGAGATAATGACTAATTTTTTTTTAGATAATATGCTAAAGATTATTCATTACTATGCTGTCCATACTAGTAAGAATTTAATTTTAAACAGTCTTCAATGACTATACTAAAAGAATCCAAGTACACAACCATGTAAAAAAATCATAGATTCACCTGAAGGACTGGGAGGGAGGAAATATTTGGGGCTTAAGGAAATTTTCAGGATCCCTCCATTCACATTTCAGAATCCCTCCATTCACATCAATAAGGGGCATGCTTATGAATAAGATTAGCTTCAAGAGTGTTCTTCCCAGAATTAGGACAAAAAATTTTACGATTTCTATGGAAACACAAAAGACCCTGAATAGCCAAAGCAATCTTGAGAAAGAAAAACAAAGCTGGAGGAATCAGGCTCCCTGACTTCAGACTATACTACAAAGCTACAGTCATCAAAACAGTATGGTACTGGCACAAAAACAGAAATATAGATCAATGGAACAGGATAGAAAGTCCAGAGATAAACCCACGCACCTACGGTCACATAATCTATGACAAAGGAGGCAAGAATATACATGGAGAAAAGACAGCCTCTTCAATAAGTGGTGCTGGGAAAACTGGACAGCTACATGTAAAAGAGTGAAATCAGAACACTCCCTAACACCATACACAAAAATAAACTCAAAATGGATTAAAGACCTAAACGTAAGGCCAGACACTATAAAACTCTTAGAGGAAAACATAGGCAGAACACACTCCCTGACATAAATTGCAGCAAGATCTTTTTTGAACCACCTCCTAGAGTAATGAAAATAAAAACAAAAATAAACAAATGGGACCTAAGTAAACTCAAAAGATTTTTTGCACAGCAAAGGAAACGATAAACAAGACGAAAAGACAACCCACAGAATGGAAGAAAATATTTGCAAATGAAGTGACCGACAGGGAATTAATCTCCAAAACATACAAAAAGCTCCTGCAACTCTATCAAAAAAACAAAACCCAATCAAAAAATGGGCGGAAGATCTAAATAGACACTTCTCCAAAGAAGACATACAGATGGCCAAGAGGTACATGTAAAGATGCTCAACATTCACTAATTATCAGAGAAATACAAATCAAAACTACAATGAGGTATCACCTCACACCAGTCAGAATGGCCGTCATCAAAAAATCTACAAACAATAAATGCTGGAGAGGGTGTGAAGAAAAGGGATGCCTCCTACACTGTTGGTGGGAATGTAAATTGGTACAGCCACTATGGAGAAGAGTATGGAGGTTCCTTAAAAACCTAAAAATAGAGCTACCATATGATCCTGTACTCCCACTCCTGGGTATATATCCAGAGAAAACCATAATTCAAAAAGATACATGTACCCCTATGTTCATAGCAGCACTATATACAATAGCCAGGACATGGAAACAACCTAAATATCCATCAACAGAGGAATAGGATAAAGAAGATGTGGTACGTATATACAATGCAATATTATTCAGCCATAAAACAATGAATACCATTTGCAGCGACATGGATGGACCTAGAGATTGTCATACTGAGTGAAGTAAGTCAGATAGAGACAGATAAATATCGTATGATATCACTCATATGTGGAATCTAATTTTTAAAAACGATACAAATGAAAGTGATTGAGATAATGTTAACAAATAGACAAAAGTTAGAAATTAGAGTTGATTTATAGAGGATATTAATTAATATATCAAATATATGATATCACTAATATGTGGAATCTAAAAAAATGTTACAAATGAACCTATTTACAAAACAGAGAGTCACAGATGTAGAAAACAAACTTATGGTTATCAAGGGGGGGGCGAGGGATAAATTGGGGGATTGGGATTGACATATACACACTACTATATATAAAATAGATAACTAAGAAGAACCTACTGTATAGCATAGGGAACTCTACTCAGTACTCTGTAATGACCTATATGGGAATAGAATCTAAAAAAGAGTAGATATATGTATACGTATAACTGATTCACTTTGCTGTACAGCAGAAACTAACATAACATTGAAAATCAACTATACTCCAATAAAAATTTTTAAAAAGTTTTATTCCAACAAAATGATCAATTAAGTGTTTACTAAGGATGTAGACAGAGAAGATTTAATGACTACATACATAGAATTTCTTCAATATGAATGTGTGTGTACATACCAATTCAAATAGAATGTTCATCTGTACCCTATGCCTCTAAAAGTTTTCATCTACTTTGCAAAGTTTTGTTTTTCTATTCTTCAATAAACAAAATAAATGCCAGTGTAACAAGATACCATAAGGCCAGATTTGCTCTTTGAAGAATTTTACTATCACAGAATCCCTAGTTTATTTCCCCCCTCCTTTACTGGTACCTCTTTCACATTTAGAGTACTTAATCAGTGGTTGAAACTAAACATTAAGTAGGTCTTGCTTCAGTTCTCTACCTTGGAATAAGTTACGTAAATTGACATCCAAAGTGCTTGAAGACTTTGTGAAGAAAAGATCAGGACACACTGAAGACAAACCATATGAGATATAGAGGAAGAGTAGCTATAACTAAGAGAGATACTTGAAATTCTTGACATTTAATGAATATGTAATGTTTATGTAGATGTACACAATTTTTTCATTGAATCAGTAACTCTGGTACTCTGAATCTGATACCATTAGCACTTAGTTTAAACAGAAATATTTTGAGTTATTCAATAACAATTCAGCTACTTGAATATGTTATGCAGGAAGCAGAGGAGTTGGTATAATATACCAATATCCATAAGTTAACAATACACATCGAAATTTCTTAAGTAGATTATGATGATGTGGTAGTTCCAGCAATACAAAACAATTGAAATACAAGATATCTGAACTGGATACTTCCCTCCGTTATTGTTTTCTGATATTATTTAAATGACACTGCATTGTTCTTATTCCAGTCTCATTAATGCTCCCCCTTCAACTTTGGTGTATAAAGGCATCACAGCCATCAAAAGAGCAAAATATAAGTGTTGATTCTTGCTGCTCCCACCCATAATAATAAAGCCTACTCCACATCAAATCATACTTAGTTTGACCAACTCTCCCAATTTGCCTAGGACTGAGGAGCCTCCCAGGACACAGAACTTTCAGTGTTAAAACCGAGAAAGTGCCAGGCATACCAGGCACCTTAAACCGTCATCCATGTAATTGTTGAAATTACTACCTAGGAGTCAACCTTGAGTCTTCCTTACCCTTAATTCTCCAACTCTAAATTATCAGTACATCTTGAAGCCTCTACCATGAACACATCTCCTGGACTCACCACTTTTTAGCTCTTACCTATAGCCATAACAAGCCAAGCCAGCATGGCCCCTCACCTAGGTTACTGTAATGGCTACTGAAGTGTTCCCTTTCCACCACTGCTCATTTACAGAACTCCCTAGCTCTGAATAAAGGCCTATAAAGGCCATGTGTGATCTCGTTTCCACCTACTTCTCCAATCTCATCTCCTGCTTCTCTTGAACCTTCCACTATGATTCAGCCACACTGGCTTTTCTCCTTTTCCTTAAACATGCCAAGCTTAGTTCTGTCAGGAGGTCTGTGCACTGATGTTTCCATTGCTTCCAGTGATTTTTCCTTGCTCTTTATGCAACTGATTATAGTACCTGCCATATATTCTAAGGTTTCATATCACCTCCCCAAAGAGCCTTCCTTGACCACCCCATCCAAAATTCCATTCAGGTAAGTCAGACAGAGAAAGATAAATACTGTGTGATATCACTTACATGTGGAATCTTAAAAATACAACAAGCTAGTGAATGTAACAAAAAGCAGCAGACCCACAGATATAGAGAACAGACTAGTGGTTACCAGTGGGGGTGGGGGGGGCGGCTGTGTAGGGGAGTGGGAGGTGCAAACTGTGGGGTGTAAGATAGGCTCAAAGATGTATTGTACACCATGGGGAATATAGCCAATGATTTTGTAGTAACTGTAAATGCAAAGTAACCTTTAAAAATTGTATAAAAATTAAAAATAAATAAACCTCAAAATAAAATTCCATTCAGTGACTTTCAGTCATATCACCATGATCTAATTCTCTACATAAATAGTACTATCTGATATATTCTTGTTTGTACTTGTTTATTTTATAAGTTAAATTTTTAAAATTATTCAAAATTATGTATACACAATAAGCACAAAACTATTTAAAATATATGCAAAAATCTGCAAAGAAATATTTGAAACTAATACTAATATGTGGCTTTAGGTGGTAAAATCATGGGTTATTTATATTTTCTTATTTATGTTTTGTGCATCTTCCAGATTCGATTATATACTGTGCTTTCATAATTTTGGAATCAAAATCAAATTTATCATGAAAGAGTTCTAGCCTAGGGCCTGGCCTCTGCCTGGATGCCTTGCTACCTCACCTGTCATGGTTTTGGAGGGCATACCCCCTGCTCCCTTTGTTTTCCTTGTGTGCTTCTATCAATCATGGCACTTCTTGGATCATTTACAAGTTCTTCTTTTTCTGTTGGTCTCTCCCTCTCGATTTTGAACTCCACTGAGGAATAGAAAGCAAGGTCTGTGTCTTTGGGGTTGTATTCCTGATACCTACAGCACATATAAATAAACACGCTCTGCCTTTAAACATTTCCATTCATACCTATGCTGTGCTACTCTCTAACCATAATGAAAAAAGGTTTCACATGTCCACTTCCTATCTACACGTTTGGTTGTACTGTTTTTCTCAGAAAAAGAATATGAATGTATGTCAATAAATTGTCTACACAAGTCATTTGTAACTGCTCAACCTACGGATTCATTCCTCTCTTAAATTAGAAAAATCATACACAGCAAACTGCCTGGGAAGGTTTGGTTTTCCTATATTCTGTTGCATTATCCACGTAAAGAGATCCTGAGTGGATTGATTATGTGTTTCCAAATCTGCCTTCTTTAAATTTTGAGGGTGTCCTATTTAACCACTAAATTGAATGACTTCAAATGACATTCACAAATTATCTCTGACAAGTGCATTAACGGAGAAAAGAATGTTATCCAGGTATCAGACTTCAGAATAGCTTTTGATGATGCGCTAGAGTCTTTTGGGTTTAGAGAAGTAATTGGAATTACAAGGGTCTTATAGACCTTAAAAGTTATGCATAACTTTCCTAAGAGTTAAAAGTGCAAGCGAAAGGAGGATCCTTAGGGAACAATTTCAAATCGTAAAGCACTCAGATACAAAATAGGTAATAAATGGAGAGGTTGGTCAGCATCATTCTTAGGATGGGTTCTGGTTGCTTGTGGAAAAATCGAAATGAGATAAAAAGACGCCATATATGTTTACAAGGAATTTGATCTATAGAAGAGTAAAAATAGAATCTGATAGTTTCAAGGAGTCTATTAACACAGACAACAAAAACCCACTTGCTTTCTGACACCCAAAATTCTTCTAAAAGGATCAAAGCCTTTAATTACATATTAAGAGGTAAAGCTCTCTGCTCCTAAAGATTGTTACCAGTTGATATAAATTCACACTAACATCCAAATAACTGATATTATAGTCTTTCTTGTGAGCAGTTTATTTTTTAAAAATCCACTGGCTTCCTGCTAAGATTTTTTTTTAAATGAGGTCCATAGAAGAAAATTTAGAAAAAAAAGGAAAGAAAATGATTTCTAATCCTATCACACAAGATTAAAACTTTGAAATCTTGGTATTAATACTTCTTTCTGTCTCTTAATTTGTCTTTCTCTTCACTGAGCATGCACAGGAAACAACACAAAAAGTTATGAATATCTAGTGACGTGGACAGATATAAATCTATCAAAAGACAATACTGCAAATCCTGTGACTGCTATGTAAATCATTTGCCACTGACTACCATATAGGAAATGCTAAAAATATTAGCAATTCTATCACTCTAATTTATATCTAGTGCCATGAATGTAAAAGAGAGGTGGATAACTAAACGTTTCTTGGAAATTTAGGCGAGGTGATGTATTGTTGGGGCATACAAATGAGTAGGAGGTTCCTGAGTAAAGAGTGGGATAAAGGCAATTCAAAAGAAGCAACAGGATTATGAAATGTAGAAACTTGGGGAGAAGTTAAAACATAGCGTGTTTAGGGGAAAATGATAGTAGAGAGGGTTACAGATACAGATAGGAGAGAATTACACTGCAAAGAAATGTGTTTCTGTATGGAACTGGAGGAGTGTATGTTTATTCACCAGGAAACTGACAGCAATTTGAAGATAAGATTAGAAGTTTTTAGATAATTAATCTGGTAGAAAACTAGAAGATGAACTTAAATAAAGGGACTTAATGTTAAGAAGACCAGATAAGTATCTTAAAATATAACTATAAAAATTAGCGCTTCTGAGATAGCTTTGAATTCTTTTTCTTTAACATTATTTATATTTATGAAGCCTTTTATTATCAGACCATTTCTTTCTCATTTCATTTTGCATTTGTTTTTCCTTATACAAAATCATGAAATCAATATTTTTTCCAATCAAGCATGCATATAAGGAATTAACTAAAAATCATCTTTTAAGACAATACAAAATATCCATTTAGTAGGAAAGAATACTGAGGAAAATACTAACATTAAAAAAAGACTGATAGCAAATAAAAATTAAGCCCTCTAAATTTATCCATGCTATGCACTTTTGATTACCATACTAAAATGGCTCTAATGTAACATTTGTGTAAGCTAGTTTCAAATGGTGTTTTTTTCACAATAGTAATTTTAATTTCCACTGACATAAGAAGGATGAATATTTTGAGAACTCACTCAAGATCTGATATTACCCCTTAACTTGCTATATTATTCTTTAGAACTTTGAGTGAAAGTAAGTATGAGACATAAATACCATTTCCTTTATCTCTATATGAGGTTTTTAATCTTACTTGCAAAATAGGAAGTATGCTTATCCCTGAGGGTAATTAACTGTATTATTTTAGAACACCTATAATAAACATAGGGAAGGAAACACATCTCTAGGTCTCTGCTTGAAGACATCAGAGAAATACCAAGGCAGTGAGGACCTCAAGGGTTAGAGAAGGAAATCCAGAGTAGGAAGCCTCAAATCCCATGCTGCATTTCCTAACTGAGAAGCCAAGCAGGAAGCAGTGACTGAGAGTATGGGAAGGTGAGCAGAGCTTCTAGTGGTTTTATATAGCTAACAGGGCAAAAACTGAGGTTGCGGCCCACAAAGGATGAGGGTCCCTGACAATAACTCCAGACATACAGTTGTGATGGCCAAAGAACTAAGAGTGACATAGAAATAGAGTAGCCTGTACAAACACTAAAGACCTGTTATGAATCAGCAGGATTTAAGATTGTTCGTTTACTTGCCCCAAACATCACATGTGCTGGAACCTAAAGCAAGTTCTCTCAGGAGGAAATCATTCACTGATTCAAATTATTTCTACTGCATTTTCTATATAATGTCCCGCAATCCATAAAAATAAACAGGCATATGAAAATTAGGCCAAATGAACAAAGAAGCAAGGGGACAAATGAAGCAGAACCCAGGAGATCCAGATATTGGGGTTGTAAGAGGTTGACTTTAAAATGACTGTAATTAATATGTTCAAGAAAATAGTTGACAGAGTTTCAGCAGGGAACAGCACACTACGAAAAAAATTAAAATCTCTAGCACTAGAAAAGGCAAAAAATGAAATCAAGAACTCCATGAACGTGTTTAACAGCACATTAGATACAGTTGATAAAAAAGGTTTGGCAAACAGGAAGATAGATCAGTGGGAAAAAATGCATGCGGAAGAATGGAGAGAGACGAGGGGTAGGAAATACAGATGAAATCATAAGAATCATAAAGGACACGGGGGAAACGGTCTAACATATGAGTAACAGAAATCTCAGAAAGAGACAGAAAGGGACAAGAGCAATATTTGAATAAATAATGACTAAGAATTTCCCCAAATTCATGGACATCAAGCCACAGATTCAAGAAACACTCCAAACACCAAGAAGGAAAAGTACAAAGAAAATCACTCCAAGTTTTATCATAGTAAAAATGCCAAAAAAATAGTAAAATTATAAAAGCAACAAGAGGGTCAAAGACACAGTGCCTTTAAAGGGACAAAACTAGGACTAACAGCTAACATCTCAACATTAACAGTCAAAGCCAGAAGACAGTGGAATGACTCTTCAAAAAGTGAAAGAAAAAACTGCAAGCAGAGAACTTTATACCCAGAAAAAACTGCCCTTCCAATAGTAAGGTGAGATAAAGACATTCTCAGAGATACAAAAAGTGAGTGGAATCATCTCTAGAGGATATGCAACAATAAAAATATTAAGGGAAATACTTAGGCAGATCAAAATGAACTCATATGGAAGGAGGAAGAAATAAAGTGTTACCAAAAAATTAAATCAATAGTGGCCATTTAAAAAATAAAATTTAAATACTGTGGTGTGTGGTCTAAAATATATATAAATAATAAAATTACATAAAAATGGTAACGAAGTAGGAGAGGATAGTGAAAGGAGTTAAAGTATTCTATGGTCTTTGTGTTGTTCTGGAAGTGATTAAAGTACTAATTTGTGATGGACTCTAATGAATCAGTGATCAATATTGTAATCACTAAAATTAATACTCAACGAAGTTTAAAATATGTATAAGCTGATACAGGGGAAACGGGCTATGTTTAAAAAACCAAAAGGAGGAGAAAGGAATGAAGAAAAGGTGGGGGAAATTAGAAAGTATATGGTTTGATATTTGATTCAAACCCAAATATATCAGTAATTACATTAAGTACAGTGAGTGGTTAAATGTTGATTGGGTTTGAACCAAGTTTGGAAGCAAGGAGCAACTGTGGTGATATATATAGAAAGAGATAGAATACCACAATGTCAGAAAATATTAAGGAAGAGACAGTTCTGAGATGCAAAGCAGAAAACAAACCAGTTACGCAAATGAAGATTTGTATGGCAGGTTGGGGAGAGGATGGCAAGAACATAAAGTAGATATGAGACCTTGAAGCTACTCTAAGATTGTGTATTAGTTTGCTTGGGCTGCCATAATCAAGTACCACAGAGTGGGTGGCTTAAACAACTGAAATTTATTATCTCACAGTTCTGGAGGCTGGAAGTTGAAATCAAGGAATCAGCAGGGTTGGTGAGGGAAGGATTTGTTCCAGGCCCCTCTCCTGGGTTTTTAGATGGCCATCTTCTGCCTGTCTCTCTTCACATCATCTTCCCTCTATACACGTCTGTGTCCAAATTTCCTCTTACTATAAGAACACCAGTCATCTTTGACCACAGCCTACCCTAATATCCTCATTTTAATTTGCTTATCTTTGTAAAGACCATATCTCCAAATAAGGTCACATTATGAGGCACTAGAGGTTAGGACTTCAACATATAAATTTGTGGTGGGACACAATTCAATCCATAACAGAATGTTTATCATTGATGTAGTGGTTAGAAAATAAAATGTGTTTGGAATGCTATACAAGCCAATAGAGAATGTTAGTAGAAACATAAAAATGTTACTAGAGATATTTAATTCCTGTGTACTTGGGTATGAGCAGAATCTGCCATCATCAGCAGTGAATCAGCTTAAGGACCTTTTATCTGTACACAATTCTGGGTTCCACACAGAGGAAAGATTTCAAAACCTTACGGAGGGTCAGTGCAGAGCCCCTGACTATTAGTGGACATCTGTTACTCTCATTTCCGAAGAACAAAAGATATGAATTAGTTCAACTGATGAAAAGATATTTACTGTTCCCTTCCCCATGCCCAGAATATACTTCATACCCACCTCAAAAGTGTTCACTAGATTTCTATAATTCCATCCAGACATCTTACTCTTCGTGGCATTTTAATGACACAACAATTAGACTGATATACACTAACTTCTTTAAAGTTTTATTTATGTGAAATAACTGTTCAAATATCTATTGATCCACTTGAACTTTCACACAGCACCTTAATACAACCACATTAAATGATACTTTTGTTCTCCAAAGTGGATTGTGTGTAATCCAACAGGCTTGCAAGATATTCACTTTGTGAAAATGCAGTTTATATTGCTATTTATTTTAATTCTAAAGATAAGAAATTAAGCTTTATTGATATTTTTAGATTAATTTGAGTAATTCTGTCACCCTATATTGGTCACATGTCACAGCTGGTATGTGAACTACTTTGAGGGCAATGGTAGAGTTCCATAATGAGAGGGATTATAGTAGCCATGCCCTCCCACCTCTGTTCATCTAAAGCATCTTGAGACAATCTGTAGCTTTTGTGTGGCTAGTTAAGATTCATTGATTATTTTGTCTAGTTTTAACCAATCTAACCCTTTGAAAATGGATGTGACCTAGTAAGATATCTGAAAAGTAACATTAGAGTGAAGATATGAAAAATTCAAGCACACGCAAAGAACAGTAAAGTGGCAGAGCTGGCACCTCTAGCAAGGGTTTCTCGTCTGAGATAGGAAGGAAAACAACGTCAATTGTTTCTGATCAAAGTTTTAAAAAACACAAATCCTGGAGAATACTATTAGAAGAATGAATTTACGTTCATTACTGTTCACAGTGACCTCTGACCTGAAGGTATAATTTGCCTTGAGATACTAACTAATAAATCTTTCAAGCCATAAAAAATTATAAGACACTAAAATACTAAGCATCTAGAACATGAAAACAAACCTCTATAATTGGTAATAAAAAGCTTTTTATGTACATTAGTGACAACATTATTTAAAATAATGTTAAGTTGATGATTACCTTCTTTTCCATTTCTTTTTTGGTTTTTCCATATACTATTATATTACATGTGTATATAAAGCATAATTAAATAGCTACACGTATATTGAGATGCTGTAAACTGTTTTGCTGGCATTAGGGTCTGATAAAACAGTTGGGAGATTTATACTCTACGTATGCTTTATTTTTATTTGAAAGTAGATATATCAAGTGAATATCCAACTGGGTTTTCTCCTTTGTAAAAAAAAATCACACTTATTTTGACAAAGTGAAGCTAGGGAGTACTGACTAATAAGTTTCTGAAATTCCAAGATCACTTCAGAAGCAAATTCTATACAAGTATAACTAGCTCATTACATGGATGTGGGACACAATGGTGCTTAGTGAAAAATAAATAACATAGTTGAATATACTTTTCACTTATTCAACAGTATTTATTGAATGTCTATTATATGTCAGGGACTCCTTGGACTCCATGTAGAAGAGTGAATAGGAATGATATAGTCCCCGTCCTCCCAGAGTTTACATTCCAGTGGAAATGAAAGAAAAATAAATAAATATGCAATGTGTCAAATGTGATAAGTGCTAGGGAGAAATAGGCATTAGGATGCATTGGCTAGAGAATGCTGGTGAAGGAAACTTACTTCATAGAAAGTTATTGGCAAACCCTTCACCGATCACACGAATTGAGCAGTGACCTGCAGGAAGTGCAGCAGAGAGCCAAGAGGATCACTGGCTGTTCCATGCATCGGGAGGTGAGGTACAAAACCCCTGTGTGATGTGTTCCAATAAGAGCAAGGATGCCAATGGGGGAGAAGTGGAGGCAGCAAGGTTGGTAGTAGTAGGACAATAACAGAGAGCAGAAGACTAGATCAAGAGCAAGCCCTAGGCCACTGTATGAGATTTGTATTTGCTCTGAATGAAATGGAAAAGCCATTGGACGATAAAGAGAAAATGAGTGACATAATTGAAAAGGACTGACATGTTTCAAAAGTATCACTCCGACCTCTTGAGTCATAAATAAGTCGTTTGTGGACGGGGGGCTTAGCAGGGAGTCCATTGCTTTTCTTTTTTTTTTTAAATTTATTTATTTATTTTTGGCTGTGTTAGGTCTTCATTGCTGTGCACGGGCTTTCTCTAGTTGTGGCGAGCGGGGGCTACTTTTCGTTGCAGTGCGCGGGCTTCTCATTGCAGTGGCTTCTCTTGTTGCAGAGCACAGGCTCTAGGTGCACGGGCTTCAGTAGTTGTGGCACGCAGGCTCAGTAGTTGTGGCTCACGGGCTCTAGAGCACAGGCTCAGTAGTTGTGGTGCATGGGCTTAGCTGCTCCGCGGCATGTGGGATCTTCCCGGACCAGGGCTCGAACCCATGTCCCCTGCATTGGCAGGCAGATTCTTAACCAGCGAAGTCCCGAGACCATTTCTGAAAGTGTAATAATCTGTGTGAGAGATGGTGATGACTGGACTAGGGTGGCAGCAGTGGAAGTGGTGGGAAAAGGTTGAATTCTGGACATATTTTGAAAATAGAACCAACAGTATTTGCTGAGGAGCTGAGAGAGAAAGAGTGAAAATCAAAACTCCCTCTAAGGTTTGGGGCCAAAGCAACTCAACTTGAGATTGGGAGGAGCACATGTGGGGGGAGGGGGAAAGTTGTCAGGGAGGATGGTGGAGGGGTAGTTTGGAAGCACCAGTGAGGAACAAGGAGGGTACCCATCTCTAGGACCATGGTACAAGCATGGGGTTTGTGAAATAACAGAGCAGTAAAGAAGGAAGTTGCAGAGGAAGTATGTTCTCAGGGAAAAGTCAGGCTTGGGATAGAGTAAGAAGATGAAAGGACAGTTTTAGAAAGAGACTTAGTATCTGTATAACTGAATCACTTTGCTGTACAGCAGAAATTAACACATTGTAAATCAACTATATACTTCAATAAAAAAGTCATAACTTCTTCCAGGGCTTCCCTGGTGGCGCAGTGGTTGAGAGTCCGCCTGCCGATGCAGGGGCCACGGGTTCGTGCCCCGGTCCAGGAAGATCCCACATGCTGCGGAGCAGCTGGGCCCGTGAGCCATGGCCGCTGAGCCTGCGCGTCCGGAGCCTGTGCTCCGCGACGGGAGAGGCCACAACAGTGAGAGGCCTGCGTACTGCAAAAAAAAAAAAAAAAAAAAAAAAAAAGGGAATTAGGGTATACAGAGTTATGACATACGGAATTTTTTTCTGATGCAGGAATAACATGAGCTCCAGAGACCAGTGGAAAGGATTGGGGGAGGTGGGCTTTAGGATATGAGGATGGCTAGGGGATGTACAGAGTCACGCGGGGATGAGAGGGTAATGAGGGGTAACCTTGTTTCTTCTATCACTGATATAAAGAAATTAAAGGGCATCATTTAGTAATTCTAGTGATCTAATTAGATCTAGTGATCTAATATTTTGGTAAGTGATATTATGATGTCATTCGATTGAAATACAATGTGTACCATGGTTTTTGAAATATAAATTTCCAAAGAACCCTTGAGGATGAACCATGTGAAGGAGTTGGATAAGAATAACAAAACACAGACCCTCACCTTCAGTGAAATAATAATTTAGTTGTGGATTTAAGCCAAATAAATGAGAATTCCTATAATGGACTATTTTATAAAAATGAAAAATAATACGATTCACTTAAGGCTATATTTATTTAAACAAGTACCACATGGGTGGTATATTTAAGAAGCTACAAGCTCAGAGGAGAGATACATAACTGTGGTCTGGGGTTTCCTGAAGAGTTGTCTTGAAAATAGTGACAAATAAGCAATGAAAAGGGGGAGAACAAATTCCAGGCAGAGAGAAAGATAAGAATTTAAGGAACTTTTCTGAGTTTCTAGGTAGATGTTCTTCCTTCTATCTAAAGCATAAATTCTCCATAAATATCAAAATATTTCACCAGTATGATTATTAACTATTGGATGATTATATTCCTTTTCTAGTATATTAACCAGCTTGTCTCTACTGTCATAGCCATACATTTTTATTTTTAATTATGCTACTGACATAAAAAAAAAAATCAGAAAGCAAAGAGAGCAGATGTGTATTCCACGGGATTTAAAGATTAATCTATCCTCCACTGCACCCACTTAGTTTCAAGCAGGAAGAAACACTTGCTAATGAGTCAGATGATTACCAGCATTGAGTTTATTTAGAGGAATTCTATGTGTGAGGGTGGGCTTGGAGTACACCCAGAAATAGAAATGTGAATGCCACCCTTTCAACGTTATTAAAATAAAGATACGCTGACACTGCTTCGTACGACCGAAGTTTATCAACTGTTGCTGTTCCAAGCTGCAGCTTCAATCTAGATGCTCTCCTAACGGAGACTAATCTTACAGGTGAGGTGTTGTTCGGCTGCCCACACGGCAGAGGCAGATACTATGAAAAGCTGAAACTGAAATAATGCCATGCACTCGGCAAGCCGATGACAAGAATTCTACTGCCATCAAGAGCACCTTTCCTTCATAGCAGGTCAAATGTGACTCTAATTCAATCTGCGAAATGCTAAAATCTTTGTTGGAGAAATAACCATACCAGCTTCCCCAAAGCACTAGGAAATACTCGCTCTTCACCAAGTTGCAATGTATTTCACAATAATTATTTGATTTTAGACATAAACTGAACAATTCACTGCACGATTGATGCTATTAATCATTGACTGGCTGTGTTAGGAGGATACACACACACTAATCATCTGCCGCAAAAATAAAGAAAACCGGGCTTCCCTGGTGGCGCGGTGGTTGAGAGTCCGCCTGCCGATGCGGGGGACACGGGTTCGTGCCCCGGTCCGGGAGGATCCCACATGCCGCAGACCGTGAGCCATGGCCACTGAGCCTGCGCGTCCGCAGCCTGTGCTCCGCAACGGGAGAGGCCACCACAGTGAGAGGCCTGCGTACCGCAAAAAATAAAATAAAACAAAGAAAACCGTCCTTCTTTTGTCTTCAAGCTGTAATATTTGCTTAACTATTTTGTTTCAGTGAAATATTTAGTACAAAGTTAATGCGTCTGTTTTCAAAATATGTGGGTTTTTTTACTCTGAATTTTTTTAAACTACATCTTAAAATGCTGTTTTAATTTCTATCTTTTCTCCAAATGATTGTCTTGTCCCTCGTGAGGAAACCTGCTGATTTCAAATCATGTTTGAGATACTTAATAATCTGCAAGGGATTTCAAATCTCCTTTTCTGTCAGCATTTAATTATAGCCAAACTTAGGTAATACTCACTCTTGTACAGTTATAGTGGAAAAATCATTAACCTTCCCGGAGCAAATCAAACATATCCCCAAATAAAAGCTTTACTTGGGCATCATCTCCTTAAAGATTATCTCATCGCAGAGCTCAAAGTAAAGTTACCCCATGGGTTATACTAGGTGATTCTAAGCATAATTACAGATATTGACATTGGTCTGAGGACATAGATTATTTAAAAATTTTTAGGTTAATGACTGTGTGTCTCTCTCATAATTATGCCAACAGTTGAATCCATTAACAAACAAAAGAGTTGCCTACAAGGTTTCTTGTCAAAACCTATAAATAAGCTATGTGCTCAAATGGAAAGAGGGTGGACAGTGGAATCCAAATACCTGGGTTTGAATCCTATTTGTCTTTAGGAAAGCTAACTGACCTCTCTGAGTTTCTTTTCTCTTCTTTTGTTCTTGTTTGTTTGTTTGTTAATCTTTACAACAGTGATCTCCCGTTTATGGTTGTTGAAAGAAATAAATAATTGCGTGTCACATATGTGACACATAGTGACTAAAGCTAACTGCCAGTTTTGGCTGTAACCTCACCAAAATTATTTAAATCTATCACATGGTTACAAGAGACAAGGGAAGGGAAATATTTAGTATGAGGTCATATCCAGTATGTGGGAAAATAATTATTTTTACCAGCACCGAATCAATATTGTATGCTCTCCATCCTCCCATCCTCTACTCTTCCATGTACCGCCACAGCCTCCACACCATCAGAAGGCATGAGGCTCCCACTTAAAGGCAATACCAGTATCCTCAAAAGAGAACTGAAATTAGGATTTGGATGGAGGGGAGACAGATCTAGGCAAAGATCTAAAACTAGATAGCATGACAGTCAAGAGATAAGACTGGGAAAGGAGAACATGAGGGCAGTGACTCACCAAACTAAGATTCTGTCTTTAGCAATTTGTGGAGCCTTCGGAAGAGGCAAAGCAAGTAGACAGGGGCTATAGGTACCTGGAGCTCAGAAATGAATTCTAGGTTAGACGATTCATTAGGAATTCAACAGCATTTACAAATGAGCTGAAGCCATGTGTAAGGGGGAGGTTACCCTGGAAGAATACCCAGGATGAATACATAGGATTTAGGCAGTATCTAAAAGATAGGATTTTGCCTTAGGTACAATTAAAATTGAGCTTAGAGGAAGAGAAACTCACATTGGGAAATAAAATCACTGGCAGATAGATATAAAGAAAACAAAGATGAGTAGTCTCACAGAAATCTGAGAAAGAAACATTTTTAAGGGAAATAAGAAAAGTCACTGGATTAAGTGATTTGTTGGACATTTTTCTAAGAAAGGTGAGAACAAAAGCCACCTTTATTGCCAAGACGATAAATATAACCTATCTCATTGGGAAGCCTGTTGAAAAGGAAGGAGAGAAGCTGGACACTGCTTATTATGGGACATGTGCTCTAGATGTGACAGTTTCTGAGTATGTTTTAAGCAGAGGAAGCATTCCGTATATAGAGAGAAAGTAGACAAGGGAGAGGAGAGCAGATCTAACAGGGGAATGGAGATGATTCCTGAAGAGAAGGAATGGACTAAAATCTAATACTTATTGTGATTTCCCTTAACCTCCAAGTGGGAACAAAGACAGTCTCTCATTAATGCACATTTTAAAACTGTCAGAGAGACACAACATAGCAGCATCTGGTCATCTGCTAGAAGCCACGTTCTGTTAAGTGCAGATTATACAATAAATTTGTGACTTTCAGTGCTGATAATTCCATTACTCTGCCAACTGAAGAGACGGCATGCAAACACGCTCATTTCCACCCACTAGAAAATTGAGGATGAAGTAGAAGAGCTAAAACTCTGGGAGAAAGTGACGGATCAGATGAAAATTTCCGACGGAAATTAAGGGAATGTACTGAGCCCGAAATGGGCTATACACCACAAGAAAACAGCTTCTAGAAAATTCAGGGTAAAAGCCACTGCGTTGTACTGGCTGGAGATTACAAACAGAAGGTACATACTAAAGGATAAAAGCTATCTGGGAAAGTTAAAGCTCAAAATTTGTTCAACTTATAATATTAGGGGCAAGAAAGAGGACTCTATGAATCCACAAAAAAGCATGGTGTCTGGAAGCAGGCAGTTTTATCGGAGAATGCAGAACCTCTCAACATTTATTTTGATTGAATCTTTGCTATCAAGGATCATGATCTTCAAGCTAAAAAGAATAAAACAAATATGGTCCAGAGATATTTGAAGTCCATGAGAGGTGACAAAAGAGAACAAATTCAAGTCACACAGGATACATAAACAATTCCCAGAGCACAGAAAGAACTAGCAAACCCAGCAAATGTAACTTTTGAGACTTTTTTTTTCAATAGAAAAATAGGAAAGGTGCCAGGAAACATAAGGAAAAGAAAATCACCCTAATTTTCGGGAAAAAAAAAAGATCATAGAATCTAGGAACCATAATGCCAAAGGCAAAAATACTAGGATTTGTCATTATATAGACATACAGATAATTTGTACATATGAGAGATCAAAGCAGGAAAAAGTGAACATACACAGCTTGTGGAGACATCCACAAAGGCTCTTTAGAAGAGATGGCTTTTGAAGATTGGGGACATTTTAAAAGATGGAAAGGAGGAGGGAGTGGGACAGTGGGTAGGGCATGTCAGACAAATGGCAGTAGCACTGCAGAGAAGGAAGCAAGACTGTACTTGTTAGGTTTGGAAAAAATAAATGGTATAAATATGGTAGAATAGAAAGTAAATCTGGAGCTAAAAAGTAGTAAGTGCGTATATTATGCTTTTCCTGCTAAGGATAGTGTTAGCAAATGATAGGTGAACTTGAATGCCAAGCTAAAGCATATTTCATATTGACCTTTGTTTTTTATGTAGAGACAGCATTGGTAACTTTTCTTTAAAAAAGTCTGTCTCTGTCTACCTTAAACTTACAACCGATCCAAGAGGGAAGAAGATATGCCACTATCAAGACATTTTTGCAAATTCTAACACTTTATGGATCCTTTAACTTAAAGGAAGCTTCACACCTCTATACTGTATCTGCCCCTCCAGGTCAGTGATCCAAAACTTCCCACGCTCTTTAAAGGTTTTCGTTACTCATTTCTTAATATGCCGCAGGTCTTCTGTGATGGATCCCTTCATAGTGTAGGGGTTCCGATATGGGTTTTGCTCTGTCTTAACAGATGTCAGCCTGGCAGGCAGAGTTGTGAAAACTCTGACGGGAATCTATGGTATTTGGAGTTCATAGGACCTAATTATCAATTTTTAATGGTATGCATTTGTTGTTTTTAAATAAAAAACTCAGTGAAAGTCTCATTGTTTCAAAGACTGTCACCCATTAATACTAATTCCCTTACTGTCAAGATGCTGTTACCTGCCAGCCTTCTTGAGACCAAACGCAAAATGCAGTATGGCAATTTTATTTACGTGTAAATAAACTCACTCCATTGCCTTAAGGTCCCATAGTAAAGCAAACAATATATTTTTCTGGGCGGTTGGAAAAAATACTAGTACATTCCAATGGCAACATTCCAGCAGATGTCCTAGTAGATATTTTACCAACTCTAGCAGTAAATTAAGCAAGCTATGACAGTGATCATAGAGATGGAGAATTCAATCAAAGCTGCACACAGACCTCAAATTTTAAAGCATATAAATTGGACTTAGGATACTAGCAAAGGTTGCATGTTAAAGACTAACATAAATGTGGACGAACGATATCTGGTTTTGATATTAAAGACGGTACCTGGGGGTTGAACTAGGGATTCCTAAATTTGAATCAGATTCTGCTTCCGGGTTAATCATCTCTAAAATGGGAATAACTTGCATGATTGGGACAGTATCAGAATTTTCATAGAATGTAAAAATGCCTGGCACATGCACAGAAGGTGAGCATTAAATTAATTTTATTGTAACACTTGTATCTTCATCCATTAATAAGGATATTTCTTGATCCACATTTGTCACAGGCCTATTGTCTAAGTGATTATTTAAAAGATTTGAAGTTTTTGAAAAGCATATTAAATATAAACTTCAAGTCTGTTAATACCATTTTTCTTATGAAATACTGATTTTTCTTAAGCAAATAATATTAATCATCTCACAAGGGCTTCTGTTCTGTCTTTAGTACAGCCCATTTCTTCACAAGTAACTCAGCTTCTACTTGCAGGGAATTTTTCACCTAATCAAGTATTGACATAGAAAATGTATTCCTGTCCTAACCCAAGCAATAAACAGCTGACACAAAGAGGTTCAATATTTGTGCACCAAGTGTTATACAGATGACTTGTGATGACACAAAAGTGTAGTTTTCATCTTTCTGAAAGCGTTTCCTTGGCTTTCTGCTGAAAGAGGGGAAAAATCTGCCCTCATTCCTTTCTATTTAGACACCTGGATTTCATTGAGAAGGAGACTTGGTGACAGAGTGACATGATTACACGCTGCTTAGTGCCTTGCTGATGAGATAGGGGAGAATGTGAGAAATGAGGAGTGAGTTCACGCATTTGATGTTTGTTTATTCTCTTAATCCAAATGATTATATTTAGTTAGAAAAGACACGTTGCTTTTTAATGCATCTTTTATACAGCCATATTTTAACCCCCAATTAGGTGAAATTTCCTTGGTTTTCCCTAGTGCCCAGCCAGCTGGCTTCAGAGCATAACATGGGCCTGATGCCAAACCCTGGAGTATCTGGCACCTACAGGCTACCTACAGCCACCAGGCAGGAGTGGCAATTTGATTTTTATATCTCTTGTCATTACAATGAAACAGACTCACAGCGCCATCCATTTCCTGTCATTAGGAGAAGGAACTGGTGACTTTTTTTTTTTAAACCACGTCAGTTTACTTGCCAATGAAAACAGGTTTTCCTGAAGGCACCAGTAACCTCAAGGCCCCTGTATGGGACAAATTCCTTCAAAATATGGACATAATTTCTTCTCAAGCTGTTAAATCAGTGCAGCCTTAGGCCAGAGGAAACTTGGAATGCAAGCCAATCAGCAAAGAAAGACTCAGGGCTAAACCCTCAAGTACAGAGAGCTCATTTTACAATACAGATTTCTCCCAATTCTTTTAGGTACACAGAACAGCTACAGTTTTGCCTGGTCCATACATATCGCCTCCTTTCCTGTATATTCCTCTGTTTTCCTTAAGAAATCGATAAAAGGGGAATACCCCGCCCAACAAAATGCTCCTGGCAGTCCACAGCACGGAAGGAATGGACAGCAAAATACAGTCATCTATCAATAACAGCCACCACTGAGCAACTTTTAGCGTCTTTGGAAGCCAGCAGCTAGTCCCATTCAGAACTCCCACGTGCATACCCAGGCTCCTACCTACACAGTAAAAATCGAGAAGCTTTTTCTTCTTGGCTGATTATTTAACATCTCTCAAGTCTTTTGAAGCATATCAATATAAGTTGAATAAGTAACATGTTCATTAATGTCCTTGATCTCCTACAACTCTAAACACAGACACTGAATTAATCAAACCCCAAAGCCCTTTAGCACCAAAGTAATGTTTTTTATTTGAAATATCTTACTCTTCTTTGAAAATGGAAATATTCCTTCAAATGAAACATAGATCTAAACTGTTAAGGGATACAAGAACTAAGAGATGGAGATAGAGATATATGTGCTATTTCCTCCGGGGAAGATATTTCAATTTATTTCTGTAATCTAAAGAAAAATGTTAAGTTTGTTTTTGGTTTTGTTTTCCTTTTGAATGGTTCTTTAATCAATATCTAACTTTAGGAATAAGGGACTTTAATATTACGTAGTTATTCTGCTTCCCCCCAAGACAATAGAACTTTAAGCAAGTTCAACGTTAAAAGGGCATCAATCCCAACCTAAGAGGGTCATTCTATGTTTAACGTATAAAAAAACTCTAGTGTGAAGGGAGGCAAATGTCTGTTCTCTCCATTTTGACTGGTGAGGTGTATGCAGTTCCTGTTTCTGTTTCTCTGTGTCTTTACTCTCTTATAGAACCTAGCTCCCTGGAGGTAATTTTAACAGACACAACTCAGACCCTGCAAAGAGTGACCCAATGCCTTGGGGATCGGCATCAGGCCAGGCTGACAGATGGTTATCAGTTTGACAAGAAATATGCTATAGGCTATGTTAGGTTAGAGCGTTACCAGCCAAATTCTCCTTTGAAACCACTCAAAGGGAAGCCTGTGAACACATGCATGCTTTTATAGATAAAGAGATTTTCCAATTAGGCTATTCCAGTGTTAACTTAAATAGATGACTTGGAAGTAAATTTAGTTGCCCGTTTTTGTTGACTTACTGGTTTCTTGGATTTTGAATTTATGTGGTTATTCATACGCAGCAGGAAATGTTTTTTATATTCCTGAAATTCATGGAAGGCGCTCAAATTGCATCCAGAAGGCTTTTGTCCTCCTGTGTAGGCCTCTAGCCAAAGCAGGAAAACAATTGCTCAGGATTGTTTTTTCTAGATGCTGAAGCTTGCTAAGGAACTGCTCATGTATTTTTACCCCATCTTATACTTGATTGGATCTGCTATACAAACTAAATGAAGATGACATATCACCTTCTCTGATTATCAGTAAATAGTTCACAAATTAACCCTAAACTACAAATGAGGGGATAATGTGTCTTTTTGAGAAAACCAGATGCTTTCTGTTCTGAAGTACGTGCGATAACAGGGTGGAATGGTTAATGTACAATGTATGCCATCTGCTGACTAATGCAGAGTATTTACACGGGTAAATTCTCCCAATAACTGTGTTTGGTAAATGATTATCTAAATAATACAACTACATTTGAACCACAAATTGGATCTTGCCAATTCTGTTTAACTTTACTAGTCATGATTTGGCATTCCCTCTAATTAGAAAAAATGATAATAAAAGGCAGCTGCTCTGAGGTTAAATTCGATGGTAAGTTTTCAAATGCCTCTCAGATATGCAATAAATAATGAATAAATCTGAATGCTTCTCCCTTTATCCATGTCAATTAAAGGAATAAAGTATATTTCTTAAAACCCTATAGTAGAGCCATGAATTTCTGAGCTTTCCCTCTTCCTGATGGATGCTTTGTGCTACTTTACAAATCAGTTTGAATTATATGTAAACCACACAACTGGAGAAATGTAATTCGTTGTACTTTTGTTTAGACACAGCAAGTAACGCAGATAATTATTAGCTATCTTGTACAATTTATATTCAGTAGAAACAGTTCAAAAGAATGATAAAGATTACCTGTTTTGTTAATTTAATAGTACCTCTGTACAACTGAAATGTGTTCAAATGTAAATCCATTCGCAGGTAGTAATTTCATGGGCCTAATAATTTCTGTCCCTAAATATAAATAGAATAATAGAATATTAATTTTGGTTTTTTCTAACCTAAAATTTCACCTGTAATGATAGCCTCTGACTGACTGCCACAGATAATTCACACTTTGATTTTCTAAGTTCAAGTATCATTTTCAGTGTCATGGAAACTTAATCACAAACTTCATTTGATTAGCATATACGTTAACAGATACTAATCTCACCACCTCTGTTTAGATTTTTTTTTCATTGGCATTGTGAATATTCCCTTTTAAAGACTCATAGAGAAGGCAAGTATGCAGGAGGCAGAAACTGATAGTAATTTCGATCTTGAAATAAGGGAATCTCACTTTGTGAACAATTAAACACCTTTTTACCTGAGGGCACTTTTCAGTCTTCACAATGCAAAATAGTCTTAACTGGTTTGAGGAATCAGAAGACAAAAGTTTTAGGCTACTTGGGTGGCTGGAAATTAAAGAGGGAATTTCCAGAAAAGAAAGCCAAAGAGAAGGGAGCGCCAAAATCTGCACAGAAACTCCATTCAAATACTTGGCTGACCTTCAGACTATGCATGTGCACAGGAGACTCCAGAAGCAACATATGGAAGGCTAAACTAATTGAACAGAGATTTCAGCTGCTTCCCATTTCTGAGAAGACAGAGTTTGAGTCCAGCAAAGGTAACTGCCTGCTAGAACAAAATCGGCACTGTTCAGGGAAAGAAAACAGCATCTAGAGTCTCTAACATATAACCCAAAATGTCTACTAAAGAATCAAAATTTATTAGACATGAAACAGTGAAATGTGACTCATGTTCAAGAAGACAGGCAGTCAACAGAAATCAACCCTGAAATGACCCAGGTAACGGAATTACCAAGCAAAGATCAGCTATTAGAAATATATTCAAATACTTAAAGAAAAACTATGGTCATAATGAGTATACTGATGAGAAATGTCAGGAGAGAAACAGAAGTTTGTTTTTTAAAGGACCAAATAGAAAGTCTGGAAGTGAAAAGAACAATATCTGAAATGAAAAATTCAGTGGATGGGCTTAATAAGAGATTCGGAAAGGAAAGAAAGATTTCAGTAAACTTAAAGTTAGATCAATAGCAATTACCTAATCAGGAAAACAGGACGAAAATATACTGAAAAACCGAAGGAGACTCAGTGATAATAGTAAGTGGTCTAAGACACATGTAATTGGTATCTTAGAAAAGAATGTTGTAAGAGAGTGGATATATTTCTATGTATAACTGATTCACTTTGCTGTATACCTGAAACTAACACAACATTGTAAATCAACTATACTCCAATAAAAGTTAAAAAAAAAAAAACACTAGGGAAAAAAAAATTCACTTATAGACTCAAGAGGCCCAGAAAACCCAAAGCAGGTAATACAAAGAAAAAAAAAAGCCAAAACATTATACATACAGGGGAATAATTGATACGAATGATGACTAAGTTCTCATCAATAAAGGTTAGATGTCATACTTAAATTGCTGAAAGGAAAAAAAATCTTTTATCCCAGAGTTTTATATCCAGTGAAAATACCATTTAAAATGAAGCTGAAATAAAGGCATTCTTTAAAAAAAAAAAAAAAAAAAAAAAGACCTGAAGTAGAAAAAAAAAATGCTTAAAGTATTTCTTCAACTTAAAGGGAAATTATACCATAAAAACCCAGATGCTAAGGATGAAATCAAGAGCATCAGAGAAGGTTAATATCCGGGTAAATGTAAAGGATAACTTTTTAGTGCCATATATTTTATTTTCTTCAGTTTATTTAATAGACCCATGAGTGTTTAAATCAAAATAGAAAAAGTAATTGTGAGTTTCATAGAAATACCAGAAAAATATAAGACAACAAAAACAAAAACAGTAGTAGGTGTAAATGGAGTTACAAAGGTGTAAGGTCCTTATGCTTCTTGTGAAGTAGTAAAATATTATTTGAAATTTGCCTGTGATAACTTAAAGATGTATACTGTAATCTCTAGATCAGCCACTAAAATAGCAAAAGAAATACTGTATAGCTAAATATCTAAAGGTTAGATACAGCTAAAATGTCAATACTGGAAGAAAAATGAAATCTTAAAAATAGGCTATCCACCCTGTGAAGATAACAAAGGGGGAAAATAAATACAAGCAAGGAAAATGATATATTATGAAAACATTGGCCTTAAGATACTTGGTATGGCCATATTACTGTAAGACAACGTAGACTTCAATAGAATTCAAAAACACATGGAATAGTTGTATAACAAAATCAACCAACCTTACTCAAGTGGAATATATAGAACATTATACCCACAAACTGTAGAATACATGTTCATTCAAGTGTGCACAGAACAGAACATTGATCAAGACACATCAGACTTTCAAAAGACTGAAATCTTAGGAGTATGTGCTCTGACCACAATGGAATTAAATTAGAAATCAGTGAAAATAATATATCTGGAAAAGTTATAAATATTTGGAAATTATCAATTGACTTATAAATAGCCATGGGTCAAAGAACTCAGCATCATTTTTCTTCAGGGAAATTCAAATTAAAACCTAATGTGATACTATTTCACAAACACTAGAATGGCTATAACGAAAACAAAAATCTGACAGCACCAGTGTTGGAAAGTATGTGGCACAACTGAACTCTTACACATTGCTGGTGACACATAAAATGGTACCACCATATTGCACAATATTTTAGCATTTTCTTATGAAGTTAAGCATACTCCTACTCTATGACTCAAGATGTCCACTAGATACTTATCTAAGAGAAAAGAAAACACATACTGACCAAAATATTTGAACAAAAATGTCTATACCACCTTATCCGTGATAGCTAAAATTCAGATACAACCCAAATGTCCATCAACAAGAAAAATTAATTATGGCTTATCTATGAAGTGGAAGCATACACTGACAAAACAATGAACTAGGGATACACAATAACAATAATGAATCTCAAGTAGGGTATGTTAAGTCAAAGAAGTCAGAGACACAACAGGGTATATGGTGAATGATTCCATTTCTATGATGTTCAAGGAATAAGTAAAAGTAATGTGTGGTGATAGAATTCAAAAAGAGGTTGACAATGAGGGGTGTGGGTTGACTGTAAGTGGGCAAGAGGAAACTTTCTGGGATCAAGGAAATGTCCTGTTTATTGTATAGGGAAATCATTATAGAATTGTGTACATTCATCAAAATTTATCAAACTATACCCTTCATAACTGAGCATTTCACTGTGTGTAAATGCTGCCTCAATGAAGAACGATAAACAAATATTGAACTCTAGTTAGTAGGTTTTCTTTTTGTAGGGGCATGGGTTAACAATTCTGAAACTAATTTTGTATCCCAGGTGTGAACAAATAATTATATTAACGATAACAGGTAAAAGTTTTTTCACTGTTGAGAAGAGAGATACAAAGATGGAAAGAGACTAGAATAAAGTCTTTAGTGTAGCAATTAGAGTTGTCAGGTAAATAAATGTGTGTGTGTGTGCGTGCGTGCGTGTGCGTGTGTGTGTGTGTGTGTGTGTGTGTCTTTCCTAGTTCAGGCCACTGAAAGAGACAAGAGCTCTCCAGCAACATGACATATCTAGCACCTAGATCTTGGTTTCTGAGTTCTGTTTTCCACTGAAAGGGGATATAACTCCTTAGAAAAATGGCTGACACCACCACTGAGACTATGCCAGAAAATAATTAAGTGCTCAAAGAATCACGAGAACACATCAAAGCACAGAAGAGCCAGCTAGAAGGGACTCACACAGGTCAAATCTGGGGAAATTTGAGCATCAAAATAAATAATAATAATAAAAGATTATAACCCATTGAACAAAATAAGAATCCATGTTTCCAAATTAAATAAATAAATGAGCAAATAAACAAATGAAGAAGGAAAAGCTCTTCCTCATAGTAGAATGCCAACTAATAGATGTAAACAAATAATGTAGTTAGAATGTCATCAATGAGAAATAAAATTAATGGATGAAATGTGATGTGAGAGAGGATATTTCTGTAGCCTCAGTGCATCACTCCACAAATTACTTATGCATTACAAAGAAAAATATAGTTACTTTATATTCATGAATTCTGGGAGACAGCACTTTAAGTTCAGAAAATATATGCATACATACACACACAGAGAGAGGGAATGATAAAGGAAAAGGGGCAAAATACATAAATAATTGGTGACCTTGATAAAGGATTATGGAAGATCTGAACTACTTCTGTATCTTTCATTTTTGAATTCACATTAAAAGTTAAAAATTAAAGCAGCAGCACGGTTCTGGTTCCACTATAGAAGTATAAGCCCACTGCAGCCCATTTCTCCACTGGTTACAAGATCTCTGGACAAAACATAAAAAACAACTACCTATTGCCAATCTGTTTGTCTTTGTCGGAAAACTATTCAGGTCCTCTGCCCATGTTTTTATTAGATTTTTTTTATATTGAGTTGTATGAGTTCTTTAAATATTTTGGATATTAACCCCTTATCAGATATATCATTTGCAAATATCTTCTTCCATTCAGTAGGTTGCCTTTTTGTTTTATTGATGGTTTCCTTCCCTGTGCAAAAGCCTTTTAGTTTAATGTAGCTCCATTTATTTATTTTTGTTTTTGTTTCCTTTCCCTGAGGAGACAGATCAAAGAAATATATATTACTAAGACTGATGTCAAAGAGTTTACTGCTTATGTTTTCTTCTAGGAGTTTTATGGTTTCAGGTCTTACATTTAAGTCTCTAATCCATTTTGAGTTTATTTTTGTATATGGTATAAGAAAGTAATCAAGTTTCATTCTTTTGCATGTACGTGCGCAGTTTCCCCATCACCAATTATGCTAAGTGAAATAAGTCAGACAGAGAAAGACAAATACCTTATGATTTCAATCATATGTGGAATCTAAAAAAACAACTAACCAAAACAAACAAAAACAGAAACAGACTCACAGATACAAACTGGTGGTTGCCAGAGCAGAGGGGTGTGGGGACAAAAATAGGTGAAGGGGATTAAGAAGTACAAACTTCCAGGTATAAAATAAATAACTCATGGGGATGTAATATACAGTATAAGGAATATAGTCAATAATACTGTAATAACTTTGTACAGTGACAGATGGTTACTAGACTTAACATGGTGATCATTTTGTAATGTATTTAAATGTCCAATCACTATGTCGTGCACCTGAAACTAACATAATATTGTATGTCAACTATACTTCAATTGAAAAAAAAAAAGCAACTACCTGAGGGCTCTGGTAAGTAAACAAAAGCAAGAAGATTGCGGAGGGGAAGTCAAAACATGGTAAAGCATCCTGTTAGGAGGATTCTGTACTCAGCTTGTTTCACAAGTGTCCTTAGAATCTTGCTTTATTTTTATATAAACAAAACTGGAAATTATACACAATCTATCATGGTTGCAGTTTATGGGAAAAAAAAACAAAGGCAAACTCCCTGTGGTGGGATTAAACTCAAAGGTTGGTGAGTAGATGCATATCTCTTATCATTTAAGTAAATAAATTTTTTAAGGTTATGGTTTGTACTTTTTAAATCATTTCTCATTTTAACAACTTTTTCAATTAACCAAAAACTTTCGTGTGATATGAAATAGTTCCTACTCTATTAATAAATTCATCCAGCAGCAAAGATAATTTAAAAATTTGGTGTTCAGTTGGCTTAAGAATATGCACAGGGCTTCCCTGGTGGCGCAGTGGTTGAGTCTGCCTGCCGATGCAGGGGACACGGGTTCACGCCCCGGTCCGGAAAATCCCACATGCCGCGGAGCGGCTGGGCCCGTGAGCCATGGCCGCTGAGCCTGCGCGTCCGGAGCCTGTGCTCCGCAATGGGACAGGCCACAGCAGTGAGAGGCCCACGTACCGCAAAAAAAAAAAAAAAAAAAAAAAAAAAAAAAAAGAATATGCACATTTGCAAAATTTCATGAAGATTATACTTGAACAGTGTATTGTGCTTTCTAACTTTAACAAAAGGAATTGCTTAAATATTTTATTGCATGTCAAAATCTGTTAGATTAAAATAAAATTAACTTGAAAGTGTCATATTACAGAGGATTAAAAATGCTAAAAAGCCCAAGTACATGCTAGCCCTTTTGGTTTTGAATGTCTACTCTTTGTAATACTTGGAGAAAGGTTGGCTATTTAACAGAATGATGAGTTACTACTATATCAGAATCCCTGGAAATACCAAAGTATAATTTTTAAATAACAGCATAGGAAAAACAGAAGTAAATTTAAAAATCAAATATAAAGTATTTAAATTTCACTGTAGGTATTATCCTTATAATTGCTTGATTTTTACTAAGCATCATGACCATAATTTTCATCTGACTACAGCACTAAAAATCACTCTTACTGAGAGATCTTGAAAATGTGCTGTTTTCTTTGGAAACATATCAACGTGTTGGGTCTGGAGAAAGCAACTGCCTTGATTTCCTGTACATTAATAGAGAACAACATGAAGATGCACATCATTGTAAGAAATGATCATAAATTGTAACCAAAAGTCCCACATGGTTGTGGGAAGAGAAGACTAAGAATTGATTGAGTCTTCTCATGACAAGATGGAAGGCAGGTTAGAGCAGGTTAAATTCTAAAGTGATGTTTCAAAATGCCTACGCATTTTAACTACTCGTCATTATAAAATGTAACATGAGGAGCTAGTCTATATTTAATTTAGATATTCTCTACTCTCTGAAAATTGCATGATGTTTGGACACTATATATTAGAAGACTGTGATGAAGACTATGTAAGGCTATCTAACATTTTTCCATTGTTTCCGATCTGTGATGTATTGAAAAACACTCCAGCTTCTCTATCAAACCTGATTAACTTATTTTGTATTACTAAAAATAGTAGGGCTTTTGCTTTTTAAAATCTAATTTTTACATAATTCAAAGCCACCTTTCTTTTATATATCCTTATAAACTTAGAATGTGCTTTCAAGGAACAGTAATCAGTCATGAGTTGTTTCAAATTCATTATTCTTCATTCCTTTCTGCAACATCTCCAAAATCCTCTGAGATCCAATACCTCTAGGTTTGCATTTAAAAACCTCAGTAGCCCAAGCCTCAACCTCTGTAACTTTTATTTCTTCACAACCCTCATTTATTCTGCTTTCCCTGGTGTATTTTTCAGATGCTGGTGCTTCATGTCTTTAAAGTGCAACTAGCTCATCCTTCCAGAGCTTCCCTCAACAAAGACTTACAGAGCCTCCTGGGATCAGTACAGAAGACATTCTCATAAAACAGAACAAGCTCAAGACTTTTCACTGGGGCTGCATTTGAAGGCCTGTCAACCCTTATCGGCGAGATCGTTGTGAGGAAAATGGAGTTAGAGTTCTATGAAAAAAGGGGGAAAAATTGAGCCCCCCAAGTCAAGGAAATAGAAGATATTCAAAAAGGTAACACATGTAAATTACATTTGAACAAAATACATAAATTAGATTTGGACATAAAAGACAGAAAATTTTTTTTTAAATTTCTATGCAATGCTTAAGTAAGGGTTGAAAACATTCAGTGAAAACATTTACTTGGTCCATATGAGAAAAAATATATATATATATACATATATATATATATATCTCAATTAACCTTTATATATAGTTAGGCTTTAATGAGGCATAAAATATTTCCATATAAAATATAGACTAGTTAGCCACAAAGAGTGCCAAAACAAAAGCATTTCACAATTATGAGACTTTGATATAATCGTATCCAAGGATACGCCTACAGAGTCTGCTAAATTTCAAAAAACCCTTAAACTAATCCTTAAATTGAAAGCTGACAATCAAATTGTATTCTAGTGATTGAGTGCTTTACTTTTATATAAACTTTAAATTTTTAAAAATTTTCTGTATGTATGAGATATTATTTTTACACCCAGGACGCACTCAAAAACTTAGACATTTGTTTAAAAAAAAATCTTCTGCAGCATTTAAAGTAAATCTCTCTCCATCCTAATATAAACAATGACTATATCTTTGCTAAAATAAATATTTTCCTAAATGAAATAAATTATTCATTCACTGTAAAAGATACCTTGCTCGTGATTAAAAACAAAAACCCACAACAATATCAAGCTACCAATCTGTTAGGGCAATGCATCATCATAATGATAAACAAATTACTGTCCTTGGCAAATTCAGTGAATACCATTTAAAAGGAGGACTGAAGCCAAATAGAAAGTACTAATAAAGATAAAGCAGGGAGCTAGCAATGTCCTCTGAAATTGAACATACGCATTTTAACAGGCATTATCAGCCTTCCATGTTTTAAAGAATGATACATTAGGCACCACTCAATACTCCAAGGGAAAACCTTTAAGGCGTTTATAAAGTATGACTTGGCATACCTAGTTTTAAAGTGAATATTTATAGCAAAGTGTTAACATTATGCTTTAAAACAATCACAGCAACAGAATAAAGCACGTCGGTCCATCAACACTTTATTCAGCAACTACATATAATGTGTAAGGCACTGTCAAAGTCTGTTCTAGATCTCAAGTCTAAAATTCGTCTTGTTTTCCTCCGAACAGGAAGTTCTTCATGTTTTAGGACATCAAAAACTCTTAAGCTGGTGATCAAGAGACTTTCTCCTTATTAAAATTTGTTACTGAAGTATATTATAATATGTAAAAGGACATATTTCATAAGTTTACACCCAGATAAATCTTCACCAAGTATACAACTATATAACCAACACTCAGATTAAGAAACAGAGTATTACATACATCCCAGAAGCTCCTTACTCCCCCTGCTAGTCACCCCACCTCCATGAGTAACTACTATCCTTCCTCTAACAGAATGGATAAGCTTTACCCTGATGCTGTACTTTGTGTAATAGATTCACGCATCATGGGCTCTTTGGTTACTAGCTTCTTCCAATATTATGCATGTGAGATTCAGCTACATGGCTACATGTAGTTATAGATTGTTCATTTTCATTGCTATATAGTATTCCATAGAGAGGAACAGAGAGTATACACATTCATAATGTATTGTATATTCGTCTTTTTTTGGAAATGTGAGTAGTTTGGGTTTGGGGCTATTACAAGTAGTGGTGCTAGGAACATTCCAACGTGTACCTTTTGGTGAATATGTAAGTATACAACTAGGAATGGAATTGCTAGGTCATGTATCCTTATTAATTTGTAAATACATTTTCCATATTGAAAAATGGAAAAAAAAAAAGCAATGTAGTGCCAAACAAATCACTTAAAAGCTCACCATTTAAAAAGATATACAAAGTAAGAACTTAAGGGACCTGACTCTAACCTATTTCTTACCACAGGTCAGATACCACATTTAGCAACCTGATATGACTCATCCAGACTTTTTCTGTGCTATGTGGAATTAATAAAGGCAGAACAATTATTAAAAGTGACAGGAGTGAAATTCTACCATGTGTTGAGTGAGAATGTTAATTCACGTTTCAAAAAACCTCATCACCAAAGTACAGGCAATGTTTCTGACCACATCATAGTAACTGAGCTAAGAAGCATACACCGTAAGATTGGGAGGCTATTACTATCTTCACCAGTAGATAGCCAACAGCTCAAGAAATGAGTTCACTACATTTTAAAGTGCTTTCAATGATCTCATAATTTGAATTGCACTCAACTGTGATCTCTGACAGCTATAGCAAAGTTTTACAGTTTTACGGGTATTTATCATACAAGCATCTGAATGAAAGCGCTTCTGATTCAAATTCTAGAAGACACACATCACCAGAGAAAATAAACTTAAATTCATCATCTTTAATTCTGTCAGTCTGAGCTCATTTTAAAAGTTTTTTTTAAAAAGTATTTAAATCCAAATATTTGGCACTACCTCTTCATAGAAAGAAATATATCCATTTCAACAATGAAATCCTTAACCACCCCCCCCAAAACAAAAGCCACTTTCTTTTCTGATAGACAAGTATTTTAAAGTATTCCTACCACTTTAAATTTGCAATGACCTCATCATCCTCATCCTGGTTTCTTGCTTACAGAGAAAGCAGTTCCGTTTTCTCACGCTACTTAAATCTTGAGTAAACAACAGATCTTTGTTGAACCTCACTTGGTTCTCTTATTCCTCTCTATTCCTGTTTTGCTCTATTTTGAAATTTTCTCAACATTTTGAAATATCACAAGAAAATAGAAGATACTATCTTACTTTTTAATTTTAGACTAAACTGCAGATATATGAAGCATCTTTGTGCTTTCAGATAAATGATTGTACAGCTGACCCTTGAACAATGTGGGTTTGAACTGCCTGGGGTCCACTTATACATGAATATATTTCAATAGTAAATACTACAGTATTACACGGTCCATAGTTGGTCGATTCGTGGATGCTGAGGAACCCCAATGTGGAAGGCCGACTATAAATTATACATGGATTATACATTGTTCAAGGGTCAACTGTATTGTGCAAATGGTTAATTCCTCCAGAGTACCCTTAGAAGTGTCTCAGTGTCTAAGATAAGATCCCCTGTCTCTTTCTCCTGAAGGTACCTCTACATGTAACTCTTACTTTAAAGTAAAATTGACATCTCAGAGTTTTAAAAATAATTCCCACTGAAACCTAATTGTACAATATTTTTAAGAAAAGTATATTTTCCTTTATACCTAAAATTTATTGAGTGCTTACATATACCATTATCTAACCCAAGTGGTTTGTATGTATAATCTCATTTACCTCTCACCCCCCAAAAAGGAAGAAAGGCTATAAGATAAATTATATTATTATTATGGTTGAAATTCTTGTTTAATAAATAAAATAAGGTATAGCGAGATTAAGTAACTTTCCTAAGACCACGCACTATCAAATGTTGGGGCCAAGATCTGATCCCAGGCAGAGGGACAACGAAGTTCACCTACTTAACTACCATGCCCTGTTGTTTCCCAGATTCGTACATATGCCTGTATATTCAAAATACTTCTAATTTATTCACTGCTCCCACACAGGACTCTCAAGAACAATAAGAACTATCTTCAACACCCACAACCTAGAATAATTACTTATAGGAAGCTCCAAGTTCCCTAAAGACTGGTCTGTCAAAAAACTAAGTTGACACCATTGACACCAACTGAACATCTTAAGACCAATGGCCCCTACAGGCATATTCCAAAGGAAGATGGAACAGTTTAGGCATCCAAAGTCCAAGGAAAAGATCAGGAACTTGGAGATGTGTAGTAGTTAAAAGGGAAGAACAAAATGTGTCTAAGATTCAGGGAAAGCAGGTACAAGAAAGCTAGAAATTAGAGCAAGGGAAGCAAATAAGGTAAAGAGAAGATCATCAGTACTTAAAGCTCAGAAAGGATGTTTCTGAACCTATAAGGCACCTACCTTTCCTATTCAGGCCCCCAGAGTCAATGCCAAATAAGCCTGTGTGAAGGCTTGTGGGAGGTAATCACATACTCATGGTATGCGTGGGCAGGAGGCCAAACCCATTTAAGAAGTTTTCCTCATGCCAGGCTAGCATGGGAGCCCTGGAAAACAGGCAGTGACAAATCAAACATTATAATACACTTTCAGTGGGGAGAAGGTGCAAAATCAGGTAGCAGAGCCACTCCAGGTAAACTTCCCCTACTTACCAGTTTTACATTGGGCTGGCCCTGGGGAATACTCAGTATTAATGGGATCACAATATTAATAGGATTTCATAAAGTTTAGGGATGCACATCTTTAAATTACTTGCTTATCCCCTCCTCCCCACTGCTTTTTCCCTCTCCTTTTCCAATCAGAAATCAACAGAGGAAGGTAGGAAAAGAGGTGTAAAGGTGGAGAGACTGAATTCCTTGGGAAGTCTAGAATAGCCTTAACCAAATGGTGGAATGGAAGAAGACTAGGGTACGGAGATTAGACATGTCCACTGAACAAAAGGGGTCTATTCAGACGAGCTGAGCACTGTGGCCAAGCTGCGCAATGTTCTAGGGCAAATTACCTCATAATTGTGTGCCTCAATTTCCTTAGTTGGAAAAATAGGTGTGACAATGCTTTCTTCACAGGGTTATGAGGAATTGAAATAAGACATGTGACAGTATCTGGTATATCTTAAGGCATTCAAAGATGTCAGCTGACTCAATTCTTTCTCTGAACACTCACACAAATGTTTATGTCTCTCTTAAGGCATAATTTACTTCCTACTTGCACTATAGTTATTTCTACATGCATCCTATCTCCTGCATTAGTGTGTAAGCTCACTGACAGCAGGATATATGTCTGATCCATGAGTATCTTTCTTAGTTGGAATTTAGTAAATGTTTATTTGGATGCATATGTTTAAAACAGAAAAGACCACTGAAAGACAATGGAGTGCATAATAATCAGCCAAGTAAAGATTGGGAAAGGACCCTGTCAAATTACCCATGACCTTTTTCACAGAGCTAGAACAAATAATCCTAAAAATTCATAAGGAACCATAAAAGGCCCAGAATTGCCAAAGCAATCCTGAAGAACAAAGCAGGAAGCATAACCATCCCAGACTTCAGACAATACTACAAAGCTACAGTAATCAAAACAGTGTGGTATTGGCACAAAAACAGACATACAGATCAATGGAACAGAATAGAGAGCCCAGAAATAAACCCACACACCTATGGTCAATTAATCTTTGACAAAGGAGGCAAGAATATACAATGGGAAAAAGACAGTCTCTTCTGCAAGTGGTGTTGAGAAAATTGGACAGCTGCATGTTAATCAATGAAGTTAGAACACACCCTCTCAGCGTACACAAAAATAAACTCAAACTGGCTTAAAGACTTAAGCGTAAGACATGACACCATAAAACTCCTAGAAGAGAACATAGGCAAAACATTCTCTGACATAAATCATACCAATGTTTTCTTAGGTCAGTCTCCCAAGGCAATGGAAATAAAAGTGAAAATAAACAAATGGGACCTAATTAAATTTACCAGCTTTTGCACAGCAAAGGCAACCATAAACAAAATGAAAAGGCAACCTACAGACTGGGAGAAAATATTTGCCAACAGTGCGACCAACAAGGGCTTAATTTCCAAAATGTACAGAGAGCTCATACAACTCAACAACAAAAAAACAAACAACCCAATCAAAAAATGGGCAGAAGACCGAAACAGACATTTCTCCAAAGAAGAAATACAGATGGCCACTAGGCACATGAAAAGATGCTCAACATCACTAATTATTAGAGAAATACAAGTCAAAACTACAATGAGATACCACCTCACACCAGTCAGAATGGCCAACATTAAAAAGTCTACAAATAACAAATGCTGGGGAGGATGTGGAGAAAAGAGAACCCTCCTACACGGTGGGAATGTAAGTCTCTACAGCCACTGTGGAAAACAGTATGGAGGTTCCTCAGAAAACTAAAAATAGAATTACAATATGATCCAGCATTCCCACTCCTGGGCATATATCCAGACAAAACTATAATTCAAAAAGCTACATGCACCCCAACGTTCACAGAAGCACTATTCACAACAGCCAAGACATGGAAACAACCTAAATGTCCATCGATAGATGAATGGATATAGAAGATGTGGTACATATATACAATGGACTATTACTCGGCCATAAAAAAGAATGAAATAATGCCATTTGCAGCAACATGGATGCAAATAGAGATTATCATACTAAGTGAAATAAGTCAGAAAGAGAAAGACAAATAGCATATGATATCACTTATAGGTAGAATCTAAAATATGACACAAATGAACCTATTTATGAAACAGAAATAGAATCAGGGACATAGAGAACATACTTGTGGTTGCCAAGGGGGAGGTGGATGGGGGAGGGTTGGATTGGGAGTTTGGGATTAGCAGATGCAAAGTGGTATATATAGAATGGATAAACAACAAGGTCCTACTGTATAGCACAGGGAACTATGTTCAATATCTTGTGATAAATCATAATGGAAAAGAATATGAAAAAGAATGTATGTAAATGTATATATGTATATAACTGAGTCACTTTGCTTTATAGCAGTAACACAACATTGTAGTTCAACTATACTTCAATTAAATAAAAAAAGAAAAAGGATTGGGAATGGAGATGTTCAAGGCAGGAGATACCTGGACATTTGGTCCAGTGGAGAAAGAGCCAGAAAGTCCTTATAAGTGATAGAGGGACACAGCAAATGGACTGTGTTCATGGGAACCAAGCAAGATGGGACACCATCTTGGGTCTTATGTTTGCAACTTGGGTGTAGTTGAACTAGTAAAAATTTAAACAACAAAAAAAATTTGAGCCAAAAAAATCAAGTTACTGGGGGACATGGGAGGAAATAAGTGAACATATACATAATTTTAATGTTAATAAAAATAAATACTTTCTAGAAGTAATGACTGTGGTTCTAGAGTTAGTAAATTCTAGGTTTGACTCTGGTTATTAGCTATTTAATTGTGGGCAAATTATATAATTTCTCATGTATCATATATGCAGAATAATAGTACCTACTTCAGGGAAATGATGAGGGGATTAAATAAGATAATTCAAGCTAGGGCACTTAGCACAGTGGTGGCAATATAGTAAGTACCCAAAAAATGTCAGTTTTAACAATAATAATTATTATCATTATTGCTTTCATTTTACAACTGAAAAATACAGAATGTGGGACGATAACATAATATTTCCAAAGTCATATAGCTAATAAGTGTTGGAACCTGGAATTAAGCCCCGGTTAGACGGCCAGGGAAGCCCACACTGTTAAGACTTACAATAGAAGCAGGACGTTTGGACACATGAACAAAACAAAAGAGTACTTCTTAGAACAGCAGAGTTTGCACAGGACTGACCCTGTTGGTGGTGTGTATTGTCTTGACCCACTATGTCCTAACATAAAGATTAGTCTCATAGGCAGCAGAAGGGTAGCTTAAACCTCAGGGCTCTGGTCCCTAACCCAACCATGGGGGCTGGAAAGAGGTATAAACGGGAGTTAGTTTGGTCACTTCGATCTCCCTTAAATGTTCCTGATAATCTGGCAATCCATCAGTTGGGAAAATATCAACATAAAAACTATTTATTGTTGGGAGGTGGAATAAGAACATGGTCCTTGCATTAATATAAACATGGTTTTAAGTTCTGGATCTTCCACTTACTAACTCAAACTACAGGTGAGTCATTTAACATCTTTAGGGTTCGGTTTTCTCATCTGTAAAATGGCAATATTAAAAGTAGATACAATATACGTTAGTCTTGAAAGTTAAATGTAATGTACGTGCTGTATACTCAATAAGTGTTAGCTATTCTGGACATATTATTAGTACTCACCCATAACTGGTTCTCCTCTCCTTCTTTGACTCATGGGAGGCTGACTTCCCAGCTGTCTTGAAGTAGGTGTGGCTGTAGGAATAGCTCCAGCTAATGAAGTGTAAACTGAAGTGACATAAGTTACTTAGTGAGAGAAAGTGTGAAAAGGCCCTGCCCAGCCTCCTCTGCTGTGGCAACCCTGGAAGACCATGTTGAGATGGTGTTGTGACAAGTTGGTGCCTCTTTCCAAGCCTGGGTCTCTTAGTGACTGTGTGGCACTGGGTGCCTCCTTGCCCTATTTTGGACGTGTACTTTGAGTGAAAAAATAAAACGTTGTTGTATTGTCACTGAGATTTAGCAGTTACCGTGTTATCCTAGCATACTTAAGTCTATCCCGTCTAATACAGGTATTATCATCATCATCCATTATCATTATATTGTTCATCATCATTTTCATGGTATCCACCACTGTACTTAGTATATTTTATGTTATGAATTTTGCTCTACTTATATTTTGAAGCACATTAAATGTAAATTACAGTAAGTATAGTTTGGGTCAACAATAAGTATGTTTAAATGTTTTGTCACCTTTAACTCACTATCTTATGGGACATTGAAATTCCACACTATGGACAATTTAAGAGGTGAGAGTTAATTTTTTGAAGATTTAAATACTTTTAAAAAGTATGAAAAGTGTACAATATGGCAAAAACTCAAATTCCAAATGGAGGAAAATTTTTTGAAATACTGATTTTACATAAGCCTAGGAATCTATTTCTAAGATACAGAATAAACTTACTTTATTTTTAAAGTAGCTACTGAAAACTTAACAATGAGTAGTGAATTGTGCCAAATGATACAATAATTATAGGAAAGGCACAGATAAGTGCCTTTGCACCATTCTTGACAAGACAGTGAAGTCTGAAACCATGGGATGAGAAGAAATGAGATGCAAATAAGACTATGTTAGATTTTTAATTTTATCTAATACTATCAAATGTCAGCATTATACTAGATAGTATTGTATAATATCTGCATTATTTAAAGAACACCAGCTGCTTCAGGATATAACCCCCAAATCTCAGGAACTTACCCAATCAATGTTTATTTCTCTCTCATGCAGAGTCCTGGTCAGGAGGTTCTCCTCCACGTGGTGACTCATGAATCCAGTTTCCAACCATCTAATGGCTGTGCATTTTGCTGGCTGATAAACAAAGAGAAAGAACATGCAGAATGGTAAGAAAAGCTTAAGAACACAGGCCTAGAAATGTAGCCCAATATATTGTCCAGAGCTAATCAAGAGTCTCCACCCATATGCAGTTATGTTGAAACAAGAATATGCAGTAATATGCAATGAATATATATATGTATATATATATATGCAGAATTAAGGATTTTACATTATTAAATATTGAATTTAAACTCTAGAAAATTAGACTGCGAGTATCCAAAAATATAGAGCAAGCAATAATGTACTAAAAAGTATGGAAAAACTGCTGAGTAGAATGCAGAATGAATCCAGACACTTCAACGTCCATCTAATGGGACTTCCAAAAAGGCAACAAAGAAAGAATTGAGAGAGAAAATATAATGCTTAGAAATTTCTCCAAGCTGAAAATATTCACTATATTCTGGATTGAAACAACCAAAAACTATACTGCAAAGCAGGATGTATGTCTGGTACAGTAGAGTGTAATGTCAGACAAAAGATACAGGGAAAAGCGAGATTACTTATAATAGGTAAAAAATAGACATCAAGCTTCTAATCAGAAGTATCTGAAATAAAAAATCTGTGAAGAGAGCTTAAAATTAGAAGAGATAAAAAGAGAAAAAGTTTGAACACAGAATTGTATATGTAATTAAAGAGTGGGAGAAAGAAGAACATTTTCATACATTCAGGAACTCAAAACCTTAACCATTAAAGAACACGTTCTGAAAGAGTGAGTAAAAGATGTGTTCCAACAAAAAAAGAAAGTAAAATAAGAAGTAAGGAATGGGGTACAAGAAGTAATGGGAAACAAAGCAAAACAAAAAATCAGGAACTCGTTAAATCTAAGTATTTATTGCAAAATATTATGCTTATAAAAATCTGGAACTAAAATTCTAAATAGAAGCCACATTAGAATTTGAAATGATAAGGGGAAAGAGTGGACAGTAATGAAACCATGATGAGTTTTTTGTTTTGTTTGCTGTAGAGTTTTAATTACAGATTTACTGGAAAATTATAAGTTAAATATTTGAAAATTTAAGAGTAATTCACAGAATAATAAAAATTAGAGTATTAGAAAATTAGAATAGAATGGAAAATTTAAATTTGAAAATAGGAGATGAAAAGAAATAAACAAATTCAATAAATCCAACAAAAAGCCAAAAAGGGAGGAAGGAGAAAATATAGAAAGCATACCACTACACAGAAAAAAATAACAGAAGTTGGCAAAATTAAATTAAAATCATAGTATATACGAAAGGTTCAAAATCGCCCCTTAACTCCTCAGAATGCATTTAAATATTTGAGAGCTTTATCCTTATTTTCAATATACTCTATTAATCCTTAAGTATTCAAGTCATTCATTTCTGAAGAGCTTTTGCAGTTGTTTTGAGTTGTGATTTCAGTTTATCTTTGCAATTCAGGGTCAGTTTTGATTTATCTCCTCATCGTGGGTCTTATTTTCCTACCACTTTGCATACCTGGTAAATTCTGACATTATAGACATTTCGATTTTTACCTTGTTGGGTGCTGGATATTCCTGTATGCCTAAAACATTCTTCATCTTTGTTCTAGGATGCCATTAAGTTCTTGGAATAGTTTGATTTTTTTCAGATTTTCCTTTAAAGACTTGTTTGGCAGGACCAGGGCAGTGCTCAGTCTAGGGCTTATTATTCCTCCCTATTAAAATAAGACTCTTCTGTGTATTCTACCTAATTCCCCATGAGTCATAAGGTTTTCCAGTCTGTCTGGTGGAAACAGGCCCTATTCCCAACCCTGTGTGTATATTGAGCACTTTTACCTCTCATGTGAAATATATCAATTCACCTTTAATAACATAATTAGAAATTGTATCTGATCCTGTTGGTCCCTCCCTTCCCAGTTTTGATTCCTTTTTATCTTTTAGCCCTTTAACTTTCCTTTGCATTTAAAAAAGATTTACTTCACTTGTATCATCCTGTCCCCTTCAGCCCTCCAGCTTATTTTCCCATCACTGGACATCTTTGAATCTACTGGGTATCTTTACAGAAAAATGCTGGTAACAATTGAAGAGTTTATTTTATTTAGCTTGCCTTTTCCCTAATCCATTAATAATTGCCTAGCAGGCCCATAAAATTGAAAAGTTAGAGACTGAATAGCACATTCTTATTTGTTTTATCCACAGAGAAATAAATCTACTTGTAAGATTTAATCCTACAATCCATTAAAAACCATCCAAGTGTCATTGACTTCCAACTGAGAAGTCAATGCTTTCAATTTAGGAAGATAACGCACCATCTTTCATGACAAAAATTTTTTTCACTTTTGGGTTTTTAAGAGTATTATCAATAAATATCAAATTTAAAGCACACTTAATGTCAGATTCTACAGAACAACCAGGAAGTTATTCATCCCAGGTTCATACTATATAAGCTTTTAGATGCTGTGCATGCATGTGTGTATATGTATATGTGTGTTGGGTGTTATTTACAGAGGAAATAAAATGATTATAAGATCCTCTCTTTTTGATAGGTAGATGGATCAATGAATGGGTGGCATTGAAAAAGACCATAAATTTCCTTAGTACAAAAGGCAGTACACAGAAAAGTTTGTATAGATTTACATCAAGCTAGATAGGCAGCAAGTCTACTTTTTACCACAATCTTTACTATTGACTGAAGTGGCTAAACTCTCACTTTTGTGAGGCTAGAATAAGGGAGATAAGCGGCGAAGAATCAGACCTGACAAACAGTAAATCTGTTAACAATGATAGGTAAAAAGCACGGATTCTGGAAACAAAGAAAGAATTCTTTAAGACCTTGACTAGGTGTCAAAACAAGTTTGAAATGAGGGAAATGAGAAACCAAAAAAAGCCTAAAATCACATGTTGGAGTCCTGTAATAGACAGAGAATAATGAGAAGGAGACTTGAGGGAAATGTGTAAAATTCAATTCCCCAGAGAATCATGATGAGACCCTGGGAAAAAGAACAAATCCTTTCATGAAGATAGTATTTAAATCAGGGATATCCATGTACCTGAATTGATTTGAAAGCAGTTCTACCAAGAATCAAGAAAGATTAACTGGAAAACATTTACAATATTTTTATGTGCTTATCCTGCCTTTTTATTGAGGTATAAATTGACATACAGTATTATGTTAGTTTCAGGTGTACAACATAATGATTCGATTATTTGTATATATTGCAGAATAATCACCACAATAACCCTAGTTAATATCTGTCACCATATAGTTACCAATTTTTATTTTTGTGATGAGAACTTTTAAGGTCTATTCTCTCAGCAACTTTCAACTATGCAATACAGTATTATTAACCATAAGCACCATGCTGTACAACACATCCCTTTAACTTATTTATTTTATAACTGGAAGTTTGTTATAATATTTTAAATCTTATAAGCCTAAATCATAAGTCATAGGTGGAAAATTCATTTTACTTCATTTTTATTTTTTTCAACAAGAACTTCCTAATGATTTTAAGAGAGCCAATTTGCTCAGAAGAGAATATAAAAGGGAGGTGGCTCATGAAGTAAGGAACTTCCTTTCCTTCATACGTGCAGCACTGGATAAATAGCTGTATTTCATATGGGTTTAGGTTTAGGCCACGTAAAATGAGTTAATTCTATATCTTTTCCACTCCAAAGATGGCACTATGGGCACACCATCTCTAGGCACACATATCTGTAAGACACACATCACACAAATGTCAAGACATACATACCGACACACCACTGTATGTTCCACCAAAACCCCTAGCAATAGTGGTGCTAGGTTTCCCTCTGAGTCGTTGTTCAAATGGTAAGGAACATTTACACGCGTAATGGAACCCAGTCCGTCTCTACTCTCTTGTAGATAATCCCCCTAGTGACCACAGCACACTGTTCTAAAGGCAATACCTGAATGTAGTCAGAAGCTATGAGAGAGCTGGATGAACTGGTTCACAAGGGCATTACACTTACCCTTGGAATCATGAGAAACTCAACACGAAAGCTAGTGAAACAGAGAAAGAGGTCAAATTAAAGCCTTTAGAATTGGAATGGCTAAAGATTTTAATCATGATCAGTGAGGTGGTCTATTTCTAAGATGCCTATTTAACCCTAATAGCTTAATCTCTCCGAAAGAGAAGACGATAATCTCTCAAAAACAGCACAGAAAAGAGGGTAAAATAGAATATAAGCCCTGGCTATGTGTATGACTGTGTGACCTTGTGTATGTGTAGCTTAGAAAGTAGACATGAGACGTAAAGCTTACTTTAAGATTGCGATTTGATCGCCTAAGTTTTAGGCTGTAGGTTAGTTTCCATATATATTTAAATTATTCAATGGAAGTTCTTATGAAAAGGATTGTGTAGTCCAAAGGAATTCCTGCTGCTTATATTAAAATGCTTGCTATGCTCCTCTACGATATTTCCAGGGGCATTTTCTGTTTGTTTCTTGGTAGAATGTCTGTAAGAGGGTGACATACTATCACCACTGTACAAATATTTGTTTCACAGCTGTGAAGAAAGTATAATGAGAGAATAGGAAAGTAAAACAAACAATAAATAGGACCGCACATGAAACCCTGAAATGTGTTGCCACCATAAATGAAATATGTATTTAATGATTCCATAATTACCATGATTGAAAAGGTAATATACACAGAAAGCTTTAAAAACCGACTGCATACTCTCCAGAATAAATAACTTAGCTAATACAAAATTATTCACTTTTTCAATAGAAAATTGCGGGAAAATACTTTTTATCAATATCATCTTTCTTCTTTGTTGTTATACATATACATTGTCATAAACTGAAAAATTTGAAAGAGAGTAAGTTTCCCACTTAGAAGGAGCACTGTTAAAGTGGCATTAGCTACTTCATTTTTAATGAACTGTTGGTAAAATTAATATCAGAGAAGGCCGGTAATACTGATAATCATAAAAAACAGAATGATACAGTGCCCACCCTCGAGACACACTCTAGCAAAACTCCTAGCAATAGTAGTGGTAGGTCTCCCAGCAAGATGGTGGCTGGCTCAGGTCATTTTGATTAACATACCTCCATTTCTAGCACACAGAAGTAAAGTTTCACATGCCCAATATTCTAGTCTATGCCTCAGTCTTCTGAGTAGATGTTCCCTAAGCTTCCTTTCTGGCCTATGTGGATTTCTCCCAACAAATTTGAAAAAGTACCTACTGTGATTCACCAAGTAAACATTCCCTGCATCTTGCCCTCCACTCTCTCACTTCCCATTTGCATTCAATAGTTCAGAGGTGGCTTGAACAGCAGTTATGGTCTGCCACTGGGAAATTTCTATAGAGCTAAATATTATTTATAACAATAATAATAGCTAATGTTGATTAGCAATTTCTATCTGCCAAAGACTTTGCTAAGTGTTTCACACATTTTATCAACCAAACTGAAGAAGAAACAGAGGATCAGAAAGATTGAATACTTTATTCCAAATCACCCAGATAATAAAGGTGGAGCTGGAATTTGAACTCTTTGTATGTCCTACTCAAGATAACAAGCACTTAATCACTCCTTCACTGCATATTGTCCAAATGCAACTACAGATATACTGGTTGTAAGCCAATTCCTGATGACCTGAAGTGAAACAGAATATACTGAGGACAACTCAGAAAATTCTAGACTCACAGAATACCCTAGGACCTAATTGGTTACTAGAGACTTCAAGCAAGGGTTCTTAAACTAAGCTTCCATAGGTGGCACACGTAAGAAGTAAAAATTGCAGGTAAAGACATGTCAACAAGAGTAACACGCAAGGAGCCTTAACAGACAGCTTGTTCAGTACGTGGCTCATTGGACATATGATGATAGCATTTAGTTCCGGTCTCAATCGTGAGTTCGGTATATGTCTGTGTGAAGTCAGGCAGTGAAATATTCTTAGACCACTCAAGACATTCAGATCACGGATATCCCCTCTAATGTCTAAGTGTTTAGAGTATCTGTTATAGATACAAGTTCAAGACCCACATCATTCACTTGCCTAACTTTAAACTTTGTGAAATCTTTATAATGTATTGGCTACATTTAAAAAAATGTAAAAGATTCCATTTTTGTATATTACAATAAAATCCTTTCTTATTTTACTTAGAAAAATATTTTCCTTGCAGGAGCACTAGTAAAACAGAATTTGATATGCTTCAGGAGCTTTCTTGAAGATGTGGGGATATGGAAGAAATACCTCAATAACTTGTTTCCCACTTCTAAAGCTGCACTAAATGAAAGGAGCTGTTATTAATCTTGCCGTCGCCACAGAGAGCAATGTGGCAATCAGGTGTGGCTAGTCAAAGTAGATTCAATTATGCACCTATAGAACTTTTCTTACTCAGAACACAAAAATGTCACTTAATATAGATTTTGAGTTCTATACAGTAGAATTGTAGTATATTAGAAAACGTTCTTCAAATTGAGCAACTCTGAAAGCTGTGAAAACCTTCCTACTCCACATGTCTCACAGAATATAAATGGAACAGAGATGTCAGTGAGAAAAGTCAATTTTATTTTTCTGCAGGTTCACCAGCGTATGTTTGCTCAAAGACCATTGGCAAGATTAGAAGTTTGTTGCTATTCAAGTCATTTTCCATGTTCTGAAGGACTTTATTCATAGTTCCCATACTGCTAAAACTTAATCACTTAATCTTCTACCAGGTCCCGAGAAAGCACAAAGTAAATAATGTTTTACTAATGGTTCTGATGAACCTAGGGGCAGGACAGGAATAAAAACGCAGATGTAGAGAACGGACTTGAGGACACGGGGAGGGGGAAGGGGAAGCTGGGACAAAGTGAGAGAATAACATTGACACATATACACTACCAAATGTAAAATAGATAGCTAGTGGAAAGCAGCTGCATAGCACAGGGAGATCAGCTCGGTGCTTTGCAACCACCTAGAGGGAGGGAGGGAGACGCAAGAGGGAGGGGATATGGGGATATATGTATGCATATAGCTGATTCACTTTGTGATACAGCAGAAACTAACAGAACACTGTAAAGCAACTATACTCCAATACAGGTGTTAAAAAAAAAAATAATGCTTTACTGAACAACAAGGGGAAAGTTAATGAAAAGGTGAGGGAGGGGAAAGGAAAAAGAGCAGGACCCCACGGAGAAAAAACAGAGTTGCATTTCTTACATTTAGTCCTGACACATCATGAAAACTAATGATGTAACTCCCATGAGCTGCATGCAAATCAGAGCATTAATCTCTAACAAAATGGTTTATGTAACAGGAACCAACAAACAGATCTCCTTCAACTGCAGTAAATCAAACATGGTGGGTCGCTTCCGTTTGACTGATGAGCACACGTGTCACTGGCAGGAGGGCAGTGACATATGGAAGAGCAATAAATATTTTTTCTGACACTCCAGCAGCCCTTGTTCAATGACACTAAAGGAAGATAGAAGACTTCAGGAGAAAATGCAGGCCTGTCTCTGTTAGCTGTCGTGCCACTGCCGAGGCAGCAACTCCAAGGTGATTTGGTGTTCCGTGGTGTAGCTTACACGTTTAGTCTTAAACAAATAAACAGCCTGAAAGCAAAGAATCAATAGTTCTCTCAGAACAGTGTCCACAGTGTTTCAGATGATGGCATTCTCCTAATAACTTAGATTTCCTTTAATGACAGTGATCTTGGGCACCTTCAGATTCTCTGACCCAGTGCTCAACCAAATCTTGTTAAAGATTTTCTTTGTCCTCCTCAACACTACAGTTTATGTGCTGTCTGCATAACTTTCCTTTTCCTAGTAGGAAGAAAATCAGGGACAAATGTGTTAGAATGTATTATGTTATAATCCATGTCCAAGAGATTTTGAGGTATTTGATTCCAAAACACCGTGTACTAATTTTTCAATTATCTCAGTATTTCCTCAAAGCTCCTCAAATGTTATGATTTTGGCCCCTACCAAGCATGGGTATTAACGGCTACTATGATTCCCTCTAATAGGCAAAATGCAATAGGTGTATTAAAATGTAAACCTGAGCTGTTTACAGCTTGACTTGTGTGGCCTCTAATTCCCTTTGAACACCTGCTGTCACCAGAGGACACCTGAATCTCAAGTGGTGAGGAGAATAGCACATGGTTCACATGGACCTCTGCCAACTCCGGTGCCAGAGTCGCAGTATAGTGGAGTGTAAAAACTTCGCATGGTTCAACCAGATTCTGTGGGGCAGGATTGGAAAGACAGAGTTCTGGGCCTGCCACAGAACAAAGATCCAACCAGGGAGATGGCCGTTTTCAGGGCTGCCAGGAAAGTCACTCAAAGAGATGTGTGTGGCAAGTGAGCAAGAAGAGACAGGCAAGTTACCCACTTTGAGATCCAAGAAAAGGAAGTTTGTCAGATATGGATGCCACACCACGGTAAAAGGTAACGCTCTTTGGTCCAGTTTCAGGGAGTTGTATTCTCTTGCTGAAAGCCTCTATTCCAGTCTCCTGATTGCACTTTAAGAGAAATGAACAAATCTGGCCTGGCCTCATAATCACTCAAAATTTGATACTTAAAATATAGGAGAACAATGGAGTACTGTCCAATATAAAAACAAGTCAAGAACTGGACTTAAAATATTCTTCTAGTACTAATTTGGGTAAATTGCTTACCATTTGTAAATATTTATTTTTATTTTTTTACATCTTTATTGGAGTATAATTGCTTTACAATGGTGTGTTAGTTTCTGCTTTACAACAAGGTGAATCAGTTATACATATACATATGTCCCCATCTCTCTTCCCTCTTGCGTCTCCCTCCCTCCCACCCTCCCTATCCCACCCCTCTAGGTGGTCACAAAGCACCGAGCTGATCTCCCTGTGCTATGCGGCTGCTTCCCACTAGCTATCTACCTCACGTTTGGTAGTGTATATATGTCCATGCCTCTCTCTCGCTTTTTTTTTTTTTTTTCAGTCTATTTCAGAGGTAGAATACTTCATTGTGATATATTACTTTTCTCATACAAAAATTGATGTGTCTTTAGCACATCCTCAAGATTATTCAGACTCTCAATATATCATTTCTCACATGGGAACCCATATTTTCCTGAAGACTACCCTCCGCAGCATGTATATAGTTGCCAACAAAGCCTCAGGAAATTACAGCATAGAACTGACTTCAAATCAGTCAACTCCATCATGTTTCTCTTCCCAAACCACTTACACTGAGCTCCCTTTTCAATTCCTATACATGAAGGAGATACTATAAATTTGCTGACTATGGTGATAACAAAAATATAGTCCCACTTCCAGTTATGATAGAGCAGCTTAGAGTTAGCCAGCCAATCTCCTGCCAATACCCCCACCCAACTGTAGAGAAATACTGAAATCATAGCTGATTAAAGGTACAGGACATCAACCAAGGCAGGCAGAATTTGAGCATCTGAGACATGCTCTGTTGATTTTCCAACAGACACTATGGAAGCCAGGAAACAATAAAAGGCTCTAACATGCTGACAGAAGATAACTGTTGTTAAGCAAAATTTTATACACTACAAAAGTATCCAGCAACAGAAGGTAAAATTAAAATATTCTCAGACCAAAATAGAGAATTTTTTCATCAGCAAACACAAAAAGATTTATAACTTGACCTAATTGGCATGCAGTAGAAAACAACTGAACATACATTATTTCCAAATCATATGGAGCATTTACCAAAATTGACTGTGTGCTGCACAAAAAACATGACTCATTTTAAAGTATTAAAATCACTGAGAATATGTTTTTAATTTTAAAACGAATTTGAAAAGATACACGCACCCCAGTGTTCACAGCAGCATCATTTATACTCGCCAAAATATGGAAGCAACCTAACCGTCCATCAACAGATGAACGGATAAAGAAGATGCGGTATACATACACACAACGGAATACTACTGAGCCACAAAAAAGAATGCAATTTTGCCGTTTGCAACAACACAAATGGGCTTGGAGGCCATTATGCTAAGTGAAATAAGCCAGACAGAGAAAGACAAACACCGTATGCAATCACCTATATGTGGAATCCAAAAAATACAACAAACTACGGAATATAACAAAAAAGAAGCAGACTCACAGATATAGAGAACAAACTAGTAGTTATCAGTGGCGGGGGGGGGGGGGGCAACATAGAGGTGGGGGAGTGGGAGGTACAAACTACCAGGTGTGCTCAAAGATAGGCTCAAGAATGTACTGCACAACACAGGGAATAGAGCTACTATTTTGTAATACCTGTAAATGGAAAGTAACCTTTAAAAATTGTATAAAATTTTTAAAAATAAAAAAAATTTAATTAAAAATAAAAACTAGTAAATATCCAAATATTCAGAAATAAAGAAATTACTTTTCTGTATCGTCTACTTCCGCTCACTGCTTAAATGTTGAAACTCCCCCAAGATTTCTCATTACTTTGCTTTTTTTTGTTTGTTTCTGCTTTATAACAAAGTGAATCAACTATACATATACATATGTTCCCATATCTCTTCCCTCTTGCATCTCCCTCCCTCCCACCCTCCCTATCCCACCCCTCTAGGTGGTCACAAAGCACCGAGCTGATCTCCCTGTGCTATGCGGCTGCTTCCCACTAGCTATCTACCTCACGTTTGGTAGTGTATATATGTCCATGCCTCTCTCTCACTTTGTCACAGCTTACCCTTCCCCCTCCCCATATCCTCAAGTCCATTCTCTAGTAGGTCTGTGTCTTTATTCCTGTCTTACTCCTAGGTTCTTCATGACACTTTTTTCTTCTTAAATTCCATATATATGTCTTAGCATACGGTATTTGTCTTTCTCTTTCTGACTTGCTTCACTCTGTATGACAGACTCTAGGTCCATCCACCTCATTACAAATAGCTCAATTTCATTTCTTTTTATGGCTGAGTAATATTCCATTGTATATATGTGCCACATCTTCTTTATCCATTCATCCGATGATGGACACTTAGGTTGTTTCCATCTCCAGGCTATTGTAAATAGAGCTGCAATGAACATTTTGGTACATGACTCTTTTTGAATTATGGTTTTCTCAGGGTATATGCCCAGTAGTGGGATTGCTGGGTCATATGGTAGTTCTATTTGTAGTTTTTTAAGGAACCTCCATACTGTTCTCCATAGTGGCTGGCTCCCTGACTTTAGACTATACTACAAAGCTACAGTAATCAAGACAGTATGGTACTGGCACAAAAACAGAAAGATAGATCAGTGGAACAGGATAGAAAGCCCAGAGATAAACCCACGCACATATGGTCACTTTATCTTTGATAAAGGAGGCAGGAATGTACAGTGGAGAAAGGACAGCCTCTTCAATAAGTGGTGCTGGGAAAACTGGACAGGTACATGTAAAAGTATGAGATTAGATCACTCCCTAACACCATACACAAAAATAAGCTCAAAATGGATTAAAGACCTAAATGTAAGGCCAGACACTATCAAACTCTTACAGGAAAGCATAGGCAGAACACTCTATGACATAGATCACAGCAAGATCCTTTTTGACCCACCTCCTAGAGAAATGGAAATAAAAACAAAAATAAACAAATGGGACCTAATGAAACTT
>NW_021703779.1:22678011-22678283 GCF_005190385.1 Monodon monoceros | reverse complement strand
AAATATAGATCAATGGAACAGGATAGAAAGCCCAGAGATAAACCCACACACATATGGTCACCTTATCTTTGATAAAGGAGGCAAGAATATACAATGGAGAAAAGACAGCCTCTTCAATAAGTGGTGCTGGGAAAACTGGACAGCTACATGTAAAAGAATGAAATTAGAACACTCCCTAACACCATACACAAAAATAAACTCAAAATGGATTAAAGACCTAAATGTAAGGCCAGACACTATCAAACTCTTAGAGGAAAACATAGGCAGAACAC
>NW_021703779.1:22653118-22677911 GCF_005190385.1 Monodon monoceros | reverse complement strand
GAAAGCCCAGAGATAAACCCACGCACATATGGTCACCTTATCTTTGATAAAGGAGGCAGGAATGTACAGTGGAGAAAGGACAGCCTCTTCAATAAGTGGTGCTGGGAAAACTGGACAGGTACATGTAAAAGTATGAGATTAGATCACTCCCTAACACCATACACAAAAATAAGCTCAAAATGGATTAAAGACCTAAATGTAAGGCCAGAAACTATCAAACTCTTAGAGGAAAACATAGGCAGAACACTCTATGACATAAATCACAGCAAGATCCTTTTTGACCCACCTCCTAGAGAAATGGAAATAAAAACAAAAATAAACAAATGGGACCTAATGAAACTTCAAAGCTTTTGCACAGCAAAGGAAACCATAAACAAGACCAAAAGACAACCCTCAGAATGGGAGAAAATATTTGCAAATGAAGCAACTGACAAAGGATTAATCTCCAAAATTTATAAGCAGCTCATGCAGCTCAATAACAAAAAAACAAACAACCCAATCCAAAAATGGGCAGAAGACGTAAATAGACATTTCTCCAAAGAAGATATACAGACTGCCAAGAAACACATGAAAGAATGCTCAACATCATTAATCATTAGAGAAATGCAAATCAAAACTACAATGAGATATCATCTCACACCAGTCAGAATGGCCATCATCAAAATATCTAGAAACAATAAATGCTGGAGAGGGTGTGGAGAAAAGGGAACCCTCTTGCACTGCTGGTGGGAATGTAAGTATTTATTTTTAACATGTCTTGGTTGTGCTAAGTTAAACCTATGGATGCTCCAGCTCTCAAATCCTGACTTTCTATTTCTACTAATTATTGAACATACATATTTACAACCATATCTTGCTATTGAGCTGCTGTGTTACAATCACGATTCATAATTAATGAAGCATTCCAGCTTATAAATTATGTTATGCAGTCTCAGTTTTACAAAAGATATTCCAAGATTGAAATTTGACATGAATTGCAATGTCTCTTTAACATACCTAATATGCAAATATCAAAAAAACTAGAAAATTTTAAAAAACCTGCTATTTGAAACTTTTAAAACTTGACAGAACAAAGAGACAATTCTCCTGCATACTAAAAGTTAATGAGTTTCAGTCATATACCCATCCATTCATTCAAAAATCATTTATTGAATGAATACCATAAGGCAGATGCTATACCAAGGGGGGCTAAGAATGGAGTAGTGAATAAAAAAGACAAGGGCATTATCTTCATGGATCCCACATTTTGGGGGAAATGGAAACCAGTTAGAGAACAGTAATATTGTCATTTATAAATGCCCTGTGTAGCACAGCCCTTTCCTCATGGAACCTTCAATCTAGCTGGGAGATGATGTTAAATAACCACATGAATACTTTCACTCACGACAACAGTTACAAAGAAGTGCAGGTAGCAGGGAGAACATAACACAGTGGAACGAAACCCACTCTGGGGATCAAAGGATGCTTTTCCAAAGAAGTGACTTTATCCTATGAGATGAAAGAGGAAAATTTGTTTCTTAAAAGTGAGAAAAGAGAGTGGAGGTGGAGAAGAATGTTTTGCATGAGGAGTATTTGCAAAAGCCTGAGGCAGAATGGTTTATGGAGCTTCACGAGAAATCCAAGTAAGATTGGCAAAGAGTAAATGAGAGGTAGAATGGCAGGCATGTCAGTCAGTTTACTGGGGACAAGGGCATAGACCAGGTCGGCAAGGGCCTGGTGGTCAATTTTCATAGTTCTTTAACTTTATAGGAACAAATACATTTTAAAGAGAATTCAACTAATTCAGAGTATTGAGTCAAAATATTTTTCACATGTATCTCTTTTGTATCTCACATGTGAAGTGAAGAAAAATAATATGTAAAGCTATAATTATCAAAATGATTGAAGTATTGATGTCAACTTGACCCAAATTGTATATACAGTATCACTTCAGGCGTGCCCACGTGCCACACGTGTGTGTGAATTCTATTACTGATGATTTCAGGATTGTATAAGCGCTTTCTCCACACAGACTTCTCCTATAACTGTTCAAAATAAAATACTATTTTGTGGGAAAAACATTCTTTTTAATATTACAATTAGTTATGATCCTGATAGAGAAATGATATGGATAGTAAGAACATGACTTCAATGTCAATGCTCTAGGGCAGTTCTAAACATGACATATACTTAGTTCACATGCTAAATATCAAAAAAGAAAAATTCTAAGGTTCCTAGCCCAGATTCTGACTCACATTTTATTTTTCCTCATGCAGGGGCTTAATCAGACCAACTGAACACAATAAGGAGCTCAATCTTATCTTTTATATGAGTTATCTTGAATAATAATAAATTACTCATAGACATAAGGGAAATAAATTATCCTCCTCAGACATTTTACCATGAAGATATATACCCTTTCTATAAACAAACCACTTTCTATAACTTAAACTGTTTTAGGTAGGATTCACCCTAAAATTGACTTAGATATTCCAAGGTTTAAGCTTTTAGAGAGGACACTAGCAAAGCTAGATTCATTGATGAAAGAAACCAATGCTCCATCAGAGTAGCAGGTAACCCTAGATCATTCTATTTTCTAAGTTCTGAAAACTTAACAGTTATGACATGAATTTACACCCATTCTTTACATTAAGTACAAGCTAGGAACACGTGATCATAAATTGATGAGGAAAGCAGTGCACTTTGAGTGTAAACACTTCTTTCTGAGGTTTTTAATCTTCCTACTCCAATTCCACTAAGTCTAGCTATATTTCCACTTCCTTATTTTTCATAGCTTTTTTTCTGACTCATCCCTCTATCGTACATTGATAAATGGATGAAGTAAATAAATGTATTAGTTTATTTTTGTACAATATAATGTCAAACTGTATAAACTATGGGTTCTCATTCCAATTTTGCCTCTAACACTATTTTCATTCTTCATATTGTTTTTTCAGAATCTGTGGCAGAAAGTTCAGACTTCAAATGAATAACGGTTAAACTCAATCTAGTACATATTTTAGATTCAGCCTGTAAACATTGGGAATAAGGTTTTCTCCCCTGTGTTTTATTCTCCTTATCTCAGAGACAAGATTAGAGAAGAAAAATAAAACCTAATTTAGATCCCTTGTATAACAACATGTTAAAATTGACGTTTAAACCAAGCCACCAATGCCCAATAAATGTGAAATTCCAAAGTGAGGTGTCAGATTACCATATGCAGAAATTATAAAGGAAAGAGAAGTGGTTTTCAATACATGGATGCACATGGGAATCACCTGAGGACCTTATGGAACCACTGATGCCCCAGGAGTTCTTACATTCAGCTGGTGTATGGACTGGGCATTGGGATTTTTAAAAAGCTAAGAGATTCTAATGTTGAGAACCACTATTTTAGCTAATAGTAATGAGTTAGAGAACATTGAAGAGTCACACTTTACAGATAAACACTGTAATTGTTCAATGGATATTTGTTGAATTAAACCAATAACATGATGCTTCAAGTCTAGCGAAATATTAATGTAGGAATTATGTTTAAACTATTGAAATAGAGGTTGAAGCATCCCTCAGCTGATACTGCTTATGGACTTGCTAGGAATAAAGTTCGATGTCTTCATGGAGTCTTTTTCCCATAGGGACTCTAAGACCATAGCTAATTCTTCTGTTACTTCTTGAATCATACATAGTGTAGGTTGATTAATGTCTAGATCAATTATAATTTGATCATGTATACAAACTTTTTTTAAAGTCTAAAAATACTATTTTTGAAGTAAATGTTATCTGGAAGTTCCATTTCTAAAATATATCCTATCTATTAAATCTGTAGGTATTGTGATAGACAGAAGTAAGGGATATTTTTCTGACAGGGATCACAAAATAAGTTTCAGGCCAGGATGTGGGAAGAATTTAAGATTGCTAGAAATCCATACTATTTTAGTGGTTCTAGTAAAGTGAATTAAATTAAGTCCATTTCCCTTCAAGCCTTCCGCGACTTGCTATGCTCCCTCAAATGTGTGTGCGTGTGCACGAACATGCGTGTGCACACATGCACGTGTGTGTTTTACTGGCATCTTTCACATTGTGGCACAACCAGATTTTTTTTACTTAAATTCTATTTGCCTCTTTTGTACTTAATACCAGTCATTTTTATTTTCTTCTTTTTTTTTTTTTTTTTTTTTTTTTTTGTGGTACGCGGGCCTCTCACTGTTGTGGCCTCTCCCGTTGCGGAGCACAGGCTCCGGATGCGCAGGCTCAGCGGCCATGGCTCACGGGCCCAGCCGCTCCGCGGCATGTGGGATCTTCCCGGACCAGGGCACGAACCCGTGTCCCCTGCACCGGCAGGCGGACTCTCAACCACTGCGCCACCAGGGAAGCCCTATTTTCTTCTTATATTTCAGACAACTTCACAACTTTACTCTGAGGGATGCTCTATGGTAATGGGATGAAGGACAGATACAGCTGCAGCATATCAGCAAGAAAGCTGTGAACACACACATACACACACAATTCCCTTTGGGAGTTTAGAGAAGCACAGGGAATCAGTGAATGTTAATACCTCCCATGTAGCAGCTTTACTAGACAGATTTTGGATAGTTGGCCTTTTTCATAGCTAATAGCCATATAAGTTCTTTCAATGGTCCTTCTGCTTGCGGTATTAGAGCTGTCTCATTGATAGGCTCTCAATTCTCAGAGAATAGAGGACTTTTGAATCTTGTTTTTTACCTAGAAGGTACAGTTGATTTATGACATCATCAGTTAATTCTCACCTCTCAATATTTAAAGTAAGAACTTTCTTAGCTGGTCGATATTTGACAAGACCGCACATTCTTTAATGACACTGGTTGAAGACCAGTGAAAGACCTCAGTACTTCCTTCAGTCGAGATAGATGTATTATTACTTCTGTTAAGAAATTCCTCAAATTGCATCTCACAAAGTGATTATGTTTCTACTAAGGTGATAACCCTAGAAATACTGAAATATAATGGTGGGAAAGCACTATGTTGTAAATTGCTTGGTGCAACTATCACCATAACATTTTTAACAATTATTTAAAGTCACCTTTATAGTTCTGCTTGTTCATAAATTCACCTTACCATAGTTCTGCTTGTTCATAAATAAGGGCAAGAGCACGGGAGACAGCTAGTTAAAAAGATGTTTTCCTCCCCACCCCCAGAGGCCTCCTAGGATTCAGGAGGAGTGACATATTCTTAGAATTGAGCAGAACTAATAAGATTATGTGGAAAGGATTGAAGATGTGAGAGGGAACTTGCCTACTGATTCCATATGCTTCCATCCTGATTTGCCTGACAGATTTGATCAAGCAAAGTTCAGGAACTCCTGAAGCTAAATTAAAGAATGTCTCCAGGGATCTGTTAGTTAAGTTAAAGTGTAGTCAACCAATACGGGAACAGTCCCCTATAAGGAGGAAGCAATTACTCTGCCATTAAACAATCCTGATACCAAATGATAACTCTACTACTTACTAATAATTTAAGACATCTAAGCCTCAGATTATCATTAGAGAGGAGCTGCTGAGAAGACTGAGAGGTATTTCATCAGGTCAGAAGATCAAACTGTTCTTCAACGAATAATTGTAGGGCATTTACTGTACTTCATGGATGACACAAGGGCTGTGAAGATGCAGATAAAAGGGCAAAGCCTGCACTCAAGGGAACTATCGGGTGGTAGGGATACAGACTTATAAATCATTATAATAGAATATGGTAATAATCAGTGTCATTATAATGTGTAGTGGGAAGACAGGGGGAAGAAGTCCAGAAATGCCTAGAAGAATCAAGGAACTCCTCACAAGGAAGATAACCTTGGGCTTGGGCTGAGACTTTAAGGATTCAAATAGGCATTTATTAGAGATACTAACTTAAGGATCACATTCTAGGCAAAAAGAACAATGGTGTAAATGACAGGAAGGTGTAAGAGTGCTCTTGGGCAAGAGGTTTGTGAGAGGATATTAAAGAGCAGTTATAGAAAATTTGGTTGATCAGGTAGGCAAGGGCCAGAGGATGAAGAGACTGGTATGTCATGCCAAGGAATTGTTGTTTGTTTGGTTTTTTTCCCTAAAGATGATGAGAAGCCAATGACATATTTTGAGGAAAGACCTGACATCATATTTGTTCTCAAAAGATCATTCTCAAGAGATGTTAGAGGAGGGATTGGAGAAGGGTAAAATTAAGGAGGAGAGCACAGTGAACAGGACATTCAATACTGTGGGTAGGATGTGGTGAGAGCAGTGGCAGAAGGGATGGAGACAAATACATCAAGAATTTATTATGGAGCAGAGTGAATAACTATGCGGAAAAATTGGGTATGGAAGATGAGGAGATCTAGAAGGAGATTTAGGATTGGGACTTGGACAACTGAATGGATGGTAGTTGTTCCTCACCAATATAAGAAATTTCAAAAGAAGCATATAGAAATGGGAAGATGGTGAGTTTGTTGATAAGCCTCCGGAATATGAGGGGTTCATAAGACATTCATTTAGAAACGTAAAACATCAAGAAAAGAGCCTGGCCTATAGTAGACAGTCAGTAAATTGTAGTTCACCTTCCTTTTGAACCAAGAAGAAGTCTCATTAAGCTACTGAATATATGCAAATAAAACCTAAAGAGAGGGACTTCCACAGAGGCGCAGTGGTTAAGAATCTGCCTGCCAATACAGGGGACATGGGTTCGAGCCCTGGTCCGGGAAGATCCCACATGCAGCAGAGCAACTAAGCCTGTGCGCCACAACTACTGAGCCTGTGCTCTAGAGCCCGCGAGCCGCAACTACTGAAGCCCGTGTGACACAACTACTGAAGTCCACGCGCCTAGAGCCCATGCTCCGCAGCAAGAGAAGCCACTGCAATGAGGCCAGTGCACCGCAACAAAGAGTAGCCCCCGCTCGCCACAACTAGAGAAAGCCTGTGCGCAGCAACAAAGACACAACGCAGCCAAAAATAAATCTTAAAAATTTTTTAAAAACCTAAAGAGAAATATTTGATCTCCTTTCAGTTTCAAAATTGATTCTTCCTATACGTTTTGCACATGCTCTTCCCTTCACCTAGATGATCCTGCCTGCACAGTCCTCCTTCAGCCTCTTTTCATCCTTCCAGTCTTGGTTTGAAGATCTTCTAAGTCAGGCCTTCTGTAATCATGTTCAGAAACAGTTACCTCCCAACTCAGTACACATCACATCTTCCTACTGATGACCTTCACAGAAAATTTCTCAATTTTCAAATAAATGATTTGTATTAGTTTATTTGCTTATTAGTTTATCTGCCTTTCCCTTTAGGTTCTATTTTAAGGTGAAGAAAGAAAGAAAAAAAGAGAGGGAGGGAGGGAGGGAAGGAAGGAAGGAAGGGAAGGAAGGAGGAAGGAAGGACGAAGGGAGGGAGGGAGGAAGGAATCAGTAGACTCTGTTTAACTTTGAAATTAATCATCCAATCTGTGGATATAAAAACTCCGTCACCTGTTCTTATTACAAATGTATGCAAAACCCACATTGTTTTCAGTTTTTGCATATTTCACTCCTTAACATCTCAGAGTAACACAGGGAAGGAAGAGAAAGTATAAAACACAAATAAAATTGTGCAGGTCTCTTTCACAGATAATAATGATCTCCTGCGGTTGGTGCCCCACACCATGGCAAGTGTACTGATGATCAGAATTCTAACAAAAAGTATGATCCAGCAAGGAAATGGCTCCACAATACCATCAGCCAGCTGAACGTATCTACAGCAAAACAAGTCAAGAAAATCCTACTCAAGCATCTATTATAGGCAAACCAGTGTGCCATTTCTGGCAGGTGATAAAAAAATGATTTAAAGCACAGTATCTTCCTTAAGTGAATTTACAATTTAGTAATGAGGATGAGAAAATTACGAATAACTAAACCATATGGCAGAATGTGAAACAAGCCATGAGAGATGTTCAAACACAACACCGTCAGAAGCCATAAAATTCCTTTTCCAAGTCAGCAGTGTGCTTTCTTAAATGGCAGTGGCTTCATTTTTAATTCAAGAATAGAGGAGGGAACAAACCAGAGAGGAGGGGAGGAATGCAGGTGTTGGGAATTTGACATTCTTCTTGGAAATATAAACTACAGAATGGAATGCAATCACAGGATCAGAAACCGTACAGTAGGTTCATGGCAGTTAGGACATATTTGAAATCCATCTCTTCATCAAATTTTTGTGACTTTTTACAGCGTCTATATGAAAGTGGTTTTAATAAAATGTAACAGTGACTTAAGAACACATTTGTAAAGAATTTCATGTTCTACCTATGTGGTGCTAAGTTACTGCATATGGTACAGAGCTCTGCTTTTCTTCCATGTCAGTTTTGACTCTCAAACACACATAAAAGACCCATAATGTCTGTAGCCTGAGATATTACATTTGAGATTTGTATACTCTGTAGTCTTTTTACTGCTGACCTTATCACTTAAAGAAACAGAACCTGAAATCAATGGCCAATTCATTTTCCTTAAGGATGTAAGAGCACATAAAATCCACACCAACTGTCCTGGTTCGTAAGCAATGGGAAAGAGTTTTGTCAAAGTAAATAGGATGTGAATACATTGAATGATGAAATAAGATTCCAATAATATAGTCATCTTTCGGACTAATTTCACAATATTAAATATCTCCCTTGAATTTTATCATGTTGAATTAATACGCCAGAAAAAAATTGTAAAACCTAAGAAAGAAATTCTACAGTAAAATATTAAATCTTACTTCTTTAAAAACCTAGCAATTCTCAGGCCCAGAATTATTTTTCCACATCTTTATTGGAGTATAAATGCTTTACAATGTTGTGTTAGTTTCTACTGTACAACAAAGTGAATCAGCTATATGTATACATATATCCCCATATCGCCTCCCTCTTGAGTCTCCCTTCCACCCTCCCTATCCCATCCCTCTAGGTGGTCACACAGCACCGAGCTGATCTCCCTGTGCTATGTGGCTGCTTCCCACTAGCCATCCATTTTACATTTGGTAGTGCATATATGTCAGTGCTACTCTCTCACTTCATCCCAGTTTACCCTTCCGCCAGTGCCCTCAAGTCCGATCTCTACATCTGCGTCTTTATTCCTGCCCTGCCACTAGGTCCATCAGTACCGCTTTTTTCAATTCCATATATATGAGTTAGCATACGGTATTTGTTTTTCTCTTTCTGACTTACTTCACACTGTATGACAGACTCTAGGTCCATCCACCTCACTACAAATAACTCAATTTCGTTCCTTTTTATGGCTGAGTAATATTCCACTGTATATATGTGCTACATCTTCTTTATCCATTCATCTGTTGATGGACATTTACGTTGCTCCCATGTCATGGCTATTGTAAACAGTGCTGCAATAAACATTGTGATACATGTCTCTATTTTTTTTAACATCTTTATTGGAGTATAATTGCTTTACAATGGTGTGTTAGTTTCTGCTTTATAACAAAGTGAATCAGCTATACATATACATATATCCCCTTATCTCCTCCCTCTTACGTCTCCCTCCCGCACTCCCTATCCCACCCCTCTAGGTGGTCACAAAGCACCGAGCTGATCTCCCTGTGCTATGCAGCTGCTTCCCACTAGCTATCTATTTTACATTTGGTAGTGTATATATGTCCATGCCACTCTCTCACTTCATCCCAGCTTACCCTTCCACCTCCCGATGTCCTCAAGTCCGTTCTCTATGTCTGCGTCTTTATTCCTGTCCAGCCCCTACGTTCTTCAGAACCTTCTATTTTTTTACATTCCATATATATGTGTTAGCATACGGTATTTGCTTTTCTCTTTATGACTTACTTCACTCTGTAGAACAGACTCTAGGTCCATCCACCTCACTACAAATAACTCAATTTCACTTCTTTTTATGGCTGAGTAATATTCCATTGTATATATGTGCCACATCTTCTTTATCCATTCATCTGTTGATGGACACTTGGGTTGCCTCCATGTCCTGGCTATTGTAAACAGAGCTGCAATGAACATAGTGGAACATGACTCTGCTGGGTTTTTTTTTTTTTGCGGTATGCGGGCGTCTCACTGTCACAGCCTATCCCATCGTGGAGCACAGACTCCAGACGTGTAGGCCCAGCAGCCATGGCTCACGGGCCCAGCCGCTCCATGGCATGTCGGATCTTCCCGGACCAGGGCACGAACCCATGTCCCCTGCATCGGCAGGCGGACTCTCAACCACTGCACCACCAGGGAAGCCCCATGACTCTTTTTGAATTATGGTTGTCTCCAGGTATATGCCCAATAGTGGGACTGCTGGGTCGTATGGTAGTTCTATTTTTAGTTTTTTTAAGGAACCTCCATACTGTTCTCCATAGTAGCTGTACCAATTCACATTCCCACCAACAGTGCAAGAGTGTTCCCTTTTCTCCACACCCTCTCCAACATTTATTGTTTGTAGATATTTTGATGATGGCCATTGTGACTGGTGTGAGGTGATACCTCATTGTAGTTTTGATTTGCATTTCTCTAATGATTAGTGATGTTGAGCATCCTTTCATATGTTTCTTGGCAATTTGTATATATTCTTTGGAGAAATGTCTATTTAGGTATTCTGCCCATTTTAGGACTGGATTGTTTGTTTTTTTGATATTGAGCTGCATGAGCTGCTTGTAAATTTTGGAGATTAATCCTTTGTCAGTTGCTTCATTTGCAAATACTTTCTCCCATTCGGAGGGTTGTCTTTCTTGTATAGGGTTTCCTTTGCTGTGCAAAAGCTTTGAAGTTTCATTAGGTCCCATTTGTTTATTTTTGTTTTTATTTCCATTTCTCTAGGAGGTGGGTCAAAAAGGAACTTGCTGTGATGTATATCATAGAGTGTTCGGCCTATGTTTTCCTTTAAGAGTTTAACAGTATCTGGCCTTACGTTTAGGTCTTTAAGCCATTTTGAGTTTATTTTTGTCTATGGTGTTAGGGAGTGTTCTAATTTCATTCTTTTACATGTAGCTGTCCAGCTTTCCTAGCACCACTCATTGAAGAGGCGGTCTTTTCTCCATTGTATATTCTTGCCTCCTTTATCAAAAATAAGATGTCCATATGTGCGTGGGTTTAACTCTGGGCTTTCTATCCTGTTCCACTGATCTATCTTTCTGTTTTTGTGCCAGTACCATACTGTCTTGATTACTGCAGCTTTGTAGTATAGTCTGAAGTCAGGGAGCCTGACTCCTCCAGCTCCCTTTTTCTTTATCAAGATTGCTTTGGCTATTCGGGGTCTTTTGTGTTTCCATACAAATTGTGAAATTTTTTGTTCTACTTCTGTGAAAAATGCCATTGGTACTTTGATAGGGATTGCACTGAATCTGTAGATTGCTTTGGGTAGTAGAGTCATTTCCACAATGTTGATTCTTCCAATCCAAGAACATGGTATATCTTTCCATCTATTTGTATCATCTTTAATTTCTTTCATCAGTGTCTTATAATTTTCTGCATACAGGTCTTTTGTCTCCTTAGGTAGGTTTATTCCTAGATATTTTATTCTTTTTGTTGCAATGGTGAATGGGAGTGTTTTCTTAACTTCACTTTCAGATTTTTCATCATTAGTGTATAGGAATGCAAGAGATTTCTGTGCATTAATTTTGTATCCTGCTATTTTACCAAATTCATTGATTAGCTCTAGTAGTTTTCTGGTAGCATCTTTAAGATTCTCTATGTAGAGTATCATGTCATCTGCAAACAGTGACAGCTTTACTTCTTCTTTTCTAATTTGGATTCCTTTTATTTCTTTTTCTTCTCTGACTACTGTGGCTAAAACTTCCAAAACTATGTTGAATAACAGTAGTGAGAGTAGACAACCTTGTCTTGTTCCTGATCTTAGTGGAAATGGTTTCAGTTTTTCACCATTGAGAACAATGTTGGCTCTGGGTTTGTCATATATGGCCTTTATTATGTTGAGGTAAATTCCCTCTATGCCTACTTTCTGGAGGGATTTTATCATAAATGGGTGTTGAATTTTGTCAAAAGCTTTTTCTGCATCTATTGAGATGAATGTATGGTTTTTCTCCTCTAATTTGTTAATATGGTTTATCACATTGATTGATTTGCATCTATTGAAGAATCCTTGCATTCCTGGGGAAAACCCCACTTGATCATGGTGTATGATCCTTTCAGTGTGCTGTTGGATTCTGTTTGCTAGCATTTTGTTGAGGATTTTTGCATCTATGTTCATCAGTGATACTGCCCTATAGTTTTCCTTTTTTGTGACATCTTTGTCTGGTTTTGGTATCAGGGTGATGGTGGGCTCGTAGAATGAGTTTGGGAGTGTTCCTCCCTCTGCTATATTTTGGAAGAGTTTGAGAAGGATATGTGTTAGCTCTTCTCTAAATGTTTGATAGAATTCATCTGTGAAGCCATCTGGTCCTGAGCTTTTGTTTGTTGGGAGAGTTTTAATCACAGTCTCAATTTCAGTGCTTGTGATTGGTTTGTTTATATTTTCTATTTCTTCCGGGTTCAGTCTTGGAAGGTTGTGCATTTCTAAGAATTTGTCCATTTCTTCCAGGCTGTCCATTTCATTGGCATATAGTTGCTTGTAGTAATTTCTCATGATCCTTTGTATTTCTGCAGTGTCAGTTGTTACTTCTCCTTTTTCATGTCTAATTCTGTTGATTTGAGTCTTCTCCCTTTTTTTCTTGATGAGTCTGGCTAATGGTTTATCAATTTTGTTCAACTTCTCAAAGAACCAGCTTTTAGTTTTATTGACCTTTGCTACTGTTTCCTTCATTTCTTTTTCATTTATTTCTGATCTGATCTTTATGATTTCTTTCCTTCTGCTAACTTTGGGGTTTTTTTGTTCTTCTTTCTCTAATTGCTTTTGGTGTAAGGTTAGTTTGTTTATTTGAGATGTTTCTTGTTTCTTGAGGTAGGGTTGTATTGCTATAAACTTCCCTCTTAGAACTGCTTGCTGCATCCCATAGAGGTTTTGGGTCATCGTGTTTTCATTGTCATTTATTTCTAGGTATTTTTTTATTTCCTCTTTGATTTCTTCAGTGGTCTCTTGATTATTCAGCAGCGCACTGTTTAGTCTCCATGCACTGTTTAGTCTCCATGTACTGTTTTTTTTTCCTGTAACTGGTTTCTCATCTTATAGTGTTGTGGTCGGAAAAGATGCTTGATATGATTTCAATGTTCTTAAATTTTCCAAGGCTTGATTTGTGACCCAAGATGTGATCTATTCTGGAGAACATTCCATGTGCACTCGAGAAGAAAGTGTATTCTTCCGCTTTCAGGTGGAATGTCCTAAAATTATCAATTAAGTCTATCTGGTCTATTGTGTCATTTAAAGCTTGTGTTTCCTTAGTTATTTTTTGTCTGGATGATCTATTGGTGTTAAGTGGGGTGTTAAAGTCCCCCACTATTATTGTTTACTGTCGATTTCTCCTTTTATGGCTGTTAGCATTTGCTTTATGTATTGAGGTGCTCCTATGGTGGGTACATAAATATTTATAATTGTTATGTTTTCTTCTTGGATTGATCCCTGATCATTATGTAGTGTCCTTCCTTATCTCTTGTAACTGTCTTTATTTTAAAGTCTATTTTATCTGATACGAGTACTGCTACTCCAGCTTTCTTGTGATTTCCACTTGCATGGAATATCTTTTTCCATCCCCTCACTTTCAGTCTGTATGTGTCCCTAGGTCTGAAGTGGGTTTCCTGTAGACAGCATATATAGGGGTCTTGTTTTTGTATCCATTCAGCCAGTCTTTGTCTTTTGGTTGGAGCATTTAATCCATTTGCATTTAAGGTGATTATTGCTATATATGTTCCTGTTACTATTTTCTTAATTGATTTGGGTTTGGTTTTGTGGGTCGTTTTCTTCTCTTGTGTTTCCTGCTTAGAGAAGTTCCTTTAGCATTTGTTGGAAAGCTGGTTTGGTGGTGCTGAATTCTCTTAACTTTTGCTTGTCTGTAAAGCTTTTAATTTCTCCATCGAATCTGAATGAGATCCCTGCTGGGTAGAGTAATCTTGGCTGTAGGTTGTTCCCTTTCATCATTTTTTTTTAATTTATTTTTTATTTTTGGCTGTGTTGAATCTTCATTGCTGGGCACTGGCTTACTCTAGTTGTGGTGAGCAGGGGCTACTCTTCGTCGCGGTGCACAGGCTTCTCATTGTGGTGGCTTCTCCTGTTGCAGAGCACAGGCTCTAGGCGCATGCAAGCTTCAATAGTTGTGGCACGAGGGCTCGGTAGTTGTGGCTCATGGGCTCTAGAGCACAGGCTCAGTAGTTGTGGCACACGGGCTTAGTTGCTCCACGGAATGTGGGATCTTCCCAGACCAAGGCTCGAACCCATGTCCCCTGCATTGGCAGGCGGATTCTTAACCACTGCTCCACCACAGAAGCCCCCTTTCATCATTTTAAATATGTCCTCCCACTCCCTTCTGGCTTGCAGAGTTTCTGCTGAAAGATCAGCTGTTAACCTTATGGGGATTCCCTTGTATGTTATTTGTTGCTTTTCCCTAGCTGCTTTTAATATTTTTTTTGTGTTTAATTTTTGATAGTTTGATTACTATGTGTCTCGGCGTGTTTCTTTTTGGATTTATCCTGTATGGGACTGTCTGCACTTCTTGGACTTGATTGGCTATTTCCTTTTCCATGTTAGGGAAGTTTTTGACTCTAATCTGTTCAAATTTTTCTCAGACCGTTTGTTTTTCTCTTCTTCTTCTGGGACCCGTATAATTCGAATGTTGGTGAGTTTAGTGTTGTCCCAGAGGTCTCTGAAACTGTCCTCAATTCTTTTCATTCTTTTTTCTTTATTATGCTCCCATGCAGTTATTTCCACTATTTTATCTTCCAGGTCACTGATCCGTTCTTCTGCCTCCGTTATTCTGCTATTGATTCCTTCTAGAGTATTTTTAATTTCAGTTATTGTGTTGGTCATCACTGTTTGTTTGCTCTTTCGTTCTCTAGATCCTTGTTAATTGTTTCTTGTATTTTTTCCATTCTGTTTCTGAGATTTTGGATCATGTTTACTATCATTACTCTGAATTCTTTTTCAGGTAGGTTGCCTATTTTGTCTAATTTTTTTTGTCATTTCTCTTTTTTTTTTTTTTTTTTTTTGATGGGTGGTGGTGTATTCCTGTCTTACTGGTTGTTTGGCCTGAGGCGTCCAGCACTGGAGTTTGCAGCCAGTTGGATAGAGTGAGGTCTTGGTGCCGAGGTGAGGACCTCCAGGAGGCCTCACTCCGATTAATATTCCCTGGGGTCTGAGGTTCTGTGTTAGTCCAGTGGTTTGGACTCGGAGCTCCCACCACAGGAGCTCAGTCCCAACCTCCGGCCTGGGAACCAAGAACCCACAAGCCATGTGATGAGGCAAAAAAAAAAAAAAAAAAAAAAAAAAAAAAAGGAACAATACAACAACACACAATAAAAAACAAAATAAAATTAAAAAGATAAAAAATATATTAGAAAAAATAAAAGTATAATTGAAACAACTGCAATAAAGTAAAACAAAACAACAGAAAAAAGGAAAAAAAATGGTAACAAGCCAAAAGGCAATAACAAAGTATAAAGAATAAAATAAAATTAGAAAAATAAAAGATTTGAAAAAATATAAATGAATCGACAGCAAGGTAAAACTGAACCCCAATCTAAAAGAGGAAAAAAGAAAAAGAAAAAAGAAAACCTTGGCTATGGGGGGGTCAGAGTTTAAGCAGGGGTGGCACTTAGGCAGGGGCAGTGTTTAGGGTGCGGCGGGACGGGTGACGTTTGTGTGTGGCGCAGAGCCTAGGCTCAGGACCCACCTGGAAGAGGAGAGGTAGCACATTCAAAAGGCTGCCTCCGGGCCGTCTGGAGCTCCCCCGCACGGACGATGCCTGCGATGCCCTTGCGGGGCTCAGGGCAGTGAAGCCCAGGGCACGGGGTAGCTATGGCGACCAGGAGCGTGGCCCGTGGTGCCGCCTGACAGGTGTGGGGTCCCCGGTGGCGGCGGCACAGAGCAGCACGCACACCCACGGGGACAAGGGCTCGGCCGTGCCCTCCGACAGCCAGGCACACGAGAAGTGAGTCAGTGGGCCGGGACAGCGGAGTGTGGAGTTCCAGAATTTGGAGGTAGGGCCCTGAGTGAGGGTGTGTGGGTGGGGTTTAGGCCCAGTGCATTGGATGGGGTCTCCGAGTGTAGAGGTAGGGCCCTGGGTGGGAGTGTAGAAGTGGGGCTTGTTCTCTGCACAGTAGGAGGGAGGTTCTGGGTGCAAAGGATTAGGCTGGGGAGCCCAACAGGCTCCCTGGTGCCTAAGTGGACAGGGAAAGCACTGGCCGCATTCGTTTCTTTTCCTCCGCGTCCCCGCACGTTTCCCCCAGGGTCTCCCCCGTCGCCGCTGGACCCCTAACCGTGGGTGGGTCCTGGTGGGTGTAGAAACTCCTCCCCTCCCCCCAGCCACCCCTCAGGGGTGTCGTCCCGGAGGTCCGGCCTTTACTTTTGCTCCCCCTTCCCTCCTTCCCAGTCCCTCAGGATCCGCATGGCTGCAGGGGGCCTCGGCGGACAGAGGATCAGCGCTGGGATCTCAGCAGGCTCCTGGGGGCCCAAGAGGGCAGGGGAAACCTGGCCACTCTCCCTTTTGATCCTCTGCCCTCCCAGTGGCCCCCCAGTTTCCCCCTTCGGTCATGGGATCCCTTCCCCTCCCCCAGCCTCCCCTCAGGGGCGCCAGTCCCATCCTGCTTCCGCTTCCCCTCCCCCCTCACTCCTCCCCATGCCCCACGTCCTACCTGGTCACTGGGGGTTCCCCCTATCCCCTTAGGTGTCTGTGGTCCCCCACCGGTGCCTGATAGGAGCCCTAGTTGTGTGGAGACATGAATTCCGCCTCCTCCTAGTCTGCCATCTTGACCTTCTCCTCCCAAAATTTTAATAATGCTTGTAACTCCCATAACCATTACTTTTAAATTAAGTTCAATGTCTGCATTCTTCCACATCTGCTAATTTCTGACTTAACCATTTAGTGCTGTCATTTGATCACAAAACAATTTCATCTGTACAATATTAATTGTACTTACTATTTATATCAATAATATTTCTTTATTTCTATGAGCTTATTACTATTTTATATTAACTGGAAGCACTTACTGGTACCAGTGTCTCCATTCTGTCAATAGGTAGTAGCAATCTATCTAGCAATCTAGATAGTGTTTAGAAGTCCACTCACCAGTTTTCTTCACACTATTATTAGTGCATATAGTCCTCAAAAATCGTACATCACTGATGTAGGATATAATAGTTGCCAATGAAAGGAAATTGCCTATTCATTTGTAAAATATACAGCATAAAGAAATAATTTACCTAATAAAACTGAATACTATACTACACTGAGTTAAGATAATGAAACAGATTGAAGATACAGGAATGAGTTTTGTAGACATGTCAATTTTTAAATAACTTTGCTCTTTAATATCACTTCTTTCCCCTCAATTCATTTTATGTCATTAAAATAATCTTTATAAATTTTAGGGGTTTTCCAGATAACATTGATTTATAATTGTATAATAAATGACTTAAAAATTGTCCTGTCTAAAGTTACAAATTTTGGAGCTTTCAACAGACTGCAATATACCAATTCTTTTCCACTAATGATTACACATTAGTTCTGACTTCTGTTGGACCCTAATGGATATTATTTTCTAAATTTGGGGAAAGTATCAGTTTGCTGGTATTTAAAGTCATTTCCTTTTGTTCCCATACCAGCTCTAGATTCTCCTTAATAGAAAATGGGAAGCTTTTTTCAATGTATTTTAGTTTTTCTTGTCTTCATTCCAAACATAGAGGCGGAGCATCAAAGGTGTTTCATTTGTGAAACAAAGTTTAAGGTGAAACAGAATTAAAGGCAAAGCTAGCTCCTACCTTGGGCAAGTTCTGTGTAGAAATGTGGACCCCCTCCTCCCCAGATTTGTGCCTCATTGAAAATAAAATTTAAAAGTCCAAATATGCCAGGGAAAATTCTATCTTTAAAAAAAAATGGCTTGCTTCAAATGGGTTGGCCTTCATTTAAGTCAATAAGTATGTTAGTTTCTTGTTCACTGCTGACAAACACTCCATAATACTCATTGGTCCTACAACTAAGCAAAAATACCAGTAGCCTATTAAGAAAGGTAGGCGGGGGCTTCCCTGGTGGTGCAGTGGTTAAGAATCTGCCTGCCAATGCAGGGGACATGGGTTTGAGCCCTGGTCCTGGAAGATCCCACATGCCGCGGAGCAAATAAGCCCATGAGCCACAACTACTGAGCCTGTGCTCTAGAGCCCACGAGCCACAACTACTGAGCCCGTGTGCCACAACTACTGAAGCCCACGTGCCTAGAGCCCATGCTCTGCATGCAACAAGAGAAGCCACCCCAATGAGAAGCCCGTGCACCACAACAAAGAGTAGCCCCCCGCTCGCCGCAACTAGAGAAAGCCCATGCACAGCAATAAAGACCCAATGCAGCCAAAAATAAATAAAATAAATTTATATTAAAGAAAAAGGTAGGCAGGAGATGTGAACAAGCAGTTCAGAGAAAAAGAAATTCAAATGGATATTCAATACATAAAGTATGCTGAACGTCACTCAAAATAGAAGAAATACAAATTTAAATGACACTGAAATACCATTTTTCACCTTTCAAATGGCAAAAATCCAAAATTTTGTAAGCCTCTCTGTTTTGAAGATATAGTGAAATGGGCATTCTCACACACTGTGAGTAAGAATTTCAACTGGGAGAACCCCTATGCAGGGCAATTCGGCAATACCTATCCAATTGAGAAATACATAGGCTGCTTTACTGAACATTTCCACCTCTGGGCATTGATCCTACACATATACATGGGCTCAGGCAAAATGAGATACAAGCCAGATATTTCAGACCATCACTCATCCCAACCCTTGTTGCAGTTAGGTATGACCATGCCACTAAATTCTTCCCAGTGAAATATGGACAGAAGTCATAGGAACTTGTACCAAAGAAGACATAAGTTTGCTCTATTCATTCATCCTCCCTCCTCACTGGAATGGCCATGACCAGAGCTACCTCGGAAGCCATACTCCTTGATTCTGTTAATGTATTTTATGAGTTTTGAAATTTTTTTAAATCAGAATCAACCCATAGCATGAAGCACTTAACCAGAAGGTACATATTATATACCTTGACAATATAAAAGTAATATTATGACTGACAGAAAGTGAGAGGTGAAAGAGGGAAGTAGAGCTGGAGGGAAATTGAGGGTCTAAGTTCCTTGTTTTACGTGGTGGGAAGTCAAGAGATACTTTCTCAAGTTGATGAAGAAGGAGACATATGCTTATGGAGATTAGTAAAAGTATAATATCAGTAATCAAAAAATTGATTTTTAACAAACCCAAATATAGGAGAGTGATATATGGCATAAGGAAGCTAATCCTCTTTCGTAACTTGGAGCCAATGCATATTGCCTAATGACGATAAACCCCAAAGCAAAGAGATAAGCAAATGCATCCTTTAGAGTTAGCAGGCAATATCCTTAAGTATTAAAAACAGTCAAAAGTCATTACCTCTGGTTTGGGACAACATGGATGGACCTTTAGGGCATTATGCTAAGTGAAATAAGTCAGACAGAGAAAGACAAATACCGTATGATATCACTTACATGTGGAATCTAAAAAAGCCGAACTCATAGAAACAGAGAGTAGATTGGTGACTACCAGGGGTGGGGTGGGGGAAATGAAGAGATGTTGGTCAAAGGGGTACAAACTTCCAGTTATAAGATGAATAAGTTCTGGGGATCTAATATTACAACAGGGTGATTATAGTTAATAATACTGTAGTATGTACTTGAAAGTTGCTAATCTCATAAATCTTAAATGTTCTAACCTTAAAAAATAAACGGTAATTATGTGACATCATGCAGGTGTTAGATAACCTATCATGGTAATCAGTTTGCAATACATAAGCACATCAAATCAACATGTTGTACTTCCTAAACTTACACAATGTTATATGTCAATTATACCTAAATAAAGTTGGTGGGGGGAAGTCATTACCTCTGAGGAATGAAGTTTAGCAAACACCTGCACCTCTCTTACTCCTCCTGTTGAATTCAAATAAAATTTAACGATTTTATTTGAAATTTGCATGCACAGTATAATCCTATTTTTGTAAGAATTTTCGCTATTCTTCCAGATATCCTTCTCTCCATATCTATTAATAAGATATTTGGAATGAAAAAATTAATTATACTATAGTTTCATTCCATTTATTAAGAAAATTATTTCTTCTTTGTATTTTGGATGAGTTCATTTCTTTTTTGTACTTCTCTAATTTTGACCATGTATAATTTATTAAAAAATTAACATCATTAACATAAGAGGCACAGATAACATTTTATTTTAAACAATTATTTTCATGCTTGAACATTTATCTCAATGAGGTTTTAAGCTGTTTTTGCTCTTCTGCATGTTTTAAGGGAGTTTTACTTTGTTGTTACTTCTCTACATTTACTTTTAATTATACACCATTAATTTAAAAAGAAAGTGATTATTGTTAAAAAGGGAGATGTAAAATATTATGTGTAGTACAGAAAATATTTTCATTCTTGAAATTGATGAGGAATCTAATGGTGCCTAAACATTTCTAAATATAACTTCCATTTTATCATATAATACTATAATTTTCTAATAGCTACTAATTTCTTTGCAAAAGTAATCTAGGTTATTGGTCACAGTGACTATTTTAATTCACTGGGATACTTATGATTTGTGAAGGAAATATCTTAATATTCCTTAGAACACTGACAGGATATATATTTATTATTTAAAAATAAGAATAAGATAAAATCAGAAGAAAATGGAAAATCCTGAAGTTAAAACAAGATGAAACAGACTTTGACATCTGAAAGTGATCAGTGCGAGAGAAATAAAGTAAAATAGATATTCTTTTCACTGTCATCCATACTGTTATGTGAGAAAGACCAGAGAGTGTACAGATTTTTTAAAAAGAAAAGTAGAAGAAAATTCCCCTTCTACTGACTGCTGAGTAGCTCTGTGAGCTTCAGGCTAACCAGTGAATCCAAATCTAAACAGCATGGCAGGAGAAGATGGCTGGTTTCTAAACTATAGATGAATGGGACAGTGGGCAAGCCTACTGCTCATCCACTCCTGTGACCCAGCAAAGACCACTTGCCCTATGACTATATTCTCAGACAACAAAATATCCCTTCCTGGGTCAAACGAAGCTATTAAGACATTAGCAGTATGGTTTTTGAAGATGAACAGCATGTTAAAAGGGTAAGAATCTATTACGATTGCAAAATTGCCTGGAGCAAAGTGAGAATAGAACTTTCAAACTCCCTAACCTCGTGCAGTGACCATCTTGCCAAATGGCAGTTCTCTTTCTAGTTAGATGGCCCAGCACCTATCCCAGAAATAAAAAGCCCTTAAGAAACCTGATAAAACATTCAGCTGCCATTTCAAATTTCTGAGGGAAAAATAAGCACAACTGACAGGCAAACCTAAATTTTGCAAAGACAAAAACCATTAGACTTTATCAAATTAATCAATCAGCCCTTTGGCAACATCACTGAACTCCATCTCACTAAAGCTGAGACATAGCTACAAAAATCTATTTTGATGTTAGGAGATCTTCATATAAGCACAGAATTAACATCATCAAATTTACTCATGTACTTCTAAACCATTAATAAAAAAAATCTTAGACTATGAATAGACAAATAAAACTCTTCTAGAGAGAATGTTTAATCTTCACATTTTTCCACTCATCCCTTGCCAAGACACAATGATGAGAAAAAGAGGCACAGTGTAATTGTGAGACAAAAATGCAGGAAAACACACTAATTAGGACTAGGGCAAAGATGATTCTGGCTGTGAAAATATGAATTGAAGAGTATTCTCAAAACTTTGCTCATTTTTAAAACGAGTGTAATAAAAAAATGCAAGTCAAGCTAATAGAGTTCACTCGTTCTGCTGTCTAGCTGGTGTTCGGGTAGGAGTGATTTATGAGAAGCATACCAATTGCACATAAATGTATCCTTCCAAAAATGCTTCGGAAAGCTATGAAGGACTTTGAACATGGTCCTCCAGATTTTCAAAATCTCAACCACAAGTAAAGAATCTGCTAAACAAATCCAGTTGGATTTCCTGAGACTTTTATTGTGTAAGCCTCAGGCACCTGTGGAAGAAAGCAGTCAGACTCTAAGTGCCTTCAGTCCAAGCCTGTGCTTGCATATTTTTTTTGCTTTTGAGCTCAGTGCCCATAGTAGACATTTAGTAAATCTTTGTCAAAGGAAGGACAAAATAAGGAAGTAAAGATGGAAAGTAGAGAGGGAGAGATGGAGGAAGGAAGAAAAGAAGAATGGAAGGGAAAGAAGGAATCTCTTAAGGAATCTGAAGAGCAAAGCCATGTTCAATTCCCTGAGAACTGCTCAGAAATGACATGTCATTTACATACATCTAAATACAAACTGATGAAATGCGAGGAAAGGAGGATGGAACACATCAATTAAATGGCTCTATAAAGTGGGAAGCTGATACTGCCACCAGAGGAATCATAAGTGTACAATTTCTGGGGCATGCTACTTCTCCAAGTTGTGTCATCCCAATAGGAAGCCTCAATACTGGCAATGAAGACCCTGAAACATATGTTTGACTAGGTCTCCATATTGAAAAATAAATCAAGTCCAAAATAAAAATATATTCATCCAGTCATCCAAAAGCCAATGCCATAATGCAATTTGTAAACAACCGTGGAGACTCAATCTTGTCTTTCTGGTTCCAGGCTGTAGCAATGTCTAGGGAATCTGTATGTAGAAGGAGACGTCTTAATTGTGAGAAATTTTTATTTGTCAAAAATCACAAATATTAATTTAAATAGAATATTTTAAAAACTTAATTCCTAGGGGCAGGCAGAATACACAAGGAAATAAAACTACAGTGTTTTACTAAAAGAAACAGGAAAGAGGAACTAAATTTTTGGGCATGGTGATGGCAGACTAGATTTCTGCAAACTTTTTTTTTTTTCTCCTCTTGCAGTGTTTTTATTTAACCTTGTAGATACGCAATTATCATAATTTACAGGACGTTTTTTAGTAATTAATTGGACTATAAGAAAAACCGTACAGAAAGTTTGTACCACAAAATTACGTCCCTAAGGGATTAGGGTCCTCATTAACAGAGAAATAAAGAAGCTCAAAAGGGTCACTGCTCAGCAACCTCTGGTAACTAAAGCGAGCAGAACACAATCTGCTATTTGTGGAAATGAGACTTCATAAAAATATCTTTCAAATATTCCCTATTACAAAAGGGAATGCCTATTAAAATGCTATTGTTTATTCTATATAAAATATCCTTTCTAATCCCTCAAAAGCTTTTTTTTTTTGCTTTAAGATTAAAGGCCATATCCCTAAGATACACTTTGTGAAAATTATCTCAATACAAGATCTAAAGATTTCCATTATTTACTGCCCTTACTCAAAATCACCTGCACGTAGCAGATGCAATTTTCTAAACTTCATCATTGATAAGCCTACTCCAAAGCAGAATTCTTCAGAAATACAAAAGACACAGGCTACAACAGTCCTCACAGTTATACTTTAAAATAGATATATTCAAAATATAAATATAATAATTCTCCAGACCATTATTTTTCCTAACGACTAAACTCTAAATTAAAAGAAAAAAAAAATTGGAGGTTTTCAAACCAATGATGTGTGCAGCCCATTCTCATGACACAGTCATTTAAACTTCTCACTCTGCATGAGAAAGTTTTTTATTTCTTCCCTTTGTCTTGCAGAATAATTTAGGTTCCCTCCTTGGCCACGATTCACCAAGTAGAGTAAGACCACAGATAAAAGTGAGACAGAAACACAGGCAATGAAGAAAACTTCTAAAAACAGATATCCCCAAGTATCCAATATCATGCCAGCAATGATGGAAATGACTGCCAACCCAAGATTCTGAATGGACTGCATGAAGCCATATGCAGCTCCCTGTTGATGTTTGGGAACTACAAACGCCACCATTGGCCACAATGCACAGGCAGGCAATGAGTAGAGAGTCCCAGGAGACACATAGCAATCCAAGGGTTCCACAGCCTGAAGGCCAGCATCATATGGGAAGCAAGAGTGGTCACCACTGCACACGGAACCCAGATGATGTTCTTTCCTGTTTTATCCACCAGAAGCCCAAATATTGGGGACATGGGAGCTGATATTACATACACAATACTGTTAACAGCACTCGCTGCCTGGGAGGAAAAGCCAAATTCCTCTGTAAAGAAAACTTTCCCAAGTCCAGTGAACGGGAACACAGCAACATAATAGCCGACACATGATGGATATGAGCCGCAGGGCGAAGGAGAGGTCCTTCACATCAGTTAACTTGATAACTTCACCTGTTTTTCCTTGCTCTTTACGAAGGATTCGTTCTGCTCTCTGATCCGAGTAAGCGAGGGCCAAGGCACAGACTAGTGAAAGAAGACACGTTATACCCCCGATCATAAGTGTGACCCCAAGGGTTGTGTGACCAGCAGAACCCAATGAAGCTTCAACCTTAGAATACAGCCATCCCATGAGGTTCATGTTTACTGTACTTCCAGTTCTAGCCATGCTAAGCTGGAGTCCAAACACCAAGTTTAATTCTTTGCCTTTAAACCAACTCACAGCATATGTATTCTGGGCAACTGCTAAGGACTCCCCACCAATCCCAAACGCAAACCTTCCAAATTCCATCAGCCAAAAAGCACGAAATATTCCACCCAGAGCAAAAACAACCTGTCCAACGCAAACAAAGCAACTAAAAATAATGGTGCCCCATCGTATTCCAAATACGCGGTCTACCAAAAAGCCACCAAAGAAACACAA
>NW_021703779.1:22612915-22652718 GCF_005190385.1 Monodon monoceros | reverse complement strand
GTCGCAGAGGGCCGGCAGCGCCCCGGGGGCAGGGGGTGTAACGGGGGCGCCTCTGCCGGCCTCGTTGGCGCTGCCAGGCAGCGGCGCCCTCGCTTCCTCCTCCTCCTCCTCCATCGGGCCGACAGGAGACCGAGAGACGACAGTCTGCAAACTTTTGTATGCTCTTAGAAATGCCATTCTCCATTTCAATTCCTCAGTTTTAATAATCATTTTATATTCGCCAAGCATATACCATCTGATAACTTGGAAGAGGAAGGTTACAACTTTGATAACAAAAAGAAGTCAACCTAAAATGAAACACCACTTAAAACACAACACAATGAAGTGGAAAATTCTCTTTGAGACATATTAGCTTATAGACCCCTTTTTCCTCAAAATATTTGGAAAAGAATATTCAATGTCCACCTTGTTGATTTCCCTCTCTGCTAGGAATTAGCTTTATAGTATTTGTAAACTTGTTAATTTAATCCAAAGCCACAGGAAGTTTTTTTTTAATGACATCATCAATAGCACAAAATCTCATTAAAAGTTACAATTTTGTTCAACCAACATTTTTTTTTTTTCCATTTCTACTTAGGTAGTTTACAGTACACTTGAAAATCAGTACTGTTAGCAGGGATATGGGAATGGATTGATGAGTGTGCTACAAGACAAATGACTGATTTTTTTCCCATCTAGACTCAGCACTGCAGTAGCAAGGCCATTAGTCCATACCCAGAGTCTCTTTATGGCTATGAGGAAACTTGGGAGAAAGAAACTATCACCTTCAGTGAAGACAAGGAGAACCATGCCAATATCAATCCCAGTTCCCATTAGGCTAATATGGCAGCACTGAGACCACACATTTAGAAAGTCTCCACTTTGTCTTGAATTGCACAGGTGACCGTTATGAGCTTAAAATGTGTCACTCAACCCTAGGGTCCATGACCAGACAGTGTAACTGTCGTGGATGGTGTTAAACTATGAAATTTGTACCAACTATTATCATCTGAATAAATACCTTCGAATCCTGCTGAGCCCAAAAATCCCATACACTTGACATAAAATACGTAGAGAACTGAAGTGAAAATGCCCTCAACTTACTAAGTATTCTCTGATTAGCCTAAATTAACACTTCCGCCTGTTCTTGGCTTTAAAGAGAACTCTTTCAGAGTTTGCCTATTCAGATCCAGCATTAGTATGTGAAGTTTTGCCTAATTTCTCCCTGCAACTCACTTCCCTTTGCTCCCCAAACACTACTCTCACTTGACTTTTCTCCTGCAGTCCTTCACACTCCTTTGTGATTCCCTCTCTTGTTCTCACAGATTGGTAAATTTCTGTCTACACCAGGATTCTATCTTAACGTCTCTACGCACTCTACGGTCTTTAGTAATTATATCCATAGGCTAGCTTTGAAATGCCCTCTGCATAATTATGAACCTCACTTTCTATTTGCAGCCTGACCTCTCTGCTGCACTCCAGACCTGTGTATTCAGTACAGCTCTTAGACGTTTCACTTAATTCGATCACACACTGTGACACACGCAGTTCACCACTAATATCCTAACTCCTCCTCTTTGGCCAGTAACACAAGAGAAATTAGAGAAGCCACGTACTCCTTCATCATCCTCTCTTGCAACTAGGGTTGACCAAGTGATACAGTTCTAGCCAATGAGATATAAATAGTAGTTTTGCGCAAAGGCTTCTGGGAAAGCAAAATCTGTTGTTTGTTCCCTGTCCTTTTTTCTTTTTTTCCAATGCCTGGTGATATTTTAGTGCCTTTTCATATATTTCTTAGCCTTTTGGATGTCCTCTTTTGTCAGGTGCCCATTCAACTTTTTCCCCATTTTTTCTATTATGGTACAGCTTTTAACTGATTTGCAGGAATCTGTCTGTAATGTGGAAACAAGTCTCTCTTGGATATAGATCTTGAACGTATTTTATTATAGTCTCTGGGTTGCTTTTTCACTTTCTTACTGGTGTCCTTCAATGAACAAAAGTTCCTAATTCTAGTATACTCTAATTTGTCATTTTTCTTTCCTTTATGAGTAATGTTTTTCATATTCTGTTCTGAAAATCTCTGCCTACTCCAGAATCATGAAGATATTTTCTGTTTCCCTCTAACATTATGGTGGCTTTAATTTTGTAATTAGTACTGAAATCAATCTGGAATTAATTTTATATACTGTGAGGTAGAGTACAGATAGGCCTTTTTCAGTATGTATATAACAAATATACCCAACACCAGCTAGTAAACTGTTCCTTTGCCAATGCACCATAATGTCATAAATCACACAATCATATGTGTGTGGGATTGTTTCTGAGCTACTGTAGTTCATTGATCAGTCTGTCTGCCATGTACCAACACCAGACTTTTAATCATCACAGCTTTATAGTAGGACTTGATATCTGAGGTGAACATCTTCCATCTTAGTTCTCCCTAAAGATTGCCTTGGCCTATTTTTTGGCCCACTGATGTCCATATACATTTTAGAATCAGTTTTTTAGTTTCTCCAAAAGTAAAGAAATAATCTGCTATGGTTCTGACTATGATTACATTGAGTCCACAGGGAAAACCTGGGAAAACTGCCATCTCTGGACACTGCATTTTCCAACCGATAAATGTAGTATAATCCCTCCATTTATTTGGGTCTTTATTTTGAGTATGTTTTGTAGTTTATATATTGTACATAGTTGCACACATTTTGGCATATTTTGTTAAGTTTACTCCTGGGTATTTTATGCTATTGTAAGTAGTATATTTTATTTTATTTTATTTTATTTATTTATTTTGCGGTACGCGGGCCTCTCACTGTTGTGGCTTCTCCCGTTGTGGAGCACAGGCTCCGGACGCGCAGGCTCAGCGGCCATGGCTCACGGGCCCAGCCGCTCCGCGGCATGTGGGATCTTCCCGGACCGGGGCACGAACCCGTGTCCCCTGCATCGGCAGGCGGACTCTCAACCACTGAGCCACCAGGGAAGCCCGTAAGTAGTATATTTTACCATTTCATTTTCTATGTGTTTGCTTCTGCTATATATAATTGATTTTTGTATATGTTGCTAAGTAATTATGTTTGTTTGTAGATGCTTTTGAGTTTTTGTCATTTTTATTCCAGTTTTATTTCTTCAATTACAGCCCATATTCCTTTTTATTTCTTCTGTGCTAATCCATATGCCTACTATTTCTTTTTCTTTACTTACTACACTGGTTAAAACTTCTTTCATTATGTTGAATAGAAGCGGTGAGAGCAGGCATACTGTCTCATTCCCAATCTCTGGGGGAAAGGTTTCAATATTTTGCCATCAACTATATGGATTGCTATAGAACTTTTGTAGATATTCTTTATCTAATTATGGAATTCCCTACTATTCCTGATCTACTAAGATTTTTTTTCTTTTTTTTCTAAGGTATTTTATAATCATATGATTTCTCTCCCTTTTTCTGTTACTGTACTGTATTACATTGCTTGATTTTTAGATGTAAATTGCTTTTTCATCCCAAGAATAAGTCCTATTTGTTTTAATCTATTACCCTTTTTCTTCATCGCTAGATTAGCAATTGTATTCATTTGCTAAAGCTGCCATAACAAAGTATCACAAACTGGGTGGCTTAACAGAAATTTACTATTTCCCAGTTCTGGAGGCTAGAAGTCTGAAATCAAGATGTTGGCAGGGTTGCTTCTTTCTGAGGGCTATGATTGAAGGATATGTTCTAGGCCCCTCTCCTTGGCTTGCAGACATCCGTCTGTATGTTCACATGGCACTCTCCCTGTATACTTGTTTGTCTCCAAATTTCCCCCTTTTATAACGTTATCAGTCATATTAGATTAGGGCCCCCTCTAATGTCTTGCTTTTAACTTGATTACCTCTGTAAAGACCATATCTTCAAATAAGGTCACATTCTGAGGTACTGGGGGTTAAGAGGTCAACATAGGAATGTGGGTGGGGGTGGGGGAGGTGGGGAGGGAGAATGGACATAAACTAACCCATAACAGATACATAAACATATTTTGTTTAGAATTTGTACGTCAATTTTCATGAGAGAGATTTGACTGTAATATGCCCTTCTTGTCTTTGGCTTGTTTTAATATTAAGGTTATGCTGACTTATATTTACAAATTTCAATTTCTCTGATCACCACAATGATTTGGGATTTTTACATGTTTGTGTTTTGTCTTCGTATCTTGTGGATTACCTCTTCATGTCTTTCACATCTTTTGCTTTGAGGATACATATTTTTCTTATTAACTAGGAAGAATTTTTATTATAAGTCTTTCTGTCTACTGCATTATGCTATATTTTTTCCAGTAGATTTTATATGTTTTTAGGTAATTAGATATTATTAATACATAGGTATTCAAGTTATAATTCTCTTCGTGGCTTTTATTGTTTACTGTCATGTCCCCTCCTAATGAAACCCCCCCTTCATGTCAAAATTATAGCATTTTCAACACTATTGTCACTATGCATTTTATTGCTTAATTTTTGTATCTGTATATTTAACATATCTGCAATTTCTCTCAGATAACATAAGCATCTAAATGTATTACCTTACATACTTAACTTGTTGCTTCTATATCACTTAGTGGACAGTCCAACATTTTAAAACCCTGATTTGAAATGTTAACTTCAAAGTATGAAAAATTTGTATTCAAATTATGATTTGTTCTGTACTTTCAATTCTTCTCAACTCAGTTGTCTATCACTATGTAAACCAATACCCACTTTAATTAGTGTAGTTTTCTAATACATTATAATATGTTTAAGATTAAATACTATGGCAATGTTACATAATTCTCGATACATTTCTTTTAAAATTTTGCCCATGCTATTCTCATGTGTTTATTTGTTCAGATAAACTATAGAATCCCTATTGTTAAGATCAGAAAAAAATAATATGCCACTGGGATTTTTATGAGAATTGTGTTAAATGTATAAACTGATGTGAGATATAATTATTAACTTTATAATTCTAAGGCGTCCACCCAGGAAAACAGTATGTGTCTCCATTTAACCAATCCTTCTAAGACTGTTTACAGTTTTGTAATTTTCTTCATATAAGTCTTGCACATTTGTGGTTAAGTTTGTTCTTCGGCTTTAAATTTGTTTGATGGGGATAGAATATTTTGTTTCATTTTACTTCTAATTGGTTATATTTGTTAACTTTCAAACTGTAAATGTTATTTTAAAATTTATTTATGAATACTTTTTCTCACATCATTGAGGATAGCCGCTCAGACTGTGTAATGTAAAATTCTAGTGTGCTGTTTTCACACACACTGCAATATAAATGATACACCCTGGAGTTGTCTGCAGCCTCAATATTTTAATATGCTTAATTGAATTTGGCTTTCTAGCTAAAAAACTGTATACTTTAACATCCTTTATTTCTGATTTTAAATTAATTAGTACTTCTAAGAAGAAAGGCAAATATTCTTTGAAAGTTTAAATGTTTTGTCTTCTTCGTTATCATCTCAGTAGTTCGCTCAGGACTGCAAGCTATAGAAATGGTACTGATGCCAACAAAATGGTTATGTAGATAAGGAAAGAACATTCACAGTAGAGGGACGTGCAATATTTTTCCTCACACGGCGCACTTGTCTCTATCACTGTTTCCACAATCACATTAAACTCAGTAGGCCTAACGCAGAGCTTATCTTCCTCCTCCCACCAAAGAGCCCCTCCTATTGGCCTATCCTTTTTCTATCAACTGGTCACAGGCACACTAAGTTTAAAAAGCTCACAGGCACCTTCTCAACCTCCAACAAATCCACATATTCAATCAGTTCTTCCCTCATGATGCATTTCAAGCCTACCTTTGTATTTTCTCTTTCACTGCCAGGATCCTAGACAAGGCTCATGTTACAATAGTCTGGCTTCTTTAATTATAACACTCTAACACAGAAAAGTTATCATTCTTATTCCCCACATAAGGTTTAGCCCCATTCTCTGGGACTAATTTTTGTCCAGGCACAACGTTAGTACTCAGCCCAGTAAAAAAGCATCAAACTTGGCCTGACCATTTGTTTTTTTCTGAGTCCTCAGTAGGGGGATTCCCTTCACCGTTCCCTAATCATATCTGACTACCTTCCACCACTGTTCCTGCAGCCACTCTTCTAACTTCATTGACTTCGCCTACAGCCTAGTTTCCTAGAGTCTGGGTCCCCAGAACGCACCACCAGAGCTCCCCGTTGAATGCACTGCTTGAGCTTCTGCCATCTCTGAAGCGCTTTAGCCTCTGCCAAGCACCAGTACCAATCGGCTTTGATCTTATAATTGGTTTGGATTCTTCTATAACATGACCTCTCGCAGTTTCAGGTCAGTCTTTGACCTTAGGAAAAACGTCCCAATCTTGTTCCCGTATTCAAAACACTGACCCTTGGCTTTAGTCTACAGATGTTCCCGGATCACTTAAATAACATCAGCAATCAGTGATTGCTTAAAATGAATAATTAAAGAAAGCTGACATGTTTAAAACAAATGGCCACACAGGAACGCTAACTAGATAACAGAGAAAAAAAGAGCAGTCTTCAGTTTCCTGAAATATGCATCTCTCATGATTCAACCATTAAAATCAATCAGCCGAATGCTTTCATTTATAAATGTCAAAATTGTGCAAATTTTTACTTCAAAGTAAGTGCTTCAAACAATATTGCTGGGACTTCCCTAGTGGCACAGTGGTTAAGAATCTGCCTGCCAATGCAGGGGACACGGGTTCGAGCCCTGCTCCGGGAAGATCCCACATGCCACAGAGCAACTAAGCCCACGAGCCACAACTACTGAGCCCACACACTGCAACTACTGAAGCCCGTGCGCCTAGAGCCCGTGCTCCACAAGAGAAGCCACCGCAATGAGAAGCCCACGCACCACAACGAAGAGTAGCCCCCGCTCGCTGCAACTAGAGAAAGCCCGCGCACAGCAACGAAGACCCAATGCAGACAATAATTTATTTATTTATTTAAAAAAGAAACAATATTGCTATGTGAAAACCGAAAATGTCAACACTTTCCATTGTATTTTATTATTTGGAACTGTTAGTGTTTATGTCAGACATATAAATAAAACAATGAGGAACTTTTCATTTCTAGGGTGATACTTGAAAATCACACAGAATTTAATCATGCCTGCAAGAATGCTTGTTGGAAAACTGGCCTCAAATATCATGAAAGCTCTCTAATCTGACTCTTTGAGGTTTGTGTTCTTGCATTTTCTTCTGTGTGGCAGAAATAGCAAGTCTTCTCTAATAATTATCAACATTGATAGAAGATGTCATTAGGGCCAGGTGTTTTACAGCAGAGGGAGAAGTATGTAGATGCATTTTTTTATATGCCTATAAGAAAGTGGTATTCGGTAGCAATGCATAATAGAGAAACGGACAGATGACAGCCATGTAACCCTAGAGTTTTAAATAAAACTCTATACTTCAAATGATGTTTTTCCTAAAATGTCAAACATCTATTTTGACTTACAAAGTCTGTTTTCCCCCAAAGGTAATTGAAGGCTGTTAAGGGAAATGATTCTACATGAGCTCAAAGCTTCTGAGAGAGCCTTTGTGAACACCCCCATTTCTCAACGCTCTTTGGCATAAGTGAATGCACTGGCCAGTCAAGCTAGCTGTTATTGGTCCAGCTTATCAGAGCCAAGGAAATAGATTCTGAAGAAATCAGAATATTCAGGGTGCTCTGAAGAGCTTCCTGTCCAAAGTCAGGCCAAAGTCTTTGAGGGAAAGCCAAGAGTCAAAGCCAGGTAGACCACAAAGAAGCATCAAGTCCAGAGAGAGAAGCAGGGTCACTAATGGCAGAGAAGGAGCCAAGAGTCAGAAGCCAGATGGATATTGAATTTGAGTGTGACCAGATGGAGGCAAACAAGACAGCTCTGGCACAACTGCCTTCCAAAGAGGGCAAGATCAACATGGATACCAGTGGTCTTCCAATAGGTACCACTGATATTTGCAGAAAAGGCATTACAGCAGTAACTTCCAATATGAGAAACTCCATTTAGATCATCACTTATGGAGAAAAGGTTACTAACAGAAAAAGAAAACTGTGCCTTCCAATAATGAAAGAGAGAAATATTTTTAAAGACTTAAAGATGAGTCAGTTAGACCACACAATACAATCTACTTTATCCAAGACTCTACTGACTAATATTGACCCACCTACACATCCATAATGCAATCATAACATATGGTTACAAGAAAGACCCTCAGGCTTTATAGCATTCTGAAGTACTTTCTTAGTAAGGAAGGAACAAATTATATTTTGAATAATTTGGAAGTCAACTGCAATCTATTTTCTTAAATGAGAAATTAAGTCAATTAAACATTTTAACTGCCTACTTATTATGTACAATTGAATGATAGATATGGTACTTTTCTTCATCAGAATATTTTATTAATCACACCAACATCATGCCAGACAACAGAAAGTTTTCTGACTAGACAGAAATGTAAAGATAGGACTAAGCATGAGGAATAATGCTTTATTTCTGCTCTGAAGTTATAAAATTAATACTTGACATTTGTTAAACACGTACTAAGTGCCAGGTACTATTTTATATACTTAACACATATCGCCTCTTTTAATCTGAATAGCAGTCTGATTCAGTATTTACTATTATTATTTTATAGTTGAAAATTAAGGTTTAAAGGTATTGAATAACTTGGTCAACTTCACATAGCCAGTAAATAAAGGACTTATCAGCATTAATATATAGATAGGCAAGTAGGAGATGCACATAGGGGAGAAGATGATAGAGAAAAATACTCCCGCTCATTCTTACATCTTTTAAATGGCAGACTACAGCACGCCCAACTTAAAATTAGGTAGGACTTAGAGATTAAAATCATTAGCTAGGGTAAAGAATGGAAATAGAATTAATCTTTGGCCTCAATTTAGGCTAAAGTATGTGAATTTCCCAGTACTTTAACATTTTGACCTACAAAAATGGTACTCATACGATTCAGTCTAATACGTCCTTCTACAAAGCACAATTATATTGCCTCAATATTAGAAGTCATATTACCACTCCTTGTGAAATTCCTAATTTGGATTGATATACAAACGATTCATTTGGGCATGCACAGAATATTAGAAACTATCTAAAATTTGGAAAGTATCTATTACTACAATAGTTTGATTCAAGTAGTAACTTAGTAACAATTCTTAAAATAACCTTAACACATTTTATCCAAAAATTTCAAAATATTTTAAAACCAATACTTCATAAATCCCAGATCTCTGTGATGTGGGTAAGCTCTTATAATTATTCTTAAACAGCTTAGAAGCCAAAACATAAAAAAAATTTAAGTGGCTTCTTCCTGTCATTCAATGAGTCAGCAGTGACAGTAACAGCCTGAATTACAGGACATTATTTATTCTGTGCCATACCATCAACTTCACAATGTCACTTCAGGGGACATATTTTGTTTGGCTTTCATATAATAATTGATATCCCTCCAACACTATTCTACCTAAGTGAAAATATTAAAAATAACTTGGTGATTATAAGTAATGAATGAACCAGATGAAAACAATAAAACATTGGCAATTGAGTTTGGCTCATCTTCATAGTGGCACCACAGCTGGTGTCCAGCAACACCATGCTCTGCTTCATTGCAGAGTTACAGCCACCTGCAACAGCGCCGTCTCATTTTATTCACAATCTTCCAACTGGCTCGCTTCCCTTTTAGACTTGGTTCACAGTCAGTCAAGTGAAATCTCTTGATTCCACTAATACTCACAAGTCATTCCGCATTTGTGAACTGTCAAGTGTCTGAATTGTTTCGTAGTCTATTTGGCCAATATTGCATTCCAAACTTAGTGCCTCATTAAATGTTATTTGAATAAAGGAATCCCTCGTTCTGCAAAGAGGAACTAGAATACTGAGACGCCAGCAGGCCACAAAAGTTAAGCAACTGAATTTGTCATCTATTGAAACGCCTGATCAAAATCCTGAGAAAAGCTCCACTTCATGGTGACTTCGCCAGCCTAAGTTTCACTCACGGTAAGAGGTTTTCACTGAGCAGAAAATGCTTCTATTATACATACAACTTTCCCTTCGCATGGTCCTGATACACAAAAATTTCAGTTACCCCAATTTAGTTAAAAAATACCAGTCCTGGAAATCACACGATCCAAATTTCAATTACCACAGTATATTAACTGTGAGAAATTGCCTAAAGTACAAACCAAGACGCTAGCTCTTCAGTTCCATAGATCATTCTGTAAGTAACAGTTTTATATCATGATTAATGACAAATCAAGTCCCTTCTTTCAAAATCTGTCAGTGATTAGTCACTGAGCATGTATTATTCAGTTCACACACAGACAGCAAAGTGTATAGTTCTGTTGCCTCCTTGTTTCCCCATGATAAACCCACATGACATTTTTTTAAATGGATGATCCAAATAGAGAATTGGGCAACAAAATGTAAGTGCAACAAAGAAACAAAAAGTGATAACCCTAGAAGTGAAATTCAAATAGAACATAAATAGATTTATAGAAGAAATAGTTGACTGTAGGAATGGTATCACAACCACTGAAGAGACTCTCGTTATGCAGTAAGAGGAACCTGGGGAAGGTGAACTTAGTGACATAATTAAAGGCAGTGGTTGTGATAAGAAGTATGATATTGTTCCATAAGGAGTGATGCCAGCAACAAAATCTTCACAAGAGTTCCAAGGAACTCTTGGAGATGTTTCATGACACTGAATGAACAATGGATAAAACACTGGAAGCTGATCCAATCTTAGAAAAAGGGTATGATAATTCTTCAAAGCATAGAAGAGGTTCTTATTCTGTGTCATAAGTTACAAGACAAGAAGAAAGCAAGCACTATTCAGACTATTCTTGCTAAGTTGTTGAAAAAGAAATGAAACACTTTAATTCTCACTGTCTGGGTTTTAAATAATGGCGTACTACACACACTAGTTTTATTGTTATTTTACTTCTCTATACATTTATAACTGAAAATAAGAGTTTTAATATTTTGGTAAGAATTTTCAAAGGTCAGAGAATAATTATAATTTTCCCCACTGATTATTAAGATCATTTTGCATGATTTCAAACCACACAATCACTTTTATGGTCCTGTAGTACTCTGCAGAGACACAAAGTGAATACAGAGTATTTCCTGCAAAAAAAAAGTTTAAATGGATACATTTAAAAATTATCTGCTTGAAGGCACTAGAGAACCATCAAGGGAATGATGACTTTTTTTTTCGCACAAGAGTAGAGATCTAGGTGAGAGGAAGTTCCAGGGAGCTACAGAGTCTCTGGACCACCAAAAGTGCTCAGGACATGAGTATCAAATGAGTTGGTGAATGAATAATAAATGAAGGAAGGAACTCAGCTTCTATTATTATAGTTATAATAATAACTATTATTATTATTACCCAGGTTAGGAGAGCAGTGTTAACAATTATTCTTTGTGTGATATGGGAATCTCCACAAGCGTTCTCAACTTACCAGGAATAGAAGCAGCTGGTAAATTAACCTACTGACAGCATCATCAATTTGGGGCGGGGGGTGGGGGGCGAAGTGCCACAGAAAGCTTAACTGAAGTGTCAACAATAAAGAGAGAATGACAGTCTGAGTCCTGATTTCTCATCTGATATTCTTATTACTGTCTACCATCAGTATGTTTTAAATAAAGAAGCAAATATACTACATTTTGAAGACACAATTCACTAAGGAATCACCCATATGTGCACGTAGAATAAACTTACCTATCAGAGTGGAACCTGCCGTGATCTTCCTCTGCTGTTCCAATCCCTTATTAAGGAGATCTGTTGAAATGCCCTTTGTTTTCTGCAACATTTCAGGGAAGACCATAGCCTCTGATGCCCACCACTTCTAATTTGAGTTCAGCACTCTCTTCCTGTGACTCAATCATAAGTTCAGAGTCTGGACCTGAGAAAGAAATGAGCAGCTATTAAATTCTGGCTCTCAATTCCCTACCCTCCCTGTACAAATTCTGAGGCCATCTGTCTAACCTTTAAGCAAACCAATCCTTAATGGTTTAATTTAATTGTTATACAAGTCCATATATGCTTGAGCATATAAGTGGCAGGTGCATATGAGTCTAAGGAGGAGGACTGCAAAACACATTTTGTTTGTTTGTTTGTTTTGTTTTTTGCAGTACGCGGGCCTCTCACCGCTGCGGCCTCTCTCGTTGCGGAGCACAGGCTCCGGACGCGCAGGCTCAGCGGCCATGGCTCACTGGCCCAGCCGCTCCGCGGCACGTGGGATCCTCCCGGACCGGGGCACGAACCCGCGTCCCATGCATCGGCAGGCGGACTCCCAACCACTGCGCCACCAGGGAAGCCCAAAACACATTTTTTAAAAAAATAAGTTTATTTCTTTTTGGCTGTGCTGGGTCTTTGTTGCCGCATACAGGCTTTCTCTAGTTGCGGTGAGCAGGGGCTACTCTTCATTGTGGTATGTGGGCTTCTCACTGCTGTGGCTTCTCTTGTTGTGGAGCACGGGCTCTACGCGCGTGGGCTTCAGTAGTTGTGTCTCACGGGCTCTAGAGCGCAGGCTCAGTAGTTGTGGCGCACGGGCTTAGTTGCTCCGTGGCATGTGGGATCTTCCCGGACCAGGGCTCGAACCCATGTCCCCTGCATTGGCAGGCGGATTCTTAACCACTGTGCCACCAGGGAAGTCCCTGAAAACACATTTGAAATAAAAACATGATAAGAATTCATGTCAATTTTAGTTATCACTTCAGTAGTAGTCAAGAGATTTTTGGAAAAAAATCACTTCCATATGATATCACATTTTGACACACAGTGATAAACTGCGGTTTCATAGTCTATGTACTTTGATGATGCTCTTTGGTTAGCTTAGAAACAAAGCCAAATAACTTTATTAGGGAGAGAAATAAGGAAGGATTTTTCCCTGTAAGTTCCCATAGTTGGACTGCAACATTTACCTGAGAAAACCCTAGGGGAAATTAAAGGAGCACAAGTATACTCCTCTAATAGAAACAATAAAGGTTATATTAAAACAACACATCTGGGACTTCCCTGGTGGTGCAGTGGTTAGGAGTCCGACTGCCAATGCAGGGGACACTGGTTCAATCCCTGGTCTGGGAAGATCCCACATGCCACGGAGCAACTAAGCCCGCGAGCCACTACTACTGATCCCGCATGCCACAACTACTAAAGCCTGCCTAGAGCCTGTGCTCTGCAACAAGAGAAGCCAGCGCAGCGAGAAGCCCGCACACTGCAATGAAGAGTAGCCCCTGCTCTCTGCAACTAGAGGAAGCCCGTGAGCAGCAACAAAGACCCAACACAGCCATAAATAAATAAATACATTAAAAATTTTTCTATAAAACAACACATTTAAGTAAAATATATGATATATAGTATAATATACAGAAATTAGTATATCATATAAAAACATTACAAGAACAAAAGTTTTATTTAGAATTTTTAACAGACGAAAAAACTAACAAATTATTGTGTTCTTTTTAGGATTTTACTTGACCAACCCCATTTATTTGGATTCTATTTAAGTTGTATTCCATAGATCTTGAATTCTAGCAATGACAGAACAGGTTGATTCAGACCAACTCTTCCACTAAGGACAACCAGAAAATATGAATAAAATACTTAACAAAAAATCCATATCTATTTAAAGGCATTAGAAAGCTACCAAGGCAGTGAGCATTTATAGAACTAAGATCCAGAAAGGAGGTCAGCCTAGAATTTGGGGCCTCACAGAGAGGTAATGGGGATTGAAGCAATATTTGAAGAGATAATTCCTAATAATTTTCCTAATTTGATGAAAGTCATCAAGCCACAGATTAAAGAAGTAATATGAATTTCTAGCAAGACAAATTCAAATAAAACCATACCTAGATATATTATAATAAAACTGATGGAAACCAAGACAAAAAAGAAAATCTAAAAAGTGTCCAAAGGGAATATATTATTTTCAAAGGAGTAAAAATAAAACTGAAAGCTGACTTCCCAACAAAATGAGGGAAACCAGAGAACAATGGGATGATGTGATCAACGGACTGAAAGAAATGACTGCCAATTTGTATTTCTATTTCCAGTAAAATATTCCTCAAAAATAAAAGATAAAGACATTTTCAGACAAAGAAAACACAGTTCATCATAACCAGGTCCTCTCTCCTAAAGAAAGAAGACCAAGGGTGTGTTTATCAGCACAATAAAAATGATGCCAATGGAAGGCTCAAAGATGCAAGAAGGAAAGAAGACATTCAAAAAATAAGAGGTTATTATCAAAAATTTTATGTCAGTACATTTTAAAACTATATGGCATGGACACAATTTCCTTGTAAAACAAAACTTACTGAAACTGCCACAAAAAATAGAAAAGCTGAGTATTTCCCACCATTAGGAAAATTTCTGGCTCAGATAACTTCAACCAGTAATTGTAGCATACATTTAAGGATAAATAACATGCATTTCAAAGTATTTCAAAGAACAGGGGGAAAAGGGGAAATTCTTTAACTAATTTTATGACCATCATAATCCAGATACCTAAACATAACAGAGGTTTTACAAGAAAGGAAAATTAAAGGCCGATTCTTCTCATAAATATAGACATAAAAATTCTAAACAATGCATTAATAAATCAAATCCAGGGACCTCCCTGGTGGTGCAGTGGTTAAGAATCCGCCTGCCAATGCAGGGGACGCAGGTTCGAGCCCTGGTCCAGGAAGATCCCACATGCCACAGAGCCACTAAGCCCGTGTACCACAACTACTGAGCCTGTGCTCTAGAGCCCACGAGCCACAACTACTGAGCCCACATGCCACAACTACTGAGCCCACACGCCTAGAGCCCATGCTCTGCAACAAGAGAAGCCACTGCAATGAGAAGCCCGTGCACCACAACGAAGAGTAGCCCCCGCTTGCCCCAACTAGAGAAAGCCCACTCGCAGCAACGAAGACCCAACGCAGCCAAAAATAAATAAATAAATAAATTTATAAAAAATAATCAATCAAATCCAGCAAAAGAATAAGCTATTAAGAACACAATGAATTTATTAGAAGAATGCCAAGTTGGTTTAACTTTGGAAGTCAATCAATATAAGCTACTATATTAAAAGAATAATTACACAGTTTCTCAACACATGCAGGGAAGAAAAAAAAACTTACGACCCAGAAATAGAGGGACACATACCTAATTAGATAAAAGTTACTTTGGGAACAGTCATTATATTTAGTGACACAATGATGGAAGATCTTCCTCTGATACAGGGATAAAATAAGAATGCCTGTTAGCACCTCATCTAGTCCATATTATACTGGAGATTTTAGTCAGTGCTAAAAAGGAAAGAAAAAGAAAAAAAATCGCAAGAATTGGAAAGAAATGAATTAAATACTTGCTATTCAAAATAATGATTATTTAGAAACTCCAAAAGAGTGTGTATATATATATACGTATATATGTATATATGTGTGTATATAGATATATAATCAGTATCAAGTATACACTAGTATAACTATAATTTAGTAAGGTCCTGAATATAAGATTAATATTCAAAAGTCATTTGAATTTCTATAAACCACCACAAGTAAGTATAAAATAAAATTTTAAAGCCAATACTGTTTGCATTTTCACATAAGATTTAGAATACACTTGTCAATTTCTGTAAACCTTGTCAATTTTAAAGCCAATACTATTTGCATTTCCTCAATTTCTTGGGATTTTGATTGGGATTGTATTGAATCTGTAGATGAATTTGAAGACATTTTATATGTTAACAGTGAGTTTTCTAATCCATGAACATAGGACATATTTACATTAATTTAGTTATTCTCTAATTTTGAAAGTAATGTATTATTATCACTATACAAAAATATCCTATTTTATAGAGGTATTAATATTTATATAGAAGCATTTCACATCTTGGGTTAAAATTGATCCTAAGTATTTTATATTTCTTGGTGCTATTTTATATATTTCTATAAATTGCATTTTTCAACTGTTCAGTCTAGAGAAATAAAATTATCTTTACATATTGACTTATTATTCTGAAACACTGCCGATTTATTAGCTCTGTTTGCTATTTTGTAGATTTTGACGATGTTCTAGATAGTGTAATGATTTTGAAAAAGGCATCAAAACTGTTCAATAGGAAAAAGATATCATTTTGACGAACAACCCTAGAATAACTGAATATATATACTGAAAAAATATCATGAAGCTTTGCTCTACCTAATACAATACACAACAACTAATTCACTATTGACCACAGACCTAGATATATAGGTTAATACATAACTTCTAGAAGAAACTATTAAACAATATTTTCATAAACTTGAGGGAGTCAGTGCTTTCTCAGATAGGACAACAAAACCATTAACTATAATAGAAGAAATTTATAAACTTGACATCATTTTTAAAAGACTTCTCTTCATCAGAAAATACAGAAGGCACACCCTGGGAGAAAATATTCACAAAGCACATATCAAGTAGAATTTGTATGGAGAATATACAAAGCATTCTACTGTCCTAAAAATCAATGAAAAAAATTGAGAAAAGACAAACAATTTACAAAGATATTTACAAAGGTATATAGCAAATAAGCACATGAAAATCCTGAATATCATTACTGAAGAAATGGAAATTAAACCTACAATGAAATACTACTCCGGATCAGCTAGGTTGGCTAAAATAAAAAGGATAATACCAGCACAAATCCCCAACCAGAAAACTACCAAATGCCCATCAACAGTAAAATGGATAATTAAATTGCAGTATATTTCATAATGGAGCACTATACAACTATCAGCACAAATGATCTACAATTACATGTACTTATGTGCATGAGTTATTAATACTATATTGAGCAAAAGAGTAACTACCAAGAAGAGGACATATTATATGATTCTAGTTTTACAGCAACACTAATTTCTGCTAGTAAAAATCAGGATAGGGGATACACTTAGGGCTGTAGGTGCTGAAAGGGAGAACAGTGAGGTCTTGTGGTAAAGTTCTCTTTCTTGGCATGGGTGCTGGCTACACAGGCGTGTCCAGTTTGTGGAAGTTCCCCAAGCTGTACATATAAGATATGTTCAGTTTTATGTATGTATGTTTTACTTGAATGAACAGTTTTAAAAACTGTTTTGAACCAATACTGCTTTTAATAGCACAATAAAATAGAAATAAATCAAAATGTACGTAAGACCTCTACACAAAAAATACTATATTACTAAGAGAAGATAAAGAGCTAAATAACTGAAGGAATACACCATGCTCATCAATTGGAACACTAATGTTGAAAGATATCAATTCTCCTTCAAAATGATCTGTATTCAACAGAATTTCTATTATAAACCTAGCATCTATGGAAATTTTTTTGTGGAAATTAATAAACTTATTCTATACTTCACATCGAAATGTAAAGGGTCAAGAAAAAGCAAGAAAATCCTCGAGGAGTCAAACAAGTTGAAGGAATTACTTCACTTGCTATCAAGACTTGTTATGAAGTTTCAGTAATTAAGAGAGTATGTTACTCTCCCAAGGATAGCCTATAAAACCATAGAACTTAATAGAAAGTACGTAACACACACATGTATGGACACCTGCGTAATCAAAAAGGTAAAACTGAAGAGCAGTGGGGAAGGGATCATCTTATAATAATAAATGACACTGTGTCAATTAATTAAACAGATTGTAAATCTAAATGTAAGAGATAAAATAAATTTTAGAATGCATCTTCAGTATCTGGCAAAGATGTCTGAAGTGGATACATAAAGCACTAACAATACAGTAACAGATCAATAAATTGGACTAGATTAATATTAAGACATTCTCTAAATGAAAAGACATTAGGAAAGCAAAATGTTAAGAGAGACTAGGGGAAAATATGTGCAATACACGTAACTGACAAAGAACTCATACCATAATATGTAATATATAAGGAATCTTTATCATATAAAAAGAATTCCTACATATAAAAAAGATACGATCTAGAAGCTGATGTTAAAATGGGAAAGAGACATGAAGAGGCCCTTTCAAAATGATCCCAGAGTAGTAAATCAACATAAAAATGTTTCTCAACTTCATTCGTAATCAATGAAGTGCAAATTCAGACTACAGTGGCATACTATTACACACCCACTAGAAGCGCTAATATTACAAAGTTTGACAACTCTAAGACACATGTATGTGCTAACTGGACTCTAATATGCTACAGGTGGGAGTATAAATTGGTACAACAATTTTCGATACCTACTAAAGCTGACCATACTCACACACTTTGATCTAGCAATCACACTCTTATTGATATATCCAACAGAAATAGGTACATAAGTGCCCCAAAAGACATGCTCAAGAGCATATGAAACAGCAGTATTCATAATAGCCAAAGATAGGAGACAATCCAAATGTCCTTCAACAGTAAAACTGACCGTCAATCATGGTGTAATCATTTAATGGAAAACTGTATAGCAAAGAAAATGAATGAACTACTTACACATGCAACATCATGGATGACTGTCACAAACAAAGTTGAGCAAACAAGGCCAAACAGAAAAAAATATATATCTACCATATCATCCGCTTTATAAGATAAAGTTCACAAATAGGCACAACTAATCTATGGTGTAAGGACAGTGCTAAATTATTGGTGGGTACGGAGCAACTAGTAAATAAGAAGGGGACAAAGGTGAGTTTCAGAGGTGCTAGTAAATTATTATTTCTTGACTTGGGTAGTATTTACACGTGTGTGCCCAACTTGTGATAATGCACTGAGCTGGTCACCTGCTCTCTTTTCTTTCCCGCCCCCACCCCCACCCCAGCTGCGCCATGCGGCACACAAGATCTTAGTTTCCCCGACCAGGGATGGAACCCATGCCCACTGCAGTGGAAGCGCAGAGTCTTAACCACTGGGCCGCCAGGGAAGTCCCTGGACACCTACTTTCTTTTTGCACATTATAGTTCAATAAAATCTTTTTAAAATATAATTCATAAAAGTTAAAATATACGGTTCTGAGGTGTCTACCTTTGCAATTATTAGTAAACGCAATTTTCACAGCAATTCGTTAAAAAAGCAAGAGAGGTGTTTAACATACCAAAAAGAACAAAGTATTTTTAAAAATGTTTGTAGTCCCCATATGGAATAAAATACTAATTAGTAACTACTCTGATGTGAGTAATTTAGCACAACAAAAGATAAAAACACTTCATATGATGACTAGGTACTATGTTTTTCTGAAAGTAATAAAGCTCCATTAATTTTAATTATATTTTAGGAATCAGATTTGCCATTAAATCAAGCTGGCCTCTCTCATTTGCCAGGCTTAAATTTTGATGCATTTGGGTATTTCTACACATCATTAACATGGTGAATGGAACCAACTTTGGTAAAATTCAGACAAATTAGTCTGTCTATGCATTTCTGACATTAAGTCATATTAATATTTTTCTCCTGATTTACTCTCTTTCTTTTCTAAATCTTTGGTTATCTTTGTGTGTATATCATTTATATGTGGGAAACTGTTAACATTTAAAATGTCCTCTTCAGATCACACATGAAGTTACTTGTTCTTTGTTAATGTTACAGAAGACAGAACACTGAACTGAAAAGCCAAAGGGTGTGCTCTGCCATGAAGCATCTGGGTGATCTTGGGTGAATCACTTCACCACATCAGGCTTCGTGATCCCATGTGTAACATAAGGAAATGAAACTTTTACCTGCCAGTGTTCAAGGAACCTACATCCTGGTTTAGCCTTTTGATATTGGATAGCAAGGATTTACTAAAAGACATTGTAATTACTCTTCCCCTGTTCCACTCGACCCTATCTTGAGTGACAGGACCAAACCCTCCTGCTTGCTTGTACTACTCTCAACTCAAGCCAAGTGACCCAGTCTTTCTCCAGGCTGAGTTCCTAAGGGATTCTCCCAAGCAATGAAACCAACAAGTGCAGTGTCTAAGACAATATAGATCAACTACATTATTTGAAAACCCCACTGATTTGAGCAGAGAGAAAAGGAGAGGCAGGTCTGCAGTACCTAGAAACCTCATTAAGTGTGCTGGCTTATATTCATCTTTTTGTACATAACTCAGATTTCCCAACTGACATCACTTCTCTGTCTCCCGTACAAATCCTTGCCAAACTTGGTCCTAGACCTTACATCTAGATTAAAAAAAAAAACAAAAAAAAGAGAGACAACATCTATCCTCACTTCTCAACAAACACAATTTAAATGTGATGTTTTTCCTTTAATCACGTTTCCATTAGCATGAGGAGTTGGACCCACTGTCACAGTAACAAAACTGGAACATACACAGTTCACCCACTATCTGGTTAATAACTCCATTTAGTTTGACCTTTACTGTGTTTTTCACTGCCTTCATTCCTGTGGCCAAAAGAATGCAAACTATTCCACAGTGTTGCTTGTTTTTTCCTTCTCTCCCTCCTCCCAAAGGTCAGCCTAATCTCTAAAATTGATTTTAAATGTATAAAGTCATTCCTTTTATTTTTATAAGATATCATTTATGTTATTCTCTTCTCTTATACAATAGCTTGCCCTTTTAAATCTCCCTTATTACTTCACATTCTACTTCCCACTCAGCATTCTCATATTAAAGTTTTTATTCCTCTATTTTTAAAAGTCTGTATTTTACAGCCTAATGATCTATCAGTAGTCCAGTGTAGGAATTATCTAATTTACGGTAATTGATGTATAACATATTTTATAGACACTATTAGATCATAAGCTATAGTTTATGCATTACAATTACATTTAACAGGTTGTGAATTCTCTTATTCTTTACAGTATCAACATGAAACCAGAACTTCTTCTAAACTCGTTCTAATTGACTTTAATCATTCTATCCCTTTTTAATGTCAAATTTTCACTTCTTGGCAAATTGCAGCCGTCTTTCTACGCTGACCACTTTGTCTTCTCTAGATGAATCCTAGCTTTCTCATGATATTAAGATATTCTAAGCTTATATTTATTTTTTCTGCCCCAAATGAGAAATTCTTCCTTTTAGTGGAATATAATGCTGGGTTCAAAAATAGGGGAAACTAGAGTGCACAGGAGAATGTTGCATTTAATGACCTCAGTAGCCAGGATGGCGCCAGAGATTACTTAGGTCACTTCACTGAAAAACGAAGAGTTCCCTTGTCAGAAGGTCAGGAGTTCATATTGATTTTTCCAACTTAGTTCTACCTTTGCTTATCTTTAGACTCTACTCGGAGAGCTTATTATGTCACTATCTTTTTCTCTGTTGAGTGATGTCTTTTAGAGTTATCCACTCTTAAAGATGCCATGCTATATATTGTGTATATGATTAAAATTATCGTGATTTCCCCCCATCCCATGTAAGACTTTAAATCTCCTTTCATGAGTATTTCCTCCTTTCAAGAGTATTTCTTTTTGCTCATTTGGATCAGTGGCCAAACTATTCTGAAGTTGGCTGGAAACTGTACAGGTCTAGATAAGCTACTGTACCAGCTTCAGCTGAGCCCACCCTCTCTAAAAAGACAAAGAAATCCAAACTAGTCCCAGAGGAACACGAAAATATTAAAGGCGTACAGCACTGAGACCAACAAATTAAACCCATGCACTCAGTGGAAAATAACAATAAATAATTGAGTTTCAAGGTTTTTGCATAAAATCTTCCAGTTTTCACGCCCAAGAACCAAAATACATGCTTGAAACCCCATATTTGAGATCTGCTATTTTAATCTACTTTCTAATTTCCTTTCCCTTTATCAATGTTCATTCGGGGCACAAGAATTCTAGTGAACTCTGATTTTTACAGAAAACCTTAGTTACATATTTAACACTCCAAGTCCTCCCAACCCAGACAAAAGATATCTGAAAAAAATCCACATTAATACTGAGAATTATCAAATATGCTAACTACTACAATTTGTAAATGCCTATTTTCCTGATTAGAAAGTTGACATATTAGCCATCCAAAATACTTTTATAATGAGTATGTTGTGTCCCACAAGATTTAGCTCATAAAACACAAAAGCACAAATAATTATAACACATTTCAGTTCCCCAATAGCTCCCAATTCCATTGTCGCATTTCCAGATTGTTTTAGTCTCCATAAAACAAATGCTGAGCATTGAGAAAACTACATCTAAAGGAAAACTAATTGATTGCCCAGCTCTGAGTTCCTAGGTTTCCTTCAGTCGGAGATGATAATGAGTATCAGAACCTGTGAGAAAATGTAGAAAATCTACATTATTTATTACTTACAACAATTGACCAAAGGAAGTTGGAGAATCAGCAGATCTGTAGTATCTGTCCTATGTAGACCAGTTCCCGTAAATCCTTTAATCTATGATCCAAATTATATCCCTCATCAATTTTTTTGTCATATTAACCCCTTCCAAATGTCTCCGGAGACTTACCCACCCGAGTGAAATTAACTAAACACGTGTGTTCCTGCCTCTTGTTAACCTTTACTTCATTTGTATATGATTGTTTACATTATAATTCTATCCCCATCTGATGTGATCCCACCCTTGACTAATCATTGTTATATGAACTAGTCTATTTGAGAGCTAGGCTATACAGAGGAAGGGAGGAGAGAAAGGCAATACTTCTTTTTTCATGGACCCAAGTTTCAGCTCCATAACTATTGTGACAGTAAGGACATTATAAGAAATCCCAAATCTAAAATTCAAAACCCCTTAGGTCCTGGGCTTCCCTGGTGGCGCAGTGGTTAAGAATCCGCCTGCCAGTGCAGGGGACACGGGTTTGAGCCCTGGAAGATCCCACGTGCCGGGGAGCAACTAAGCCCGTGCGCCACAACTACTGAGCCTGCGCTCTAGAACCCGCGAGCCACAACTACAGAAGTCCACGCACCTAGAGCCCATGCTCCGCAACAAGAGAAGACACCGCAATGAGAAGCCTGCGCACCGCAACAAAGAGTAGCCCCCGTTCGCCGCAACCAGAGAAGGCCCGCATGCAGCAACGAAGACCCAACGCAGCCAAAAATTAATTAATTAAAAAAAACAAAAAAAACCCTTAGGTCCAAAATTCTTGGAAAAAATATAATCAGGGGCTTCCCTGGTGGCGCAGTGGTTGAGAGTCAGCCTGCTAATGCAGGGGACACGGGTTCGAGCCCTGGTCTGGGAGGATCCCACATGCCGCGGAGCAACGCGGCCCGTAAGCCACAATTACTGGGCCTGCGCGTCTGGAGCCCGTGCTCCACAACAAGAGAGACCGCGATAGTGAGAGGCCCGCACACCGCGATGAAGAGTGGCCCCCACTTCCACAACTAGAGAAAGTCCTCGCACAGAAACGAAGACCCAGCACAGCCCAAAATAAATTAATTAATAAACTCCTACCCCCAACATCTAAAAAAAAAAAAATCCTCCCATTCTACACATTGTTATAAAAAATATATATATATATAAAATCAGGATTCCCTGGGTAAGATAATTTTTTTTTAATGATTAACTGATTCATTAATTAATCTTGACTGTGGTAATGCATAAAGTAACCCATGTACTCCACAGTTTCCTGTGGACTAGTACCGCACACATTCTGTCTTACCTGAAACATTTCTTAGGTATACCAATAATAATAATAAAACAAGAATTGTCTCAGAAAATTAGACAATGTACAGAGATATTACTAATTAATAGCCTCAAAGAACAGTTATTTTGTTGATTTCATTGAGTCGTTAAATTTGGTTGGTTGAGGGTTTTTCCTCACTTCAGTCTAAACCTGAAATTTATAGACATGATCTGAATTTTTTTTTTTCTACGTTGTTTAAACTTTGGCTGAAAAAGTTTATATTTCTGCCAGCTGACAGAATTACATAGTGCCCATTCATCTTCATTATTGCCTTTGTTTTAGACGATAAATTCTATACCACTTCTGCTGTTCCCCATGTCACAGCTTCTTTGAAGTAATCAGTATTTGGTAACACTACTTAATTCACCTTTTTTTGTTTGATAGCTTTATTGACATTATAATTCAATTATAAACTTCACCCTTTTAAAGTATACAATTCAGTGGCTTTTCCTATATTCACAGAGTTATACAAACATGTCCACTATCGAATTTAAGAACATTTTCATCAGCCCCAAAATGAAGCCCTGTCCACACTAGCAGTCGCCCCCCCCTCAGCCCTAAGGAACCACCAATCTACTTTCTGTCTCTGTAGATTTGCCTACTCTGGATATTTAATATAAAAGAATTCATAACATGTGGTCTTTTGTGACTGGCTTCTTTCACCTAGCAAAATGTTTTCGAGGTTTGTCCAGGTAGCATTTATCAGTACTTCATTCCTTTTTAGGGCCTAATAATATTCTATATTATGGATACAACACATTTTGTTTATCCATTCATCAGCTGAGAACACTTTGGCTGTTTTCTTTTTTGGCTATTATGAATAATGCTGCTATGAGCATGCATGAACATATTTTTGTGTGGTCATATATTTTCATTTCTCTTGAGTATATACCTAGTAGGGGAAGTGCTGAGCCATATGGTGACTATATTTAACATTTTCAGGAACTGTCAAATTTTCCAAAGGGGCTGCACCATTTTACATTTCCACCAGCAATGCTCCAATACTTGGTTCATCTTTAATTACCATATTAAAACGAATTATTGTCTCATTCATCAATGTTGATTTCATTAAAATCAAAATATTGCTTAGTTTTTACTTCGGTGCTTTTATTTCTTCCATGCCCTTTTCACGTTTTTATAGCACGAAAATAAACCCCAGATTTGAATGCATAAAGCTTAACATGCACATCCAGACTTTTTGGTGCTTCTCACTTTCACAGTCTGTCCTCAGCCCCGGCAAGCTTTCAACCCTCCTTTCTCCATCTCATTACTATCGCTCTCTTAAAGTAGTAAAGAACTATGAGGCTGATGATGCTTAGCCATGTCAGGCTTTTAGAACCTGCATAGATTATGAGACAGAAACACTGAATGTTTCAGTTAGTGATGAATTTCAAATCACTGGGACTACAAACAGGGAACCATAGTTTAAATTATATTCTGTCAATATGTCTTGTTTATGGATGCTTATGTTCACATTTAACATGAGGTCTCAGAACCTGGATCTCAGTAACAATTGTTCCCACTGCTTAAAAGCAGCTTGTTTCTTACTATTGTAAAAAGAATGCTACTCAAAGCTATAACTGCTGCTTGTTCGGTTTCCTTTGTTTCCCTTTTAATACTGAAGGTGGGCACGCTCAAAGGCGGATATTCATTTTATAGTTTGACATTCCTGTTCACTTTTAGCCAAACAGCCGTTATGAGCGAAGGTATCAGTGGCACAGTTTTAACCACATAAATTGGATTAGTGCCGTTCTTTGTTCACTCTGCCTAGGCTGCATAATCTGGACTGTTTTTCTGGTGCTTAGTATTTGTGGAAAAGAGGCTAAACAGCATAATATTTTTTTTTTTACCTTTGAGCCAGTTGAGCCACAAATATCTTTGATTGTGAACAAATACTTTAGCTTTCCATCCAGATTTTCAGATCGACTCCCTCACTTCTAGTGTTGCTAATCAACATCTGGGCCAACAGAGAAAGTGTGCTTCATGCATACAAACGAAATCACATTCATTTGTCTACAAAGAATATAACTATGTTGATGCCATGGAAATACACCGTTTATTAAGCAGGTCCCTTTGCACCTGTTTGGCGATCAGCCCAATTTAATCCAGGCTCTTCACTAAATATTCATGAAGTTGAGTGGGCAAAATTTTTCAAATCCTTGGCAGCCTCGAGAAAGGACTCCTCAAAGAATATTATGAAAAGTTAACACATTTAGAGCATCCTAATTGTGTATGTGCTTACTGTCCACATTGTCGAGAAAAGACAAGCATAATTACTTTACCATCAATTGCAGACAGACTCTTAAAAAGAACAGAGAAATTAAAATGTGAATTCGGTGGATAAAGGAAGAAGGCTATTAAGAGTACAAGATGTTTATGCTTTCCCCGCTCACTCTGGGTACTCAACCCTGGCTACACATTGCAATCACCTGAGGGACTTTTCAAAAATACCATGACTATAAGATGCGTGTATATTATGCTTCAATAAACCATTAAGAAAACATAACCAAGGCATGGGTTACATCCCCAATCAACTGAAACCTAAGAAAACCTAGTAACTGGATCACAGGGGTGGGGAGTCTCAGTGCTTGTCAAACTGTGATGTGCACATGAAACCCCTGGGGACCTTGAAGTGTACAGTCTGATCGAGTAATTCTGAAGCATAGCCCAAGATTCCAGATGACTAATAGACATAACTGTAATTTCTAGTGTTTCACCATCCATGCTTTGAGACACAAGGCTCTAGTCCAGCGGCTCCCAGACTTGAACGTGTGTCAGAGGTCCCTAGAGGGCTTGTTAAAACAGAGGGCTGTGTCCCACACCCTAGAGTTCCTGGTTCATCAGATCTGGGATGGGGCCTAGGAGTGTGCATTCCCAGGCAGTGCTGATGAGCCAGTTTGGGGGCACCCTTTGAGAACCACTGCTCTAGGCCATATCTAAACCTTACCATGTTCAAAACTAAAAGTCACTAAGACACAAAAATAGCTCTCACAAAGTACAGATACTCAAGTAGGAACCCTCCGAAATGCATTAGCTTGCTCAGCATAGATTTTTTTTTTTTTTTTTTGCGGTACGCGGGCCTCTCACTGCTGTGGCCTCTCCCGTTGCGGAGCACAGGCTCCGGACGCGCAGGCTCAGCGGCCATGGCTCACGGGCCCAGCCGCTCCGCGGCATGTGGGATCCTCCCGGACCGGGGAAACCCTCAGCATAGATTTTGAACAGGTTGAGTTACCTGATTTCCCAAAGACACAGAATGAAAGCTTCAATTTGAAGCAAAGTTAATATCCTGCTGGAAACAGTGTTACAGTTGTCAAATCAGTAGTGAGGGAGGAGCAGAAATATTAAAAAGCAGGTGTCAGGGCTTAATGTGATCATTTCACTATATATACAAATACCAAATCACTGTGCTGTATACCTGAAACAAATATAATGTTACGTGTTAATTATCTCTCAATTTTTAAAAAGTATGAGCATTATAAGGTCTTTGATACATAGTGACAGTGTTTTTCCACAAAGCTTTTACTAATTCACCATCTCACTAGGAATATATGAGTGCTATCTTATTTTATCCCCATCAGTATGTCAGCACTGTTACTACACTTTAACATCTGTCAATATTATAGGAGAAAAAAATTTAAAATTTTTCCTTTGATTATTAGCAGGTTGAACAATTGAATATATTTATTATTCATTTGTATTTCTTTGGTGAATTACTGCTCTACAGGTTTTGTAATTTTTCACATTGGACACTGAAAAGTGAAGATTTTAAAATTATTTTCAAGGGACCATTTTCAGATAAGATATGCTTTGCAATAACAGTGAGATTGGTTTACCACACCACTACTTTCGTCTGCACACAGGAAGTTTTATTTTCTTCATTTCACTCAGATTGCGGTGATATGACTGCTAGGTCACCAACTGTAACATGAGCAGAAGTCATGCATCATTTCTCACCTGAGGCCGTTAAAAGTGTTGTGAATTCTTCTCTCTCTCTCTCTCATCCATATAGCAAGAAGGGAAGAACTCTTAAGGTGGCAAAACTGCAATAAGCAAACCTGAGGTTGCAATGCAGAGGCCTACATAATCAATATGGAAGCCGTCCCAGACAGCCTTCTTAGGGGAAAAGCTACAGAGAAAAGGCAACTGACCTGCAAAGGACTGTGATGTGAGTAAAAATAAACATTTTACATTGAGACCTTACGTAACCTAAGAAATGTATCAGAGCACAGCCTAGCTAATAAAGGAAACTAGTCCTGAATCATTGGTTCCAAACTGGGGGATGGATTTTGCACACCACATGGGCTACTGGCATTGACATCTTTATTTGTGACAACTGGGGGTTCTACTCCTGGCTTCTGGTTGGGAGAAACCAGGGATGCTACTAAAGCATCCCACAATGTACAGAATAGGCCCTACAACCACAGTTTATCCCACTGAAAATGTTCATAGTACTGAGGTTAGGGCCTGCCCTAATTCTATCATATCTGCAGGTAATAACTTCCCAGTTTATCTTTGGCTCTTAAGTTCTCTTTGTAGTAGGTTTTTGAAGTATATAAAACTTTTCCCATACTGTGTGTGTGCGTTTATCCCCACTGAAGGAACAATATATGGTCATAATAGATTACTTGGGAAATAGAGGACATCCTAGCTAATGAGCCAGCATAAGAATAAGGTGAAAAAAAGTGACCTTTATGCCCAAAGGGAAACAGAGTAAGGAACATTCTTCCTCAGGAGCTGAACTAGAAAATAGTTTCAAATGTATGACATGAATTTCAGACTGAAGAAAAGTCACTTAGGGACAATGCCGCTCTGGCTAAGAAAATGAGGGCTGTATGGTAGGAAATAAGTAAAGGAAGACCCAGAAAACACCATCAGTACCTCTGAACTTGGAACAGTTGCAGGGGGAAAGGGGAGGACTCTGTTACAGCACTTTTTTGCTCTGAGGACAATTTCATTCAGAGCTTATTCTAGCGGGAGAGACTCACCAAATAGAAAACATTCTGGCAGTGCTTTGACAGAGACCCATCTCCTTACCAGGCACTTAGCATCATTCTGATGTAGAGAAGCACTTCCTGGAATTAGGAGGTTGCCCTGACCTAGAAGGGCAAGTATGGGAGGTAAGTGTGAGTTACAAGAGAGAGAGGAATCCCTCTCCAGAGAACCACTTTTACCTTGGTGTTCGGAAAGAACACAGTAACTGAGAAAAGCATGTAGCAATTGCAAATTGAAAGCATATATGCTGCGTTCTGGAAATCTAGTGCTGAATAAGAAATGGCAGCAAATTTTTTTGGTTGAAAACATTTATTCTGCTCATGAATTTTCAACCTGGGCAGGGCTCACTTGAGAGAGCCTGTCTCTGCTCCACACAGATCAGCCTGCAGCAGGAGATAAACGGGATCCAGGCTGAACCCCTGGAATTTGTCTCCTGAGGATAGACATGTCAAGATAAAGATAATGGCAGGAGCAGAGAGGAGCTGAGCCCCGCTTGGGTAAAAAGATAAGGAGGCTACATTATTTCTCATTCTTGAGGTCAAGGAGACCTCCCAAACTACACATGCACAGAAAGTTCCTCAGGGGTCAGAGAAAGGAGAGGGCGCTAGCCCATAACATAGCCTGCCAACCTCCCAGAGACCCTCGCGCTGGAATCCATCCTGGCTAACAGATGCACACGCGCATCTGGGAGGGCCCTGAGTCAGACAAGATATGGACATGGAGCCAGACAAGCAAGATGATTGGCCAGAAGGAACCCAGAAAACTGTCCCCAAAGGCACACAACTCCCTCTGAGCCCGCCTGTGTGTCTTTCAGCACGTACTCTGCTCCTAATGCTCTATCTGCTTTACAAATTTGTCTCTTTGCTGAAATTCTTTTTCCAAAGAAGACAAGAGCCAGGGCCCTGCTTCTAGGCACTAGTCCCTGGTGGTCTAGTGGTTAGGATTCGGTGCTCTTACTGCCACGGTCTGGCTTTGATTCCTGGTAGGGGAACTAAGATCCTGCTTCAAGCTGCCGCGCAAAGCTGCTGTGCACTGCTGACACCCCAGATCAAGCCAGAGTGGCTTCAAGGCTGGGAGCTGGAAGCATCTGAAGGCTTGCTCACTACCACACCTAGCGGGTGATGCCAGGAATACACAAACAGCTGGGACTGGAACAGCGGTCTGCTCCTGTCAGCCCTGTGTGACCTTTGGGAGCTGTTCAGCTTTACAGCTTTCTGGTTGATTTTTACTCAGCTTCATGGAATTTCTCCCCCCACACAGTTTAGTTCTCCGGAAGAGACTCCAGGGGACTCCTGTGCAGGTTTCTGAAGCATTTTCTTCATGAAGCTTCTTCTCCTCACTCATACTCTGCCCTACAAGCTCCAGCCACCTCGGCCTTTCTGTCTCTTCAAATCATGGAAACTTCCCTGCTCTGGGATCCTTGTCACTAGAAGGTGGGACAGCGAAGGGCAACAGGCCAGGGCAGTCACAAGGCTTAGGCTTATGTCAATTTTTTCGCTTTTCACAGAGATCACAGTCCTGAATTTACTGTCGTCCAATGTCCAAAGGCTATTGCCACATATATTTTTCCAGTTTTGTAATTATTTATGCAGAAGGGCAATTCCAGTCCTTCTGACTCTACCACGGCCCACAGCATCAATTATGTATGATAACTTTTAAAATTGAGAAATAGATACATCAGGTCCATTATACTATTATCTCTACTATGGTATATCTGTGATTATTTCCATGTAGCAAAAAAAACAATATAGAAAGAGGAGAAGAGATGAAAAATTTTTCATCTTAACCAAGCTGCCATTCCCATGTTAATACAGGAAAAAGACAATTTCAGTATTTGATATTCAAAGTTACCGAGGGTAACTGCCACAGATTCCTTGTCTGAAAAGAAAATCATATGTATAACTGACATTCCACAAATAAAGAATACAATTCAAACATGAAACTGAATTCAGTGATAACTATTGAAGATTTTATATAAAAGAATGAAGAATGGAATCTTAAAATCAAAAGGTCACACCACCAAAAATTTGAAGCGGTTCTAATGCAAAGGTTCAATAAGCTTTCAAATGTAAATAAAGAATTTCTCAGGCATCCAGCAGAAAAATCAAGTCACCTATCAAGGGGAGAATACAGACTTTCCTCAGATTCTCCACAGAAGTAGTCAATGCCGGAGGGCAATGGAACACCATCTACTAGTTCTGAGGATCAAGCCTACGACTTGGATCTAGACACGCTGTTATTTAAGAAGATCAGCAACAGAAAGACATTTTTAAACATTAAAAAGTCAATTCCTAAAGACATTTTTTGAAAAACTACTCTACAAAAAAGTTCAGGAAACCAAGAGATAAAAAGGACTGATGGGGAACATTGAAACTAAATATAGAAGCTTAAATGATCAGAGCAATTACTAAACACACTCTGTCACCTTCTCTCTCTTTCACACACACACACAAATACAAGTATATATGCATATATGTAAACATACATATATATATATATATATACATACACATGTGTATATACATATTAAATATTATAAAGCACTGTGACTTCTCAACTTGGAGGTTAATACATGTGAAAGATAAGTCATATTAAGGTTAAAGTTACCCTTAAAAACCCTAATAGAGTTCAACATACATGGTTTTGTGCCTACAACCTAATATGTTAAATATTCTAAATACTAACACTTACTTGAAAACTACTCCCTAGACACATGGAGGAACAAAAGGAAATCTATATGCAGATAACTGGGTATTCAAACAATTCTGCCTTTAAGCGAGTTATCAAACACTACTGTGAATGAGCGATTGGGGAGAGAATTCAAAACTATTTCTGTTCTCCTGCAGTGCTGATTCCACTGTCTTAATATTGTGCATTGATTCACTATGCAGCTCTCTGGGAATTCAAAACAATAGAATCCAGGGGTGAATGGAAAAGGGATTGAGAATTCTAAAGAGTTTCCTCTTGCCTACAGAATTTACTTCAATTTGTTTAAATATCTAGCATCTGTAAACATAGTAAATATTAATAAATTTGCTTGTGATTGTAAAGATTAAAGGTTAGCTTGTAAAATCAGTGTGTAACTTAAAGATTCTACTGTAAATCTTTGCAAAGTAAAACAAAGCACTACAAAAATCAAAAGGTGGGGGACTTCCTTGGTGGCGCAATGGTTAAGAATCCACCTGCCAATGAAAGGGACACAGGTTTGAGCCCTGGTCCGGGAAGATCCCACATGCCGTGGAGCAACTAAGCCCATGTGCCACAACAACTACTGAGCCTGCGCTCTAGAGCCCACGACCCACAACTACTGAGCCCATGTGCCACAACTACCGAAGCCCACACACCTAGAGCCCATGCTCCACAACAAGAGAAGCCACCGCAATGAGAAGCCTGTGCACCGCAACGAAGAGTAGCCCCTGCTCAATGCAACTAGAGAAAGCCCATGCGCAGCAATGAAGACCCAACACAGCCATAAATAAATAAATAAATAAATTTAAATATATATATATATATATATATCAAAAGGTGGAATAAATTTTAAGAATGTTAACTACATTATCTTTAATAAAAGACAGTAAAACTAATACCACCTAAAAATGAAACTTAGCTTGTAAAAAGGGCATAATGGAAGCTAATTATTTGCTTTATACAACCTTTTGTCTAGGTCTTAAATGGATATTTTAGGAACTGGTGCATCTTTCTTGAAGTATACAAATAATAACTTCAGTTTCACTTCATTTTCCTTGTCTTTAATTAAATTAATCAAATCAAATTTAATAGTTTTATTTAAATTAGCATATATAATATGATCCAGTTTTTATAAAATTATTTCTCTATCCATTTTTCTATCTGTATGTATACAATTGTCCCTCAGTATCCACAGGGGATGAGTTCCAGGACTCCTCCACAGATACCAAAACCTGTGGATGCTCAAGTCCTTCATATAAAATGTTGCAGCATTTGCATATGTATGCAAATATACACACATCCTCCCATATAATGTAAATCTCTCTAGATTACTTATAATACCTGATACAATGTAAATGCTACGTAAATAGTTGCCGGTGTGTGGCAAATTCAAGTATTGTTTCTTTGGAACTTTCTGGAATTAAAAAACAATTTCCATCTGCAGTTGGTTGAATCTGCAGATGTGGAAGCCATGGACATGGAGGGCTAACCTAATATAAGAGATGTCTGTAATGATTCCCAAAATATTAACACTGATGAATTCTGGTGACAATTTGAGTTGATTCAAATTTATAGATTATTATTTCCTATATTGTTTGAATTGTTAATGTACATATTTCATTTGATAACAAAGTCAGATCTCAAAAAAAAAAAATCAAATCTCTCAGAGCAAATGAGAGAAATGCCACCATCCTGTATTTTCCATTGTCTTCACCCTCCACTTCCATGCCAACTGCTACTCTTGGGTGTCAAAAAGAAAAGCCTCTCTTCTCCTTTAGAAAAAAAAATCTCTCCTCCATATAAACGCCATCTAATAGATACCCAAAGAGATCTAGTTCAGGACTAGCCATGACGTTACAAAAATTTTACGCCCACAAGACAGGTCTGTTTAGATCTGTCTTCATAGAACATGTTTGATATTTTGAATTTTATAATGCAAGGATAAAAAGCTTAAAAGCTGACATTTGCCATTTACCCACACCTGGTTATATCAGTTCTGATATAATTCAGTGTGTTGGCTTGTTTGATTGCAGGTTAATATAGTGTATGCAAAAATGACCAGCTAATTATTCCCCAAAGTTACATAGCTTTTACTCTGTTGTCTGCAACCAATATCATGGATGCTTTTTAATGATGACGGTTTATACTTTTTAAGCTTCATTTTTCTTCTTGGCCTTGTCATTTTGAGGATCATTAGAAACACACTTTAGTGGTGTTTACTACACTATGTGTTAAGGACTGAATGTCTGTGCCCTCCCCCCAAATTTGTATGTTAAAACCTAACCCCCGGGCCTCCCTGGTGGCGCAGTGGTTGAGAGTCCGCCTGCCGATGCAGGGGACGCGGGTTCGTGCCCTGGTCCAGGAAGATTCCACATGCTGCGGAGCGGCTGGGCCCGTGAGCCATGGCCGCTGAGCCTGCGCGTCCGGAGCCTGTGCTCCGCAACGGGAGAGGCCGCAACGGTGAAGGGCCTGCGTACCGCAAAAAAAAAAACAAAAAAAAAACCTAACCCCCAATGTAACGGTATTAAGAGGTGGAGTATTTGGGAGATGATTAGGTCATGAGGTGGAGTCTTCATGAATGGGATTAGTGCCCTTATAAAAGAGACCCAGAGAGTTCTCTCACTCTCTCCACCATTTGAGGATGCAGCAAGAAGGTCATCTATGAACCAGGAAGGGAGCCTTCACCAGACACCAAATCTGCTGGTGCCTTGATCTTGCACTTCCCAGCCTCCAGAACTGTGAGAAGTAAATTCTGTTGTTTATAAGCCACCCAGTCTATGGTACTTTACTATATCAGCCTGAAGTGACTAAGACACACCACACATCTTCAAGGAGAACCATTTCTTTTTATAATTAACTCCTCAACTGTTTATTGTTCTCTCTGGATTCTCCTGTTTTAGTCTTCAAAACCTGGCTTTATCTTTGGAACATAATAGTAACATGGTCAGAAACATTTAATATATTCAAGAGTACAGCTGGTCTCTTCGTTTAAAGAGTGTCCTTAGAGAATACATTTTTAAAAAATATATTACCCCTTAAGTACAACTGAAACCCTTTTTTTTTTTCATAATTCACATTTTACTGGACCCAGAGGTGCAAATTTCCTTGTCGGCACTTGTGATGGTTGGTGAATGCTGAACAACAAGGTAACTGGCTCAGCGAATCCCTGCGGTAATAACTAACGGAGTCACTATAGACCTTGTGGATTTAACCTTATTGTTGGCTTTTCATGCTGACCCTAAGGTTTCTATATGTTGTATGTGTAGCTCACCACAAGCTCACTGTGCTGGGGCGTGTTGGGGAAAAAAGTTATGAACATACAGCACACATAGAGGACATACATGCATGTAGACTGTCGAGAATTTGGTGGTAAGAGTTATATTAGACAGACCACATCCAGGATGATATGTCCAGCTCTGCATTCTACAGTTTACCAGGAATATTGAACTATAGAAAGTCTATTCACATCATTCTGGAAGGTGACCAAAATGAGGGAGATCTAGAAACCATGCCAGGAAAGGAAAGATGAGGGATATGGAATGACCCCCCCAAGTAAGAAGAGCCAAGGGAAAACCATGGGAAGCTGGCACATGGGGTACTTTATAGGAAGAATTAGAACCAATATTTGAATATTTTAGAAAGCAGACTTCAAATTAGTAGAGAAAAAACTATTAAGACTAATATGAGAATGACGTTGCATATAAAGAAATGAAATTCCCATCATTGGGATGCTTTGAAAGGAAGCTGAAATGACCTGCGAAGCTCTCAGAAATGTAGCATGAAGGATGCCTCAAGTGAACAGGCATGGCCCCCTACTTATTTTGTAAATCTAGGAATTTTACCGCTCTTTTAAGGGTGTGTGTGTGTGTGTGTGTGTGTGTGTGTGTGTGTGTGTGTGTGTAACTGAACCAAATTGTGTCTGTGTTAGCAATATATTAAAACATTTAACATCACAGTCATAGGAATACAAAGAGGAATTAGTACTATACCTCCCTGTATCTTAATATGACATAACTCAACCTTAACTGATATAGCTTTTCGAGGCTTCATTAAATCCGGTCTTCCTGAGTGAAATATCTTCTGGATTTATCTCACAAGTACAAGGCACTTACATTTAAGAAAGTCTACTAACAGATCATTTAGATTATGCAAAGCCAGACCCAGGAGTCCACTGCATGTAAGATTGACAAGGGCAGGCATTTTTGCCTGTTCCCTGATCTCTAGTGCCTAGAACACAGACTTTCACATAGTCGGTGCTAAATAAATATTCACTAAATGAATGAATGGATGGAGGTTGAGGCAAAATGAAACAAATATTTTTAGGTTCTCTCCTGGCTTCCTCAAGAGAAGGAGAGAATGGTCTTGACTTAAGGAGATAAGAAACTGCTCTTGCAGAAGGCAGGAGGGAAGGGTATGGTCATCAGAGAGAACTACTCTTAGATAGGAAAGAGGAAACGGCCCTTAGATAGAGGACTACTCTATCTAAGAGTATGGCAGCTGCAGAGGGCGAGACGACAAGACGGGATGTGCTTTCATTCAAAGCTCCAACAGTTCTTTGAATAAACCTAGGACTTAAAGTGATAACTGAACTACAAAGGCATTTTAAAACTAGTGCTAAAAGTCAATGGATTTCAAACAGTGTCTGGCAGTATAAATTTAAAATATATATATCTATATTTTTGCTTATACATATATATATATATATATATGTATTAGCAAAATCCAAAGAAACTGTCTGCCCTGAAGGATTCTCTTGGAATTTTTTTTTCCTTCTAAAAAGAAAAATGGATGTTTAGTCAGCAGAGCTAGGGCATTTATAACAACGTCCTTTCTCTAAACATTGATTTGTTTTTATTAGGTAAGTAGTTCGTTTTCTAAAGCTTTTTTCTCCCCTTTTGCTCTTGGCCTCAACAGAATTGGTAGTTCTGGCACTGTCATTAATTCTGTAGTTGCAAAATTCCCTTACGGAAACACAGTAACTTCAGTTTATTGAAAATACTAAGGGAAGGATAGTTTATTAGGTATTTGGATGATTGGATGTTGAGAAACATATCATTTATCATTTAAAGTATCTCTGGTGCAAGGGCACTGTTAAGTGTGTGCATATAAAACAGAGCATCTGGATTAAAACAGAAATGGCAATGAGATTTACTATCTTCATTATACAAGACAACCAGATATTTGGGGACACATGTCTGAGTAAGTTTTTCATATTTTATCAGCGTGTTTGCCAACCTACAGAAAGAGCGTAGGTGCTCCCATCCAATCCTAGAAGCTTAACATTTTTTCTTCCATCTTATATTTTGGTAACAATTGGGGATGATTGGGGAAAATGTCCCATGTCACAACTGTATGAGATTAAATCAGTAACTGACACAAACATGTCTAAACTGCCAAATCATAAGTAATAGCTCAGCCACAATGAGGACCAAATTAGATCACTCAATACCTATGCAATTTATCATAAATATCACCTAAAATGTCAAGTCCAAGAATTAGATTTATCTAGAAATTAAGAGCTGGGAGGGATTTTGGGGATTAAATCTGATCCATCACTTTTGTGGAAGATGAAATCAAAATGATGATAGTAACACACATTCCCTGTTCTCAGGGAGCTATCACTTTCATGAGAAAAGGATCCCTAAACAGGAAATTATAATATAGTGTAATGGAGGGCAAATAGGTATAAGCATGGAATATTAGAGGATTACATAGAAATGGCATTATGTCTTGCTTTGGGGACTATGTGAGGATCAAAAATAACTTCCCTGAAGAGGTGACTGTGAAGCTAAATCAAGAAAGAGTTGTGCAGGTCACGTGGAGCAGAGCATTTCTGGAAGCAGGGATAGAAATCCCCAAAGGAAAGAAAAACCACATATGTTTTGGGAGATACAAGCAGTCTACTTGGATTGTCAGCACACAGAAATAACGGTAAGATGGAGGATTCTGGGCATCAGGATAAAAAATAAAATATCCATCTAGAGTATGTATGTGTATGTATGGGTGTGTCTATGTATGGATGTGTGAATCAAAAGGTCACGACATAATACTTAGCCAGACTATAAGCAACGCACTCTGTTTTCTATTCCTATTGCTTATGTTTCACCCAAAACATAAAGGTCACGAGACACCACGGTGTCATGATTTACTGTTTGAAAGACACTCATGTAAAGGTTGAAGGGTGATAAGCAAAGGTCAGATCATAATAAGCTGTTTAGATTAGACATTATGGATTGGGGAATGGGGAGTCATGGAAGGCTTTTGAGCAGGGAAATGAAGTATTATTTGGATTTAGAAAGATCATTCTAAACTGTTCCAAAAAGGATTGGAAAGGTTATGGGAAAGAAGGTCAATGTTAGGAGTTTCTTACACTACTATGTATAAAACAGATAACCAACAAGGACCTACCATATAGCACAGGGAACTACTCTCACTATTTTGTAATAACCTATAAGGGAAAAGAATCTGAAAAAGAATATATATATATATATATATACACATATACACACACACAAACATATGTATATAACTGACTACATATATATATATTCAATATATATAACTGAATCGCTGTGCCATACACCTGAAACTTACACGATATTGTAAATCAACTATACTGCAATAAAAAATTTTTTTTAAATGTTAGGAGTATCTTGAGGTAATTTAAGCAATTGCTAATAGTAACAAAATCAAGATAGTTGTTTTGAGGATGAAAAAGAACAATTAAGAAGTTGTGGGCTTCCCTGGTGGCGCAGTGGTTGAGAGTTCGCCTGCCAATGCAGGGGACACGGGTTCGTGCCCCGGTCCGGGAGGATCCCACGTGCCGCGGGGCTGCTGGGCCCGTGAGCCGTGGCCGCTGAGCCTGCGCGTCCGGAGCCTGTGCTCCGCAACGGGAGAGGCCACAACAGTGAGAGGCCCGCGTACCACCAAAAAAAAAAAAAAAAAAAAAAGAAAAAAGAAGTTGTAATTAACATACATCGTTATTGCTTGGAAGAGGGGATAAATGAGAGAGGAAAGACAGGGTTCAATTCTGAGGAGTCTGTCTTAGGAAATATGTGGCTAGTAATATGATTCACTGAGGAGAAAATTAAGAAGAACAGGCACAAAGAACTGAGAATAATGATTCACTTTGGGGCATTCTGAGTTTTAGATGTGTGTTGAATATCCAAGTAGAAATATCAAGCCAGAAGTTAAATATATGATTCTGAAGAGAAATGAAAGTCACTGCTGGACAGATGTGGGAACTAGCAGCATACACAAAATAATTGAAGCCATCATTTAAAAAACCCATTTATGAACTGTAAATATTTATAATATTATTTTTCTGACTCTCAAAAATGCATAAAGCACCACTGTCATCTGTGGGTGGTACATTAGTATCATTGTTACATACAAATCAGGAACATGAGACTCAGTTTAAATAATGTGCACAGCTGACATTGTGTTGCCAGAACTGAAGAATGAACCCGTTTTTTTATGCTGCATCTTTCAAATTTTCTCCATCCTACCAGGATGCCCCTCGCCATCGTGCCACCTGCTTTACTTGAGGTCATTAGAATAAACAAACCTCTTCCTGTCCAAATGATACCTACTTCATCTGCATTTATAAGTCATTAATTATTAGGTTGTTTGCTTTTTGTGTGCAAGAGCTTGAATTAATCATACTCTGTAATTCATTGAACATGATCATCATTCATCCCTAGAAGACCAATCTCTTGTTCTGTGTATTGATCCTCTTTTATCCCCAGTATACTATTTCCATCTCCTACCACTGACTCATTTCCTAATATGTTAGATATTCATTCTTTTTTCTGTATTGTATTATATGCATGCATGTTCATTTTTTTCTCTTCTTTTTTTGGTTTGTTTTTTTCTTTTTCTTTTTTTTGTTTCCTCTTTTTGTTTTAACTTAGCACTATCGTTTTTAAGAGCTATTGATCATTTCGTAGCCATGGGTCTAGTAGAGTCTAACTGCTACATGTACCACTGCATAGAACGCATCAACCACACTGTACGTATCACTTCCCTCTGAGGTCTGCATCTAAGTTGCCTCCAACTTTTTTTTTTACAGCTTGATAGAAATATAGTTGACATGTAACATTATGTAAGTTTAAGGTGTACAATGCGGTGATCGGATACACATATCTATTGCAAAATGATTATCATGATAAGCAGTTATCTCCAACTTCCTGTTACCAAAAACAATCCTGTGACAAATTTCTATTTAAGTATTTTCTTTATGGACTTGCATGAGAATTCTCTGAGCTATACATCCTGGATAGAGATGCAAGGACATACGGTATATAAACACTTAATTTCACTAAATGTTATCAGATTTTTCTTCAGAATGGCACAAACTTTAGGAATTTTATTTAAGAAGCTCTTTCCACCCCTAAGTTCCCAAAATACTCTTCTATTTTTTCTTCTATTAACTGTATAGTTTTACCTCTCATATTTAGTGATTAATCCACCTTGACTGTATATATTTATAATGTTTTACATAAAGTAAGTTTAAAATAAGCTAGTTTTAATGCCATCCACCAGCCAATCCATCAATCCATACTTGCTCCACTGATTTCCAGTCTCATTGTAATCACATATTA
>NW_021703779.1:22610887-22612815 GCF_005190385.1 Monodon monoceros | reverse complement strand
GCATCATCTACTAGGTTTATTATTTCGTTCAATCAACTTATCTCAATTTTTCATAATTTCACATTTTCCTTATTATGACCCCTCTTTGGAAACGGTGCAAACACCTGATTTTAAACAATAAAAATGATTCAATGCAGTTGTGTCATGCCTCCGTGAACCTTTGAATTTGGCAAAGGCCTCTGAAACTGGACAGATACAACACATTCCTGAGAAACAGCACGGGAAGGGAATATGAGAGCTGACACAGAGCTCTGGGCGACAATAACCCCAACTGTTGCACTGATTTAAGGGGTGATTTTCAGCCAACGACTTTCTTCCTGGGTAAAATTAATACTATAACTGCCACCTCCATATCTAGAAAAACTTTCAGATTCAATGACTGATACTTACGGTAAAATAGCATGAGACATCTACTGATATAAAATCTCATGATTTTCAACTTATGAATATAGACATTCTAAACAATTAGCGAAGATGTTTTATGGCTCTTCCTTCCCCCTAAAACAAATCCCAGTAAAAATAAACACATGAATTAATTTTTGTACATTATGTTACTCAATGTTTTCTTTTATAGAAGTCTACATCTCTCAAAAGAAGCTTTTAAAATTCTAATTTAACTAACAAGATGTCCCTGAGCTATGGATAAACTTTCAAAGCAGAGTTTTAAATATTATGCTATTAACGGATTCACTGTCCCAAAACTCTTCCGGACCAACAGGAAACATTGAACCTTCCCTTCCTTCTCCTCTCACCACCAGCAGCCCCAGCAGTTGCTAGTTCTCTTGAGTATCTCTGTTTGTAAACACTAGTATAACGGCTGTTAATTCTCAAATACTTGCAGAAGCCTATGCAAATTTATTCCAGATGAGGGCGGCCAATAGCTACTTCTAATGCTTCTGTTCTCTGTTATCATGCTGCCCACCTCAGCTCTAAGTAACAATTTGAACTTTACATTTGCCAAATGATGCTAGAAACATCTGTTGACTGATTTCCCCCAAAATAGCTCTGGGTGTCCAACCTTAGTCACCCCTCTTCCAAAAGGTCAGCCCATTTCCACTTCCGCTAATTGCCACATTCTCTCTCCCTGTCGGCATCATTTCAAGACAAATTATCCCTTCCCCTGCTCTCTTTATCATAATCCTTTGAGTAATTTTCATCCAGTTTTTGAATCCTTTAACGTGATTGATAGTATTCATTTGAAGAGGAGTCTCATCTCCTTTTTTTATATTTCTCAATACGTCAGTTTTAGGAAAGCAAATGTAAAAGATGACATGAGCTGATCAACTTCCCACTTCTGTTACCTCTTTACAAACATTTATGCATTATTTTTCTTAGAGAAATGCTATCACATGATAATTAATTCAAAACCATTCTCATTTTCTCTGTTTCATATCCTTACTAGAACAGTCTTGAGTTAATATTTCCCCCAGCCAAACTTCAAATCTATCAAAATATTTATAAGTCATTATTAATATTATAAGAGTTATCTTCCTCTGAATGATTTTTTCTTAGCATCATTCCTTTGGAAACATTAAGAGTTTTTCATTTCTATCCTTTTCATGGTGCATGTTTTGGTTTCGTTAAGCCTTAAGCACAGTTATGTCTGAAAGCCACAGCACTCTAAAATGCTGAAAACAGAGTAAGCCAAAAAACAGCAGAGGAAAGGCAGAAAAACAGATCTGCTTCTCAGCATCCTGAACAAATTCACTGATCTTCAGAAGGCATGGTATTGAGCAGATAAGGATTAAAGGGTTTGGGTTGCATTTGTTACAAGTAAAGACAGGGCCCTGACTACTGTAATTAATGTCAACATCCAAAAGAAAAAAGCAGCAAGTTATTTGAGAGACTGATTCAGCATTTTAGTTGTTATGTCTCCAGTAAGGGGGGGGGGGGGGGGAAGAAAGGAAACTAAGTAATTAACTCTTGCG